>NC_140627.1:15849386-16404386 GCF_057382275.1 Copadichromis virginalis | reverse complement strand
AAGTGCAGCAAATGTGACTGTAAATTAATCACTTGAACAATCAGTGTGATCAAATTCTTATAAGATGCCACCTTGAGATTTGGAAAATTGTGAAAACCACTTGTTGCAACACAGGATGAGTGCCAGTGCACAACAGAGAGGATTGGAACAAGATGAACGGGGCTCCTCCTACACAACCTTTCTAATAACCTGCAGAGCAGAAGAGATGCAACACAGATAAACTGGAGGTTAACCTTACTTGAGGAAGTAACGCTGGCCAGTCGGTGTTTTGGCCATTTCCCAACCTCGGGGGAGTGGCATGTCATCGGGTATGATTGGTGTTGCTGCTACATCTGCTGCTTGAGTGGAGAGGGAGTTGACAGGAAGGGAAGCAGGGGAGGAATGGGCGCGGACGTGATGAGGAGCCTGGGAGCCGCACACACCTCCATCTGAACTGGCCTGACGAGAAACAAGCAGGGTTAACAACTCTGTCACGAAACCACAAACGGCAATCAGAAACATAAACCGACCGGATGGACAACAAGATCTGGAAGGAAACCAGAGTGAGCACTAAGAGGAAGAAGATTTAAACCGGTCATGTTCAAACTCAAGTGCTACGCAGTGCTGTGCACAGTACTAGTGTTGCTTTCCACACAGTTGTCCCGATGTTACTGCTGATCAAGTCTGACACACTGCAAGAATTCTCATGTTTGAGTCACATCTACAAATATAAGAAACCGTTTAAGGAGGTATGACTGATGATTGTGAAATAAATCAGAGTGTTATGCAATTTTAAATGATAAAGATGACAGGTGCTTTGTAGTCACAAGAAAATCCAAATGTTTCTCCCTGTGGCTTCTGTGAATCGCACCAATACCTTTATAACATATAACAATCTTCTTACAGCTGCTCCATCTCACCCTGTTCCTCTGTCACACCAGCCCTCTGGAACTCCTCCTTCAATGCATCTACAAACTTCCTCTTTTCCTCCTGCCTGGCATCTCCATCAACATCTCAGCCTTGCCTCTCTAACTTTGTCTCTATTTCTCCACTCATTTCTAATCTTCTCCATCCTGGTCACTCCCAAAGAAAATCTTAGCATCTTCACTTCTGCCACCTCCAGCAAACTAACATGGTAGAGTTAAGGACATATCTGAAACACTTTAAATATACAAAAACAAGGCGAATCTTTAACAGATACAGTCATTTAAGGTTTTATGCATAAAGTGAAATCCTCGTCAACTTACAGTTATAGATTCAAAGTTGGTAAATTCCTACCTTTGATAATTTTGCAGTGTAACTTACAATCTAAAAAAAAAAAAAAAAAAAAAAGCAGCCACTTTTGCATAAACCTGAAAACGTCGAGCAGGTCAGACATAGGGAGCCGTGCATCATTTTGCAGCACAGCTGAACTGTTTACTGTGGCCAGAAGGACTACAAATATAAGACAGCTAACACAACAGGTTAAAACTCTGTGTAAGAGTAGGAATTATACAATCATCAGTCAACTCATATCATTTTCTTAGAGTCTCAACACAAAATACTGAACTCGGCAGGCATTCGGCAATGAGAAAAATGGGAAAAAAATCCAATAACCTCAGTAAGACAGTCAGTCAGGACAGACACTGTTTTGAACCCTTCTTTTTTTAAAGAGCAATATTTTACACTTGTATTATGAAGCGGCAGTCTGCGATAGCTGGCTGACATTTCTAAGACGTCTCGTTTTGACACTTAGATAAACAGATGAAAGCATCAGGAAGATGGAAGCAGCAGGAAGTGTTTGGTGTTTTTGCACAATAAATTCTCTTAAAGTAAACAACTTCCCTTTAAACCCTAAGCTGCAACCATTTACCACCCATGTGGAAGCAGGGAGGAAAGCAACAAGATTCCCCAGGTCTTATAAAACGTACATGTTAAGCTGTTATTTACCCACAAAACCGCTCCATTTTACTTACTTTTTTATATTTCTAATATTTGTTTTGCATGTGTAAACAAGGAAAAACCTAAAGGATCAGAATGTAATGCATCAGCTCCATGTGTTTCTAAAGTATTCACCCCTCCTCCTGCCTGCTCATACAGAACATGTCGTGTCCCCACTCTGTCGGACTGCAGGTTTTTTGGATTGCTCTGCATCACTGTGGTCACTGCACAGCTGTGATTTGCCATGAGTGTAAGAGTGTAATGCAGAGTCGGCTCTGTAAGCCTGCATGGTGAGAGAACAGCGGCTGTTTTTAGTACTTGTCTGGAGTGGCCCCGGGGATCCGGCTGTCTGAAGAAGGAGTCCGGCAGCTTTCTCATCCTCATGGGGAGAGATGAAGGCTGTTTGGCCGCGTTGGGGTTCATCACCGCCGTGAAGAGGGCCTCCAGCTCCGTCTGCGAGTCCCCGCGGACGTGCACGATCTGCTGCCCGGCCGGAGGCGCGCCACGGTGCGCGTCCATGTCGCCAAAAGTTTACTGTCGAAACAAATCTGTCGAAAAAGTGAAATAACGTAAACAAACAAGGAGAGAAACCCCCCCACCGGGCCCGCTGAGACTAGATCCGTCAAAGTGCTGGAGTTATGATCGGATTTGTTTACACTTTTTGCCCACCAAACCCCCCCTCCCCAATCACCACCAACACCACCCCATTTGAACTTTTGCGTCGTTGTGGCTCTTTTCCAATCTCTAATGTCTCGGAAGTAAATCAGATGTGAACAGATTGCCAATCATTCTGTAAAGAAGTCGAAAGATCGCATTTTAAAGCACGGATCTCAGAGCAAACTCAGTCTTAGCGGTGGACAACATGCCTCCCACATACCTTTAAGCAGCCAGACCGTTTCCCCCCTCTCTCTGTATTCCTGCAGAGGAAAAAAATAAGTCGGAGAAATCTCAGCCGGGAAAACAGTCAGGAAGACACCCAGGTTTGACGCAAAGTCTCAGCCGAAAACCTCCCAAAGTAAAAGAATAAACGCATAAATGGAAGCTGGTAGGAGAAGAGTGGTTTCTGCGAGACCTCCAAACTTTTTTTTTTTTCACATCCAGCTTTCAGTCTAGATTCCCGTGATAGTGCGAAGGGGCGGGGTTGCAGGCTTTAAAGCTGCCGCAGTTGCAGGGGAAATACTTCACTCCTAGGACAGACGTGTGAACTATCAATAAGAAGGAACAAAAAACGACTTTGAGTTTTTTTAACACCTCCACTTGGATCATGTGAGTCACTTTCAGCCCTTACAATGGACGGAAATGAGCGTCATTCTACTTTCTGCCTAGATTTTTGATTCCAGTTTGTGCGGTTTTCCAGTGCAGCTGATGAAAGTAGCACAGCGCCAAATGCGGATAAGGAGGGAGGTGGGAAAGAGACAAGCGCAATAATATACTTTCAGGGGATAGGTGGGTGGGGGATCACTTCTTGAGTCCGGGCCTGGGTCTCGTCTGGTTTGGGGGTTGGGTGGGGAAATTGGGAAGTTGTACTGAGAAAACATCCGCCCCTGATGAGGCCAAGCCAGCCGGAGCCTGTTTGTCCCGTGCAGGCACGCAGGACACAGCGCCTGCCTCTAGTGGAAAACACGCGCTACAGTGAGCTCAGAGCTCAGCTGGCCAACAGATTGAATTCAAGAAAAATGTCTTTCTGGACTGCAGTGCGTCCACTAATTCAGTTCAGTATAACCCACCAAAGGCAGCAGCTCACACGGGGGGCGCCCGAGTCTTATATTAGCTAATAAACTTTGACTTGACGACTTATTGATCTGAATAAATGCTTGACTTTTTAATTTTAAAATAGTGAAAAAGTTCGTTTGAACTCATGAAAAATGTAGGCCAATTACCTGATTGAGCTTTAAAAAAAAAAAAAAAAAGTTAAAACAAATAAAGTATTTTTCCATTCTGATTGTTTCTGTAAGCACATTTTTATTTACTTCATAATGTTTTACAGTCAAGCACTGGAGATGTTTTAGGTTTTTTCTGCATCGATCACCTTTTAGAAACCAGTTTGTTTACCTTCAATCCAGTCTGATTAAAACACTGATGGAGTTATTAGGCTGTGTAAAGTTATATATTATCAAAATATATAGTTTGGCTTATATATTGTGTGTCCCCCCCCCCCCCCCCGTTTAGTCATTACTTTAGAGAAGTGTATACAATTTGAGGCCCATTATTTTACCAGTGAAGTACAAAGATAGCAGCATGGTGTAACACATACGTTTACCACTGTGAGCACTAAAGTGCTGTGACGGCCTCCTGTCTGTATACATGGGCAAGTTGCATAAGCTGAAGGTGAAGAAAAGGTCAGCAGACACTTTTCAGACACTCTGCCCTCTCACAGACACTCACAGGCTCAAATATCTGCGAGTCCCACTTTGCTGGCTAAACTGAGTGACCTGCACTGCTTCCATGTGAAATAAAAGTGTAAGAAGTGTAAGTATTAGCCAGGCGAATTAAATGCACTTGATTCACTGATAACCAGTAAGTGCGGGCAACTCTAAAAAAAGCAGATGTTTTTGACAGTTTGCTGGTCTGGACCATTCAGGTATGTTTTAACACTACGCTGCTATCTTCCCAGGAGTGGACGCCCCAGCAAATTCACTCCAAGGTCAGACAGTGAAAGGCTCAGAGGAAGGGTAAAAAACCCCTAGAGCTACATCTCACACTCTACAGACCTCAGTTAGTAGGTTAAATGTTAAAGTTCATGAAGGTATGACTGAAAAAGGCTGAACAAGCATGACTTTTTCGAGGGTTTGCAAGGAAAAATCGTCTTCTGTTTAAAAGAGTATGGTAGCACAGCTTAGGTTTTACAAAGCTGGATCTGAACAAACAATAAGACGTCCTTTGTACAAATTAGCCTAAAATAGAGATATTTGCACATTAGCACAAACACTTCATATTAAAGGTCAAGCGTGGTGGTGGAAGGGTGATGCCGCAGCACCTGGACACCTCATTGAGTCAATCATGAGCTCTATAGATCACGTGAAGCCATCTTTTTGACAGCTAAATTAGGTCAGAAAACAGGACAATAATCCCAAGTACAGCAGCAAATGGCTGAAAAAGAAAATAATCAAAGTGCTGCTGCAAAGTCCAGACCTCATTTTCATTAAAATGCTGTGGTAGGACTTTAAGACAGCTGTGCATATACAAATATCTGCAAACCTCAATGAACAGAAGCAAATAATGGATGAAAATTCCCTCCAAGCAATGTGAGAGACTGTCACACCGAAAGCCTCAAGGTATTGCTGCTAAAGATTGTGTTCTTACTTTTTCACAGCACTGCACAGACTGTTTTTAAATGTTTTAAATGTCAGGCTTAGGACATCACTGTCACTCATATTGAATTTTCATAAAATCAAATTCATGAACTGTTCTAAGCAAGAATAAAGTTACAGGATTGTTTTCAGTCCAGTGTCTGATTATTTTTTTAATTCATACATTAAGATGTTTTCGATTGTTTTATGTGTCTGAGGTTTCAAAGCAGGATGCTTAAAACATTCAGATCAGTGGACCTTACCATAAATGCAATGTAATACACAGCACTACGCATTAGATGGCAGTGTCTCACCTTGACACCTGAAACGTGCAGCGCGTTGGGTTTCACGTCTCATTACTAGACGGAATGTACAAAAGGAGGAGCGAAGATTCGAGGATCGTTTCTCCAGTCTTTTGATTGCTGTCTCAGATCAAATCATCTCCAGATGCGGTTTTTAATCCGCAGCGTTTCTCTGCCAAATCAGCGGGCATGACTACAGCGGTCACGCACAGGCAACTTATCAGGTGCCTATTCACGCCACAAACAAAGCGGGTAAAGAATTGCTCTCAGAGACACAAACTGGTTTGGAAAGACAGGACTTGGCTTTGGAGAGTATTCAAAAACGTTAAAAATGGTTAAGATTGAAACCAGAATAAAAAAAAAAGTGTGAAACGAAAGCAATATAAAACCTATGTGGTGACAGCTGTTGGTTTATTTTTGATTATTTAGGGAATATTCTGGGAAACACATTTTGTCGCTGGTTCACCTCCAGAATGTTAAACAGCTGCGTTTTATGGGAAGTCGTGCGCTGGAACAAAGGAGGTAAAACAGTTGGTTTTAGGTGGATTTTGTTACAGACACAGCCAGGGTAGCTATTTCCCTCTGGAGCTTGTTAAACACAATTATTATTCTCATACATCTCATGTCGGATAAATATCATGCTACAGCTGGTTGGCCTTTCAAAGGCAACAAGCCAGATAATCAGTCAGTCTGGCCACACAAACCAGTAAAGCCACAGAGTGCATGTTTACATTTTGGCTGTTATGATATGGGGCGCCGTTTGTAAAGTGAAACATGCTAAAATTAACGGCAACACTTTTCCACATTTAGCTCAAAACAAGTCATTTTTTACAACATTTAGTAAAATATTTGTAACTTTTCATATTTAAAACAGAATTTTAAATGTTAAATCTAAATGTTAAATATTCAATCTAAATGTTAAATCTAAATATTATATTTAAATCTAAATGTTAAATGTTAAATCTAAATATTATACTTAAATCTAAATCTAAATGTTAAATCTAAATGCTAAATGTTAAATGTTAAATGTTAAATCTAAATGTTTAGGCTAACATGCAAATTTATTGCACGGATCAGCGGAAATACCAAAATAAAAGCATTCCGAAAACCTCCGACGCAAAAGTGTGCCGGTAGTGGTCAGACACGTTCTCACTCCCAAAGCGTAATAATTTTCGCTAGGTGACAAATTGTCAACATTTTATGCTTTCGGGTACCCAACAAGTTCCTAAATTAGGCATCGGAAAAAGGAGAGCACGTGAGAACCATTTGGACTCAATCTACGCATGTTCTTTCATTTTCTAAAAATCGCTTTGGAAAACACTATTTTACGTCATTTAACTGCTAGTAAAGGTTAGGAATAAGGTTATAGTTAGGGATAAGGTTAGGTTTAGGGCTGCAACACATGGCTGGAATTAGGGCTGGGCGATATATCGAGGTTTTTTTTAAAATATCGATATATTTTCATGCGAGATATAAGATGTGACAATATCGTTTATATCGATATAGTCTATGTTACGTTATAATTATACTTGTGGAGCGCAGGTTTGCCTCTCTTTCGTCCACTTTTGTCTCTACGCTGCGTTACTCGGCCTCGCCTCTCCTTCACTGAACACAACTGCCCCTCCGCCATAGCTTCATCTGCAGGCAATGACAAGATGAAAGCGGAAAATCTCCGTTAGCGAGTTACCGCGGATCGCCCCGTGCGTGGGGCTGGACGGCGTCAACGTGTTAGCGAGCTAACCGCTCTAACCGGGCTGCACGGCCTAAAATCCTTTCATTTTCTCAAAACTCGACAGTGCGCCCTATGTATGGATTCTGGTTGTGCTTACTGACCGCGAACCGATTTTATGTGGTACACAGCTCTCAGCAATCTGTCAAAAAATGTTTTAATATGACTTTGCTAAGCTACGGAGCTGCACCGCTTGATGGATTGTCGGATGATTACGGCTACCGAGGAGGAGCCTCGCGGAGTGATACATACTGTGCTTCAACGTAATATTACCATACTGTGGGTGTATAAGGACCACAAATGGCACCTGTTCAGAGACGTGGTGCAGCTGTGAAATCTTGTAAATGACCTCATTAATATTTGGTAAAGTGTTTTGTAAACTTATGAGTGGCTATTATATTGTTGGAGTGAATGCTTTTATTTTGAAAGTCACAGAGCGACAAGGTGCCGTAAATCAAGTGGCGTAAACCATATGGCAGAAGCGCGAGTTTTAATGCACAGAGAGAAGGTGTGCTCTATGGTTAATGGACGGGAATGGGAAAAAGAACGGCTATTAAGGTGCAACACTGAGTCGAAAGCAGTTTCTTAGCACCTGGTTGATGAGGGAACAAGGTTTGTAACAAAGTTTGTCCTGTAGATATGTATTTTGTTGTTTTACGGAGCATATAGCTGCTGACCGCTACTAAGCATAAAGGCTAAGTTTTCACCCACTAGAGGGCGCTAACGTACCTCGTCATGTTTAGGCAGCGATGCAACGATTTCCCTGTTATATGCAATAATTTACAAGTTTTAGTGTTATTTGTTATGTAAGGTAAGGAGAATTAATTTGTGATTAATGAATAAGTCAAAAGGTTAAAGGTAACACACTGTTTGATTTACTAATAGTCTTTTATTCTGTATGTTGTAGCTCTTACGGTGTGTTCACATACACGGCTGTTTAATAAAAGGATTGTGAACCATCAGTTTGAGAGACCATCTTTTCAACCGGGGATGCTACAAATCTGTCTCTTTGTTATTATGCTCAGCGTCTGTTAGTTTACATTTTGACTGCACAATTGTGAGCTTTTTGTTATGCACAAAAAGAACATAGTTTTCTTTTATTTATGGACCATGATTATTTAATAAATGCTGATAATTTATTTTTGAGTAATTTTTTCATGTACATCTACGCTGTATGTAAATAAAAGTGCCCGTGTGACATCTGGGACACAGTGTGACTAAGAACTCTCTTTTTGTTCTTAACTTATGGCTTTAAAAAAAAAAAATTGAGATATATATCTTATATCGCCATCCAGCTAAAAAATATCGAGATATGAATTTTGGGTCATATCGCCCAGCCCTAACTCAAAGACAAGTATCTTTGACAGTGTATATATAGATGTATTATATATAAGAGACAAATATTGTTCGTTTAATATGTTGGCATTACTAAATTTGGCTCAATGCTTACATATATGTATAAAAAGAAAATGTACAAGCTGTGATAACTGTGTCTGATAGAATGAAGAGTAGACTGATATATTAAATAATCCTTTATTGGGTGAGAAAATCAGACCATGTCATAACTGCATTAAGTCATACAGAATAGATATCAGAGCCTTAAACAGGCTGACTTCTGCTAAATGGGTCAAACTGGGAAGAAAGTATACAAACACATAACATCCTTATGTAACACTATAGATCAACTTACCTCTGAATATATAAAGCATATAAACAATTACAGCAATATGATGCAACAAACACAGCAGTGCAACTAATCCAAAATACTCAAAGCTTCATAGAACTGAAACAAACATTTATTTTTAGGTCCATTCTGCTGCTGATACATACTTTAGGTTTCTGAATATTACACTTGTTGCTGCCTTTCATAGTGTGTAACTTGAAGGCCCTGAGTACTCTGAGTACTTTCTCCCACACTGAAAACATTGGAATGATAAAATGATTTGAACATTACCTAATAAGACTGATTCAGAACAGACAATTAGTTATTTTAAACTTTTCTAGCAGTCCTTCACAAACAGGGAACAGTCTGTCTATTCTCTCCATCTGTCAGCTGCTGCTGGCTCTTCCTCCTCTTCCTCACACACTGCTGAGTTTGTCCTGGTGGATCATCAGGGGTGCAAAGCCTCACAGATGATGTGCAGCAGTGGGTCCCTCAGTCTGTCCTCACTCTGGACACTTGCAGTTGTCACACATGGAAATCAAATGTGTGATAAGCTGCAAGTGTAACTTATAAATAGGGCTGGGCGATATGGCCTAAATTATTGCGATATAATTTGAAGCATGTGCGGTAACGATATATATCGCGATATATTCTTTTCTTCTGTATAACATATTTTCCACACTATAAGGCACACTTAAAATCCTTTAATTTTCTCAATTGAAGCTGGAGGATAAACGCCAACTTTTTTTCCACTCGATAAATGTTAACGTGAGGTTAACATTTATCGAGTGGAAAAAAAGTTGGTTTGGATTCCTGTGGTCAGGGACAAATGCAATCGCATAGCAGGATGCTGTACACGGGCTAAACTTCAGTCAGGAGAACAACTGAGATTATTCATCCACAATACAAGGTTAGTTATTAATATACTGCAAAAATATGGGAATAGAACAGCTGCGAGAGAATTCAACATTAATGAATTAATGTTACGGAAGTGGAGGAAGCGCAATGTTTGGCTTTCCCCATATTTCAAAAGTGCTTCATCTCTGTGCTATGACTGTCACCCGGCAGATGATAATGGTTGTAGTCGCTTCGATGCTTTGTACCTCAGGCTCATCAGAGACAATCGTATCTAGACAATTGTAATTTCAGTGACTGAATTATTGCCGGTCATTCGTACATTTACTTTATTATATAAAATGTAGAATATATATATACTGGAAGTGCTGGGTCTACAAGTCTGGCCTAAGTCTTCGGTCAGAAAGACTGCAGCAGTCCAGGAGTTTAGTTCACCGTCTTTAATGAAGCTTCACAGAAGATATGCACTTATAATTGTGGCAGGTGCAGTATCGGTGACTATAAGCATGGTTGTCTGGAAACAGAAACAGGTAATACTATAATTAGCAGGGTCAAAGATAACTAAGCAACAATCAGAACACATCATTTACTCAGACACAGCAATATTTTACAATGTCCACAAGGGGTCGCCGTAAGACCAGAAGTTGGCTAAATAGCACATATCTTCCCAGTTGCTAGTACTAAGGCAAGCATGTGGCAAGCTAACAACAGCTAAACTAAACAATAAACAACAGAAAAATCCTTTAACCGCGGGATATAATCATTGGGGGAGATTCTGGCCACTGGTATTAACTTAGTGCTAGTTAATTAAATAATTAAATAAACCTACTAACGTGGTAGCAGTGTACTGAGGCATAACTTTAGCTTAAACATACACAAACAACTATAACTATTATCATACCAGTTAACCTGTCAAAGGTAATAACACTTACAGTCTCATTAACGCACACGGAATCACACAAACTGCGATGCAACTGTATGGAAGAAATATAGTATCATCAGAATTCAAGTATTTTTAGACATTGAATTTATTTCTTCCATACTACTGCCATGCTCTGCTGCTGCTTTTCGTCCCTCACTCTCCCTCTGCGTGATGCGCACATGATCACTGGTGCGCTCATTTGGGTGCGCTTGGTTCTTGCCTCTAGACATCCTGAGGCCGAGTCAGCAGGGAATTTGCACATAAAATATATAAATTAAATCTTTTTGAAACTTATAGAATCTAATCTTTTGGTTTCTTTTTTTTCATAGCATTTTATCAAACTGTTGTCTGCTACAGAGTTAAAAGTATTGTACTAGTAGTAATATAGCATCCACCATCTCCTGCTTGCATATTGCAACAGTCACCTGAAGGGGCTGAAAATTGTAAAGACCCTACAGAACAATCAGTAAATGTGAGTAAATCTGTGATTCTGCGAGTAACACACTGGGTTCAGTTTGGAGGTTGAACTCTCACTCACCAGGATTGACAGCTGTCTGTGCCACAGTTAAACTCATGCAGTGCTAATTTAAAAACTCTCAAATATTTTGGACAATTTATATTTTTCTATCACAAAAAATACACGTCTTCATTGAAGTAAACACACAGAGCAATTAATATATATTTTTAAATATAATTTTCTTTATTTTAATTATCAAATTACAAATTAAAAAAACCCAACCCACCTCACGAGCCCTGGTCAACCCCTCACTTGAATTTTTGATTTTCAGTTTAAAGCAATTAAATTCAATCCAAAAATTCAATCCCAACAATCAAGTGATTCCCTGTGAGCAACGGTGGACAGGGAAAACTCCCTTTTAACAGGAAGAAACCTGTGACAGAACCAGGCTCAGTGTGGGACAGTCTTCTGTCATGACTGGTTGGGAGGTGAGGGCAAAATAAAACTGAACATAAATGAGAGCACAGTATAGTTATTATGTCATAATTAACCAGTCAAGGTGGACAGGCAAACTGCACCGAAAATACCGCCCGTTATGGCAAGACCTAGACCTATACCTATACCTAGGTTATTTGCGAGGTTGGCAAGAGCACTCTGTGGTACTTTCTCACGTCTAACAATCGCATTCTGTTCCTTTAGTACACTCAAATCCCATTCAATGTTGCCGATCCTGGCATTAATCATTCTATTTTGCTCTATGAGCAACTCTAAACGCCGAGCTATTCTCTCCATTGACTCACTTTGGAACTGCTGCAGGGACAAGTGTCAAAAGAAAAAGAATGTTCCCTGAATTATTTAAATGTAAAGGTATTACCTTTGTCAAAGACTGCTGCTTTGCAAAAACAACTGGCTGTTACTGAAGACGCATCAAGGTAAACTGTGTTAAAGCACCTCTATTTATAGACTCATGTGGCAGAGATGATGACGTCAACCATCACGGGAGACTGTGACGTGCGGTGGACCGTCACGTCACAGTCTCCCGTTTGAGAAGATCAAAGGATCAAAGAATAGCTCCGTGTCATTCCGCGCATGCTCAGATCATGCGCATTGAAATGAACGGGATATTTATTTATTCATTTTAAATACCTTGCTATATAACAAAGGCGACTGCGCACTCAAAGGACGAGGAGAGTTCAAAATAGGGCTGTTCGATATAACGACACATATGGATGACGATATGAAAAAGTCTATCGCTTCATATTACGGCAATATTTTTTCATGGTTTTTATGGCTGTATCCCAATTCAGGGTCTGCGGCCTTAAAGTACGCAGCTTCAATGGTCCTCAAGGGCCGCGTACTCAAAGACCGCTAAGGCCGGAAGTGCGAGGCTTGTGAAATGGGACGGTCTAGCCTCCGTCGCGCTGCCCAGGTTGCCTAGCAACCATGATAGCTGGAAACGTGTGGTTGACAGAAATTAAGGAGAACATATTTTGCTCATTTGTTTGTTTCTACATGAGCTTTGTGTGATTTAATAAGTATCTGAGGCTGAGACCACAGGACTGTAAAACATGATTGTTGCATTCTTGCATATTTCTGAAAACATCTTAGTGGTGTGGCAGCCATGGGTTGAGCCAGCCCTGCAAACCCTGTGGATGGACGATGCAGTGGACAGTGGGAGGAAGCATCCTAAAGCTCTCTTTGCAGACCAGCCTGTGCGATTCTCCACTCGCCGACCAGAAAAGACAAACGGCGGGTCTCAGTTGCAGCACCTCATCCATCACAACCAATGTATGCAGAAGAACATCTCTGAATGTACAACACTTTGAATCTTCAAGCAGATGGGCGACAGCAGGAGAAGACCACACCAGAGCCACTCCTGTCAGCAAAAAACAGAAACTGAGGTTACTGAACTGGACATGTGTGTGCTTAATAAACTGGCAAATTACAGCAGGATTTTCCTATCCTCGGTCAGAAGGCACAGGTGACTTATATGATGAAAGAGAGGGTCCACAGCAATGAGAATTAGGGTTCCTTTAATCCAAACATCTCCAGAAGTGAATTCGTGTGAGTATATGTATATGTGTGTGTGGTTCTGTAAAATAACAGAAATTACAATTAGCAAACAATTAAAGTCAACCAAGCTGGTCTAAATAATACAGAAAGGGTTGAACAGAAATGACTAAACACCACCCCCTGGTGGACACAAATGTGCTGCTGCACAGGGATAGACTCCATCTTTACTTTGGGCAGCTCAGTTCACAAGGGTAGCGCCATTTTGGTCAAATCAGCGTGAATATACAGTGTCTCGTGGCTACACAAACCGCTGGAAAACTCTATAAAGGCATCACACAATGTACATAGGCAAGTGTATGATAAGTTACAATCATAGAACAAACAAATACAAGGCACTTACTTATCATTCACGCACACGCACGACACATGTTCAGCACAACAGCCCAGCTCCACCAGCGCTATCACGGTGAACCAGCGCAAACACAAACAAAGGATGGGAGGAATGTACCATCTTAGCAGTGGTTAGAGGGGGTCCGTGGAACAGTCTATATACACAAATCACAGGGGTTTTCTACAGTTACAATTTGCTCACCAGAATTGGACAGTAGAAGAATGGAAAACATTGACTGCTCTGATGAGTCTTGATTTCTGCTGTGACATCCCAACTATGTTTTATTGTCATAAGCACAGTAAAGAAACATATTCTCCTGTAATATAAAATTCTTCCTTTGCTGTCCACAATAGATGCCAAACAGAAATAAATTCACATGTAAAATAGATAATAATGGGCAGCATGGTGGTTAGCACTCAGGCCGGGGTCTTTCTGGAGTTTGCATGTTCTCCCCGTGTTTGTGCGGTTTCCCTACGGGTACTCTGCTTCCTCCCACCATCCAAAAGACATGCAGTTGGTGGGGATAGGTTAATTGATTAATCCAAATTGCCCATAGATGTGAATGTGAGTGTGAATGGTTGTCCCTGTCTGTTAGCCCTGTGACAGACTGGCGACCTGTCCAGGGTGTACCCTGCCTCTCGCCCTGACAGCTGGGATAAGCTCCAGCGCCCCCCGCAACCCTGAAAAGGACAAACGGAAGCGAATGGATGGATGGAATAGATAATAATTTAAAGACAATAAAAAATCTCATAACTATAAATCAGCATGTATGAAATGCAGTAGGTTATGAACTCCTGTCAAGTGTTTGAGTCTAATGGCAGCAGGGAAGAAAGAGTTCTTCAGTCTGGAGATCCTCCATTTCACACTTCTGTACCTCCGGTCTGAGGTTGAAAGTGTGAGCAGTACGTGTTGGGGGTGGATAGCCTCCAAGAGGATGGATGCGGGTATCCAGTGGACTCTCTGACAGTAGGCAGCCTTCACCACTCTCAGGTGTTTGCAGTAAAAAAAATTTGCAAAAAATAGCCTGAAAGCTTAGTTCCAGCTGACCTTGTATCAACCATTCAGGTTGGTGCTGGTGGTGATATTTTCTTTAGTACCAACAGAGCATGCTTAAACACCCCAGCTTACCATCCATCCATCCATCCATCCATCCATCCATCCATCTTGTTCCGCTTATCTGGGTCCTGGTCATGGGGGCAGCCTACGCAGAGAAGCCTAGCCCCTCCCTCTCCCCGGCCACTTCCTCCAGCTTGTCCAGGTGAACACCAAGGCTTACCACAGCTTACCAGAGAATTTTTAAATGATAGAATTGGCCAACTTATAATATTCAGGAGCTGGAATGGGCTCCAGCCCAATTACGACCCTGATAAGGATGTGCAGAAGAGAATGGATGGATGGCTAATATTCAGGCTTTACCCAGGCCAGATCCGTACTTACTCTTTTATGTTAGGCTAACTCTCTCCCAGCTCTGTCACATTTACTGTGCTGGAATAGGAGAGTATCAATCCTCCCTGGTAACACAAACAGATTTTAATGTACCGTATGTTTGATTAATTGCTTGATTAATCACGCAGTCATGTCTAAATATACTCATTATCTCAGCTCTCATTTACTTGTACAGACTGTTTTACAAGAGCATGTAACGTGGGACAGATGTGGGGGCCCAGAGGCTGCAGCATGTGGCTTTTTCACATTCCTGTCACTGACCATGGCTGTAAACTCACACAGGTTAAGAACAGCAGCAAATCTTCAGTTTGGCAGTTGCAGGACAGTTTTCCAGGGAAATGACAGGCTGGAGTCTGAGTGGAACGCTTTCTTTACTGCTTCAGTGCCAAGTTAACTGAAGTAATTGTTCTGACTGTCAAGGAGGGTGAGACTGTTTTCAAACAGAGTAACTGGGGGGAAATACGAGCAGCAAAGACACCCTGCCTTCACTCCTCCCTACCTTCAGCTGTAGCTCCCACGCAGAGACACAAGCAGAGGGAGAAGGTTCCTACATTAAAACAAGCTGCCCATTTCCCTTTTCCACATCTGTTTCTCATGCTGATGGCAGGATATAACCTGTAAAACAACAATGCTCAGTAATAGACACACTGAGGGGGAAGGTAATGGCTCTGAATCAGCAGATTCAGCTACTTGCCAGAGTTTTATCAACAAATGTGACCTCCTCTTTTAAAGGGTATGCTGTCATGGGAATGTAACAAGAGAAAGTAGGAGTGACTGATGGAGGTGGAGAAAGAGCAGTTGGACAGGAAGTGTAGAGAAAAAAAAGTAGTTTAAAAAATGAAAGGAAGATGCAGAAATACTTCGTAGATGAGCAGAGAAGACGATTAGAAAAGGAAAGAATTTGTGGAAAAATAAGAACATATGAAGGCGTGTCTGCTGGCGGACCGAATTCAGCTCCTTCAGCTCCTGGTGGAAATAATCACAGTCAGAAAAGACTGAGATGATGTGGACAGCAGCTGTCCTCCTGCTGCTTTTGCCTTCGCTTCTTTCCTACGCAGTATGTACCGCACTGCATGCTATGAATGTTTTTAACTTGTCATCTGTCTTATTGATCAATATCACTCCTCCATCAGGAGTTACAGCAGGAAGCTATAAATTATGACTTGTGAGGGAGCTCATTTAAAGGTGTTAAAGTGCTTCAAGAAATGCCCATATAATCACAGAGATTTAGAGGTTAGCCACAAATTCTTGTTTTTTTAAATTAGTTATATCATCTTTAAAATGATCATGTTATGAGTTTGTGTTTTAAATGAAAGAAAATAAGTATTTTTTAACAAAATATACAGGTAAAAGTATCTGTTATGCATATATATCCACATATTGTAAGTAGATTTTTAAATTTATTTTGCTGATGCAATAATGTGTAAGCAGCACGTTTCCAAAACGTTTTCTTAGGTGGAGTTTAACTCCTTATTAGAGCTGAGCAATCTTTCCAAGTAGGTTCAGTCACGTGAAACCTACTTGGTTTCAAAGGACTGTGCACAATTTCCATCCAAAATGTGCTGTAGTGGAACGATAAAGTGAAATACCTCAAAAGCCATATTTTACTGTCGGTTACAAATCTTTTTTCGGTTTATTGGAGTTACTCTCAGCCAAGTGCGATATTTGACCTACAGCACTGCTGATCCCACGATGAAAGTCTTTTTTTCCTTGTGGTGGTGGAGAAGTTAAAACACAACAGCTAATCAGGTTAAAACACTAACAGAGTGTCTACTTCCTGACTCAGGGGACTTGAGTCAGGAAGTAGACTACAAACTACATTTTCTGTAGTACATTTGAAATAAGAAACCATGTGATATATAAAAGGCAGAAAACAAACACAACGCTGACATTATTCAGTCTCTAATGAGCCACAGGAGTCATACTTTCCAGGCTAGTTACACATAAGTGCTGACTTATAGATTGAACTCTCTCATTGTCCTTTTCTCCTGATTTCCAGGACAAAGAGAACAGAGGTAATATAAACCAATCGGAATTAGACAATCGAGATTTCGCTGATGTTCCTGTCAAAGATCAGAGACCTCTTGGTGAAGTCAAAGGTCAGGACTCATGCACCATCCCGTGTGACATCACTGTCAAACTCCTGCGAGATGAGAAACAATCCATTTGTGGTAAAGCCTTTTCTGATTTGTTGTGCTGTTGTTAGCCCCATTACCTTCATGTGTTGTTCAGTGTGTGTGTGTGTGTGTGTGTGTGTGTGTGTGTGTGTGTGTGTGTGTGTGTTCAGGTCAGCTGCAGCAGTCTTTGCTTGCGTTTGGACGCAGCAACAGAAAACTGATGAGGGATGTGATGGAGGCGCAACAGAGAGCTCTGGACATCGTAAGCAGTCAGGTTAAACATCTGTTAAACATCTGTTAAGTGTTTGTGATCGTCAGACTGGCTGAATGTATTTACAGTGATGTCATATTTCCAGGTCACAGAGTTGATGACCAAAGTGCAAACGCTCAGCTTGGAAGTTCAGAGAAGCAACACTGAGATGTACTCCATGAAACCTGTACAATCTCATGGTAACACACACACAAACACATACGATTGTGATTATAGAGCTTGAAAGACATAAACGCTAACTAGTAACACCCAGTGACATGGTGAATTATGAAAAGTACTGTACCTTTGGTGATTTAAGTTGTGAATCATTATTTAAGAAGCTACTGAAGTTCCTTCCCCTTCCTGTTTTTCTTCTAATAGGCTACCCCTTACAAACATAAGGTTTAAACAGTAGGTTCAATCCAGAGATCACCATATTAATGACATCCCCTGTTTAAACATCATATAGAGCCAAGAGCTGAGTTTAATGTGATCTATGTTTATAACAGCATATAAATAAAAGATAATGTGGATATAAACACTATGGCCTCCCTTTGAGGATATCTTTAAACCTGGTGCATAATTTTGTCCATTATTTAAAAATGAAATCACCAGTATATCAGTTTTAGAAAAAGGTTTAAATAGAATCAACAGAACAGCATTTTTTCAAAATCTGAGGTTCGTAAAAGTTTTTTTTTTCTGACCCACAAAGCCACACCAGAAGGTATTTAAACCTTTAGTACATCAGAAATCTTCAAAATCTGCAAATTTGGAGGTACATATTTTCCACTAGATGCTGAACTGCACCACTAACTTGTACAGTCTATCATAACTCAATAGTTTGTGCCTCATTTGAGTAACTAAACAGCTCTGACGGAGAAAAACAGAGAGAAAAACAGCTCTGACAAATATATAATGATTGTGCGGCGAAGGCAGAGAATAAATTGATGCCATTTATATTAAGCTCAGTGACTAATTATTACATGAAGTGCACAGTCCTTCAAGTCATTAGTGGCTATAAATCAAAAAAGTTGCTTCACCATAAATTTGATTAAATTACTCTCCTGGTGACCAAACAGAGTGTTTGTTGCATTGATTAGGACGAGACTGCAGCGACATCAAGGACAACCTCGTGTCAGTCGTCCCCAAGATCCCCAGTGGCATTTACATAGTCCACCCAGAGAACACTGACTCTTCATTTGAGGTACATGTATATAATTCATTCATTCACTCCTTCAGTGATTTATTCACTCTATGGCCGACACTCAAAGCAAAGCTTGTCCTGCAGGTTTTCTGTGAGATGGACTATATGGGAGGCGGATGGACGGTGATGCAGAGGAGGAGTGACGGTTTAACTGACTTCAAAAGATCCTGGGATGGCTATGTCAATGGCTTTGGACACCTTGCAGGTTGTACATTATCAAAGAGATCCTCTTTGAGGTTGAACTGTTAAAAATAACATTAGATGGTGGTAAGCTAGATGCTCAAAATATACTTTATAGTATCAGCTAAAGAATGTTTTGGGAACCACTGACCAACATAATGTTCACTATCTGCTGGACCTGAGGTTGTGTGATTCGTAGGTTTCCATTGTGAGTGAATTCATTTGCCACAACAACCATAATTATCCATCACTTTAAGGCTTAATACAGTCTAAAGGTGTGCGTTACAGAGTATTTTACTTTTGGAATTGACTTTCTTGTTGATCCAGTCTAAAGCAGCCATTGGAGGAACTGCAGTCTAGGAGGAACTTTCATTTTTTATCAATGGTTTTTGCTTGAGCAGCACATAAAGTTGTGCTAGCATAACAACTAGCACAGAGGAAACGTTAGCAAAGCATGAAGAGGATAAGTTTTAATAGGCTGCTGCTGTATATATAGGACTATCGGTGTATGGATGGCAGGCTAGCATTTTGATTCTGTTCCCAGTATTTATACTAAGGTTAGCTAGCCATCACCTAGTGAGGTATCATAGCATTTCCTCAAAGTTGTCACACCGTCTCATTTTTATCAGTCTACACATATTGAGAACTATACCTTTCACTTCACCACTAAATCTCTCGTCTTGTGTTTAGGAGAACACTGGTTGGGCTTGAGGAAGGTGTTTCACATAGTAAACCAGAAGGATACTCGATTCCAGCTTCACATTGCTCTAGTCTCCCATGACGATGTCACCTCTTATGCATCGTATGATGACTTCCGCCTTGACAGTGAAACGCAGTTCTTCAGCATACACCTGGGCAGATATGCAGGTAGTGCAGGTATGGCTTAATAAGTTAAACTTCACAAAACAAATGTTATTTTTTAAAAATTGCTAAAGTGCAAATTAAAACACCGGCGACCGGTCCACTTGGTTATTTTGTGTCTCCTGCATGTCTGCATGGATTTCTGCGTGCTCTGGTGCAGCTGATGCGTTTCGAGGCTACAACCAGGAACAGAACCAGGACACGGCACCGTTCAGTGCCTCAGATGTCGACAATGATGGCTGCAACCCTTTCTGCTCCATTGGCAATTGCACGGTGGAGAGCTGCAGCATTCACCACAACCACACGGGGTGGTGGTTCAATCAGTGCGGTCTGGCAAATCTCAACGGCTCTCCCGAAGACACAGAGCGAAACCAGGGGCAGAGGACGCACATCGTGTGGGACACCTGGAGACACAACGGAGTCCCCTACACCATCAAATCTGTCACCATGAAGATCAGGAGGATTGCAACCAATAATTGAGAGATGATGGGAAGAAATGGATCATTTCAATGCGTGACTAAAAGCTTCATTAAAACAGAATATAGTTCTTCTGGATTACTATTTTCACTGTGACCAACATAAAATAAAATAAAATCAGCCAATTACTTATGGTGTTCTTCTTCTTTTACACTAATTGCAAACTCTGCTGCATTCCTGTCAGTTTCAACTGATCTTGGTTCAGCTAACATACACACCAAGGTAAGGGAGGAGAACTTAAACTGATCCAGTCCAGTAGGTGGTGCTGTGAATCTCAGCAAAGTGTACCGATTGAGACCTACATCACATGCAGTTTATTAGTATTGACCAGATTATTTCTGTCACTATTGCAGCAGAAATAATCCGCAACCATGAAATCCAAGCCTGATTAGTAAAAAAGAAAAACCCTGCAAAGGTCTGATCAAACAGAAACTAAATGCGACCTCCCCAAATAAATACGTTAGCAAGCCAGAGGACCTCTGTTGCTTCAGACACCCAGAGTACCCTCCCTGCTCCACAATCAAATCACTGGATTAGAGAGAAAAGGTTACCGAGGCTACAGCTGAAAACTGGGGCTTCTTCTTCCCCGAGGTCACATTCACACTGACGTGTGAAACTGAATCAGCCCCCTGATTCATCTCAGTATAACCACCGTGTTGAAACAGTCTGCAGAAACCTCGTGGTTTCACCCCTTCAGGTGCATCACATGATAGTCATTGATTAAAAGCAATCAAGTTTGGTAATCCTGTAAGACAGTAACGACCAACAGTAGCTCATACCTGTCTCAAGGTCGTGGTGTTAAAGACTTCCTGTTTCAGTAAATCTTTTACCAAATGATGATTCAATCAGGAAAGTTTCATGCGCATCAGAACTTTTGAGCGCTCCAAGAATCAGACGCTGTTATTATCGTCTCTCCGGATGAGCACTAGACACTTTGCAGCTGTAATGAAAACCGCAGCCTCTTGAGCACGCTGGCAGGACCTCAGACTGTTTAGTTTCGCCAGAAAATCACAGAAACTGGTGTATTCTAATCTCGCAGGTGTCCAACAAACCAGCGGTGATACTGATTTCTTATTATTCACACATTAGAGAAAGAAAACACAGAATAAAAAACAAACTCGGGAGAGTCTGGAGTGTGTCTAAGTTTTACCTGTTACATAAAAAATAAGGAGAAGTAGAAGTAAAGAAGAGCGAGAAAATGGTGGGATTGGGTGAAGGAAGGAGCTGCAGGTTCAGGTTGGTTTATTGGACAAAGAACAGATGCACAGGCTGCAGAACAGCTGCTTCCACACAGGAAACAATTTGGTCTGGGCCTTTGTGTGCGTGTGTGTTTTTCTTGTTCTTCCTCCCCTCCTTCTTCAGAGTTCAGCCCAACAAAACATGAACTATGAGCGAAATATCTTGAACTCAGGTGGCTTCATCATTTCAAGTGACGTCTTTAAAGTATACGGCTTTGGTAACTCTACTCCAGTTAGCTGCAGCATTGTGGGGCTTACATGTACGGTGTCCTGTTGGTGCCAAAGTTTGTCTGTGTGTGTGTGATATGTGTGTGTTTGTGCTTGTGTGTTTTAGCGTCAGTGATTCAGGTGATAACACTGAAGGAGCGCCTGCTCTATGTGTGGTCTGGTATGCCTACATATCACCGCAGTTAATCAATACGCACACCCACACATGAGGAGGACACACAAAGGACTGTCCAGGTACTTGTCCACTCAGTGCCCCTCAGTAAGAGTGTGTATGTTTAGGCTGACAGTGTTTACATCCAGATCTCAGGTCTGTTCTGTTCAGACGAGCAAATCTTAACAAAAACCCACAATGGTGACATTTGTCAGACTTTACCCCCATTGCCCTGACTATTCTCCCACTGAAATGTGACGCCCCTACGCCACGACACATCCAAACTGGCTAATCTTCAGCAATCAGGTCCTTAAAAGGCAATTCTCTCTGCCACAATTGTGCATAGGAGATCCTGCTTTATCAGGCTGATTTCACGCTGAGACTTTTTACAGACTGTAAGGGGTTTTTTCATGTGAAATTCAGCTTGAAAGCAGACAAAAAGTGCTCTCAGCTGACATAGGTAGCAACAAAACAAATAAAAGAATTATGGGACAATAAAGCAGAAGATGATCACAATATTGCTGCAAAGAGCTACTAAAAGCTGGACAGTTGTAAACACATGAACACATGTGATTGGGTACAGAGTTTTCCCACACTGGACCAGGATCAGCTGAGAGTGGGAGCACACAGGAAGCAAAGTCTACAGGGAATTTAAACCCTGAGGAATCTCATCTGCTGTTCATCAGCCATCAGTCACTTCTGCACGCATGTACACACACACTAAAACTCTCAACACGTACTCTAAACAATGCAGTTTAAAATAGCATCTTACGAGTCAAAAATACAACTATTGGTAAGACACTATATCATGAGAATATTTCATTTCTTTACTCCTATTATTTTTGTAACAAATCCACCTTTATTGCCACGACTAATACTGAGTAATATCAAAGAAAGAGATGAAGGACTTGGTGAAACCGCTGAGACAAATATGAACCTACATCTGTAGTAACTCTGAGCCTGTTCAGTCGCAACCCTGAGCTTCCTCCCACATCTGTAAAGTTCAATGCGTCACGTAAGGAAAAGTGTTGTGGGACCCAGAAGGATGCATTCTTTCTCAAGAACACAGAAAAAACCAGAGGGGGAGGGCGACAGAGAGACGGAGAGAGAGAGACGTGCCACAGACACTTGATTAGTCTTTCACATGAAACGGGAGCGCAGCCTCTGCTGTCGATCACCTCCAGGATGAACCACAGACCGCTTGCAGTTCATCATGCCAGCCGGACTGCAGGTTACAGCGACAGCCCCAGAGCCAGGAGCCGTGATAACCTGCTCATGTACGATGATTTTGGAGAGGAAACGTGTTGCTCCGGACGATGCCTTGGGTAAGTCTGCCAGAGGTGTAGCAGGCATATATGCTCATCCTCTGCATCTTTTTGTTAAAATCATGGATAAGACTGACAGATTTTAAAAAGTTTGAAGGAGAAGATAAAACGTATTTGGACGCCTGATGGTAATTTTCACTAAATATTGCAAGCACAATGTTCTTCAGTTTGCATTCTTTAACTTGGAACCAGCAAAACAGCCACAGGTGCTCATTGGGTTTAACTCTAGGTGAGCGCTCTGGGATGGAGGGAGGGAGACTGAGTGTACTTCAGAACCCATGATCCATTAGTAAACGTAATTTAACTTATGAGTAACATAATGCTTATAATGTAAACCATTTTTTTTGCATTTCCTGCCTCGTTATTTACATTAGCCTCAGTGCTCAGTGCTACAGGATTTCTCAACCTCTTCTTATGCTCCTCTCGTCACACACTGATGTCTGCTTGGGAATCCTTTTGGTCGTTCTGATGCACTGAGTACTTCGTTTTTATGTGCAAACCTTGTAAGCCATCATGGCATAAACAACAAACCTCATATGATGTAGCAGAACAGAATGTTAGATAATGCATCTTAAAAGAATATTAAGAAAGAAATACAGAACCAGGAAAATGTTGTAACTTGATACTATTTCATCTGTTCTCTAGGTAAAAGTTAACTTACATCTACTAATTGCAGATTATGGTAGGCAAGTATATGAATGAGGTTAACTGTGATTCAGTGCTCTCTCACGGGTGTGTGGGTCTCTCTCTCATTACTTGTGTGGATAGCACACCTGCACCGTTCTGGTTGAGAACTACATTGTGTGTAAATTCATGTGTGGACCATACACCGAGTGTTTTTTGTGTTTCTGGCAGCCACAGTAACTCTGAGCGACAGCTTATGGCTCGTCTCACTGCTGCTAAACGACGCCAGGCTCTCCGTGGACCTGCCTACATGTTCTCAGCTCCCTCAGTCAGCCTGTCAGAGGTTGAGCAGCGTTTCCTGGAAGCAGCTGAATACGGGAACATACCAGAGGTGCGGCGTATGCTGCTGCATGTACCCAACTTGAACGTCAACGCTGTTGACTACATGGGCCAAAATGCACTGCAGCTGGCAGTGGCCAACGAACATCTGGAGGTGACAGAGCTGCTGCTGGGGAGGGCAGACTTGGCCAGAGTGGGCGACGCTCTCCTTTTAGCCATCAGTAAGACCTGATTATTTATGTATGGCCAAAAACACATAATATGGCAAAATCTCTATATCACTCAAAAGTTCCAAAGATGTCAGACACAACACATTGCTTGACTGGATGGAACCACAGTTATGTAACCGTTTATCCGTTAATCTGTGTCCTTACATAGCTGTGTCTCTTTATGAGTCTAGTGACATTGCTTAATAATAATGATTAATTGCCTCAGTACTGTTAACCCCTCTGTACCACAGCCTCTGAGTCAAGTTTCTCATACATCCTGCAGCCACTCAGCCGCCTGCAAAAATGTTACCACAGTTGCATTGGCATTTTTCTGCTCAAACGGGCCAGACTTGGACCATTTCTGGTGAAATACTTTGTGTTTAGTTTGAGGAGATTGTTGATGACTACGTTTTTACATTTTACTTATTTCTTTATATTTTGCTAGGACAATGGGAATGTAGTGTATAAAGCAAAAAGAGTGCAATTCTAACAAACTTCAAAATCAATGTTTGGTATCACCACCTTTATTCTTTAACATAGTTTCAGCTCTTGTAGCTTCATTCTCTGGTCTGTTGAAGGAAATTCAAAGTTTTACTTTGGATGTTGGCTGCCTTCTGTTCTCGTCAAGATCTCATACTGCTTAAATAATGCTGATGTCCGAGCTCTGGGGAGGCCAGTCCATCACTGATAGTATGCAAGTGTGTGTTTTTCTATACAGGTATGCTTTTACTAATCATTGGCAGTGTGTTTGGGATGACTGTCATGCTGAATAATGAAGCCACTGACAATCAGATGCTTTTCAGATGGTATTGCACGACGGATCAAAATTAAAAAGTTTACTTTTCTGTGTTCGTAATTTCATTGGTTTTAACAACATCTTCAACACCACTGTCTATGATGCCTGAAACCTTTAAAGACTCTCCACCAACTTACTGTTGTACGTCTCTGCTGACCTCCTTCATACATAATAATGATGATTTGAACCAGAATGTTCATATTTGGATTCAGTGCTCAATATGACCTGTTGCTAGAGATTTTCAGTCCACTTATTGGGAAATTTGGCAAACCTCAGTTTTCCTGTTTTCCTTCTTTAAGAAGGTCTTCTTGACAGCCACCCTTCCAATGAGGCCAGTGAACAGTAAATGGATCAGCTGAAGGTTCAGATGCGTCTCTCAGGTCTGGACTAAAAATGAGGGGAAAAGAAGCCAATGCCTAAAGAAAAACCTTTGAAAGGCCCTGAGAAATCCTGGAGAACTACTGCCCAAGACGACTAAACTTTGGCTTTTGCAAAATCCTGTCTAGCTAAGTTGCTAACATGCTAATTTAGCACGAGTACAAAAGACTAGACTTTTAGCCTCTTCTGTTAGCAGTTACAAGATTTAAAAGATTGTTGCTTTAAAAAAGACAATATTAAAGGTTGGTTCCATTGTTCAGGAAGGCTGAGGATGTATGTTTTCTTCTTTAGTAAGTCATCATTTAAAAAAAAAAAAAATACAGGCGATGTAGTATTGAAAAACTGTGACCAACCTGAGTAGATAGCCTATATCAGGGGTTCTCCAAGTATGGCCTGTGGGATAACGGCGGTCCTTATCAAAATCTATTATGCACTGCAGGCATTGGAAGGAAAATATACATTTAATTTCTCCACAGTTTATGTTTTAAGGTAGTAAAATATGAGTTCAAAGGACCATTTTCTTTCAAGTTGAGCTATTCTGTTTGAGCCATTATGGCATGCTAACAAATGATTAGGAAATTTAACAACTACTTCAGTAATGGTTAAAAATACTTTAAACCAGCCCCCCCAAAAAACTGCAATAATGATCACAAACTCCAGCAAACTACCAAATGCTATGTAAGCTAACATTTTAGAGTTATCGTTAAGATTCAGCAATTTTAGCAACAGCAGTGTAAATGAAGTTGTACCACCAACAAGTTTGCTCCGTTTTTGTTTTAGGTAAAGGTTATGTTCGCATCACAGAGACTTTACTGGGCCACCCTTCATTTAGAGACGCCCGTCGTCTAACAGCAAGCCCCGTTCAGGCAGACATGTTGGATGACTTCTATGCTTATGATGAGGACGGGACAAGGTATGTGTGAGGAAGAGGTGTTTCATTACTTACATTTGTATATTTGTTTAAGGTAATAGCGGACACTTTATTAGGCACATTTGCATTTCAGGAAAACATTTGGAACATGCATAAACATGAAACTTTTTTAGATATGTATTGAGTATTTATTAAACACCTCAATGGTTTGTGTGATTCTGTCTTTCAGACACTTGAGCAGCTACTCAGTTTACGGTGGGCAGATGCTGTAAGATAAAGAGACAGTATTAGCCACAAATGTATCCAGTTATTGTGTGGTTAAGAGAAGTGTGGGTAGTGTATTTATGCGATAATCATGAACATGGGTGCTGATGGAAAGAAGGAAGTGGGGTGGGGGATGAGCATGTTATGAGCAAGGTGTGGCTTATCAGCAGCAGCAGACTCTTTCTTTTGCTATTGCTGCTTCATAAAGCTGTTGTGTGAAGTTTGCAAATTAAAGCTTCAATAAATAAAATAGCAAAACTTGTGTTTTATAAAAACAAGTTCCTGACATGCAGATCTCTCCTTAATATTTGGTTTCAAGGCTCGTTTTTGCTTTCATCATGCAGCTACATGCAGCTTTTTTTTTTTCCACTGGCAACTAAGTTTGTTTGCATTAAAGAAACTAAGTTTAGAAGTCCTGGCAGATGGATTTAGCAGCAAATCATTTTCCTGTTTACAGTCTTTGTGCTAAGCTAAGCTAGTTCTGGCAGTAGCTTCATATGTGCTGATTGGAGATATTATATCTAATCTATCTCTGAACAAGAAAGCAGTTAAATATGTTCCACAACTGTCATAGTCTCATACGAGTCAACAACAAGAAGCTGACAATAGGGGGGTAGTGAGGTATAAATGGAAATGTCCATGCTTGGTGACGCAATGTAACTATGATGGATGCACTGACTGCTCCAGCTGCTGCTATTTTTTATTTTATTTTTTTGCTTTTTTGCAGTTAGTTTGCAGAAAAGTTCATTAAATAAATTCATAACATTCATAAAAATGTTGAAACTTAAACCTCGTTTGCAGAAACGAAGCTAAGGCGAATGCTGATACTGCGTACTATCTGCATGTTTCTCTGTGTGTAAATTCCTGCAGGTTTTCTCATGACGTGACTCCAGTGATACTGGCTGCACACTGTCAGGAATATGAAATTGTTTACACCCTGCTAAGTAAAGGGGCTCGCATCGATCCGCCTCATGACTACTTCTGTGGCTGTGACTCGTGCAACTACCAGCAGCAGTTTGACTCCTTCAGCCACTCCCGATCGAGGATCAATGCCTACAGAGGACTCGCCAGTCCTGCTTACCTCTCCTTGTCTAATGAGGATCCAGTGCTGGCAGCACTGGAGCTCAGCAATGAACTGGCCATGCTAGCTAATATTGAGAAAGAATTTAAGGTACAAATACAACGACAAGAACAAAAATGCAAACACAAGTCCGGCAGAACTAATGTGCACTGTCTGTTATCACTGCTGTACACATACCCTAAAACATACCCATGAACATTTTATAAACCTTAAGAGAAGAACAGACGAGGGTCTAGATCCTGTGGTCACTGTTCAGATTTTTGGTTTGACACATAAACAACAGCTGTAATTATTGCTGGGCTCAGAGTACCAAAGTATGCTGTGGGTACTGTACAATAAATAAACAACAGGATGCCTGAGCAGAGATGTCCAAATACAGCCTACACATTTTTTTCTTGATGTTCATGCTGTGAAAAGTATTTGCCCCCTTCCCGATTTCTTATTCGTTTCCATATTTGTCACACTTGGAAGAACACAAAGGCTTGCTAACATTGCCAAGACTTTTGGGAAATATTCTGTGGGCTGATGAGACAGAAGTTGAACTTTTTAGAAGCTTTGTATCCTGTTACATGTGGCATAAAACTAGCAAAGCATTCCATAACGAAAACATGACAACAGCCAAACACGGTGGTGGTGATGTAGTGTGATGGTCAGAGGCTGCTTTGCTGCTTCAAGACCTGGATGACTTGCTGTTGACTTGATATATTCATGAATTCTGCTCTCTAACAGGAAATCCTGAAGGAGAATGTCCATTCATTCCCTGAAGCTCAAGAGCACTCAGGTTAAGCAGCAATGACATGGAGTGGCCTAGTCAAAGTCTGGTCTCAGACTTTGACTTTGACTAGACGGAGATGCTTTTACATCACCGTAAACAGACTGTTCAGGCTCAAACACCCTCCAATGTGACTGAATGACAACAATACTGCATGGAAGAGTAGGCTAAAAATTCCTCCACAGCGTTGTGAAAGACTCACTGTCAGCTTTCAGAAATGCATGATTGCTGTTTTTGCTACTAGAAATAGCACAAACAGTTATTAGGTTTAGGGGCAAGTGTGGATAGCTTTTTGCTCTCAATAAATGAAAACATCATTTAAAAACTACCTTTTGCATTTACTTGCATCTTACCAAATCATCTCAAATGTTTCACTCCTGATGCACATTTCCTCCATCATGTTTCTAGAATGACTACTCCCGCCTTTCGAGCCAGTGCAAGGATTACGTGGTGGGCCTTCTGGACCTGTGTCGCAGCACGGAGGAAGTTGAGGCCATATTAAATGGAGAAACTGACTCGGACGATAGCTATGATGTACCAGGTCGCCCCTCCCTCACACGGCTCAAATTAGCCATCAAATACGAGCTCAAAAAGGTCAGTGTGTTCTCAAACAGGCAATGACACAGCAGCAGGATAAAACATGGGTTTTCTGAGCAAGTTAGAAGTATTGCAAACATTTATCTGTGCTATGGGAGCAGCATAACCCATTTAGATTGATATCCTACTAAAAACTGTCATTGTCATTCCAGTTGTGGACGACATAGAGCCAAACTGATATGTTGGCCGATAACAGCTATTTGCCGATATATCAGTATTGGCAAATAATTTCCATTTTTAGGTTGATAAATGAAAACTAAAGAAGAGAACGAAGAAACATCGCTCAACTGTGTTGCGAAGGTTATTACATAAGTTTTCCACTAGAAGGTGCTCTGCAGCTCCCGTGTTGGAAAAGTATTCAGAACAACCAGCTGATCTGAGCAGAGTTGGGCAGAGTGTAAACGAGTCATGTGACAATAAAACAAGTTTATTTTTAAACTGCTTTGTTATACTATCTTAGTAAAAAGTAACTACACATAACACATTTTGGGGAATTTTTTTTTCTAGTGTGCCTGAAAGAAAAAAAAAATCGGCTAATATATCAGATTTTTAAATCACCAAATATCAGTAATGGTGTCTGTCTAAAAAATTCTATATGAGTTGGACTGTCCGTAACATTACTGCATGAGGGTAACAAACTTTTAAAATCAGACAAATATCCAAAGGTGAGAAAAACAACAACAACAACAACAACAACAACAACAGCTATGGATGCTGGGAAACAATGCCTAATTTTAAGATCAATTTAAAAAAATAGAAATGAAAAATGGAATTTATAGTGTGAAACATCAAAATGCTGTCGACAAGTGTTTTTAATATAAAGATATTTGTAGCACTTAGTCACGTTGAGCTGAGTCTGTACTCATCTGTCTTCATTTCTAATTGCAGCTGTCTGATGTAATCGTTTTAGAAGCCAATTTGTGTGGTTTAAATCATTAATCAGTTTGTAAAATGCCAGAAAATTACTCTTCATAAATCGATTAAATGTTCAGATCAATAAAAACAAAAATAAATCTGCTCTAGTTTCAGCTCTCAGGTGTAATGGATTTCTGCTTTTCTCTGTTTCAAATAAATAAAAATAGAATCACACTTTAAGGATTCTACCTTAAGCTTCCAGTAGCCTTTATGTCACGGTCCGGGGCAGCGGCCGTGTGAAGAGTGGAAAGGAGGACTCAAATGCAGCACTTACTCAGATGTGAAGGCGATTTATTGACAATATCAAACATAAAGTGGAGATGGCAAAACAGAACTAAGGATGAACTAAACTGGGTGAAACTACACAAAGGAGTGGCAAACCTGAACATGAAGGGAGAACAGCAGGGAGAGCACGCAGGGGATTTCACAGGGTATGAACACAGACGACGCGACGAGGAGCAGAGGAAATCACACACTATAAATACACAAAGAGACACTGGGAAATCACACACAGGTGGGGGAAACAGCTGGACCTGATTAACCTGACGAGACAGGGGAACACTAACACCAGGGACCAACAGAGGGAGCACAAACCCAGAACCCAGTGTCTAAAATCCCAAACACAAACCATCCCAAAACAGCCATGAATAATAATGAAAGTAATAACAATAAAGAACATAAACATAAAGTCACTGAGTCATGGTCGCAGGACCATGACACTTTATTTTCCCGTTTCCTTCTCCTTAACTCTTCTGTCCTACTTCTTTCATCTGTGCCTTTCAGTTTGTGGCTCATCCTAACTGCCAGCAGCAGCTGCTGAGTATCTGGTATGAGAACCTGCCTGGCCTGAGACAACAAACCACTGCCATCAAACTGCTGGTGGTGCTGGCGGTGGCTATAGGACTGCCTGGACTGGCTGTGGCTTACTGGATTGCCCCATGCACCAGAGTAAGTAATATTTACATCCATAAAGATCATTCACAGTACAAGCTTTCCTCTCACCCTTCCGTTATTCCATCTCTCATTCTCAGGTGGGAAAAGTGATGCGTAGCCCCTTCATGAAGTTTGTGGCTCATGCCTCATCCTTTACAATTTTCCTGGGTCTTCTCATCCTGAATGCTGCTGACCGCTTTGCAGGCACCACCCTGCTGCCAAACATGACACACCATCAGCTCCCGGGCAGCTCTGACCCTCTGCTGCTCTACCGCATGACTACAACACCCTTCACTTGGATGGAGATCCTTATCATCTCATGGGTCATAGGTGAGCATAAGATGATGATAGATAATAAAAAAGCAAACAATTAAAAAAACAACTGAACATCTGCCGAATCATGTCATTTGTGTTCTTGTGCTCCTGCTGCAGGTATGATTTGGGCAGAGGTAAAGGAGATCTGGAGTCAAGGACCAGGGGAGTACCTGGTTGAGCCGTGGAACTTCTTGGATTTTGGGATGCTCGCCATCTTCCTGGCTTCCTTTAGCTGCCGCTTCTCTGCGCTGAGACATGCTAACTTAGCACAGACCTCTGTGTATGCAAAATACACAACGCTGATTAATGTCACACTGCCTAAGGAGATACGCTACTTCACTATGGGTGAGCAGTTTCACATTTTCACACATCGCATGAACTAATTCAAATACCATGATGTGCTTGATTTATACAGCAGCAAATCACTTGAAAAGAACCCCCAACAACCAGACAACCCCCTATAAACAAGTACTTGGTGACAGTGGGAAGTAAAGACTCCTTTCTAACAGGAAGAAACCTCTAGCAGAGAGGGGTAGCCATGCGCCATGACCGATTGGGGGTGAGGGGAGAGTCTTTACAGGACAATCTGTGTTATAGTAGAGCCTTTACTTTACAATATTAAGCACCTTGAAGTGACTGTTGTTGTAATTTGGCACTGTATACATAAGATTGAATTGAAACAGAACAAAAGACACATGTTTCCTTCCTGCTGGGAGACACTGCCATGAGGTGATGTGATTGGCTGGAAACAACTTTTAGGCAGGTTGCAAGCATCAAAGTAACATCGGCAGAAATGCCAGAACCCAAGGTTTCAGAGCTGAAGATTGATTTATAAGGAAAAGATTCACTTCACTTGTTCATGGCTTTAATGTTGTGTCTGTTGTAGCTGTCAGTCTATAGATGTAAAAAGTAAAAAGTATCACTGTCGCCCTAGATTTTCCTGTGCTTATTGGCAAATTAACTTTTGTTTTTTCCTTCTCTTTAAAGAGAACAAGATGAAATTAAGCCGCGTGGCTAACACATCCTTTGTTAAATAGCCTTTTTAGTGCCCGGCTTGTGCTCATTTATCAAAATAATCTTCAGTGTGCCTTAAAACAATAATTGCAAGCTTTAATCAAAGGTGATTTTCTGACTTACGCTTGTGTTCTTTTGTAGCTCGTATCGAGTGGGTGGCGTCAGATCCCCAGTTGGTATCAGAGGGCCTGTACGCGGTCGCAGTGGTGCTGAGCTTCTCTCGGATTGCTTATATCCTCCCGGCCAACGAAAGCTTCGGTCCCCTGCAAATCTCTTTGGGAAGGACAGTAAAGGACATTTTTAAGTTCATGGTCATTTTCATCTTGGTCTTTCTGGCGTTCATGATCGGCATGTTCAACCTGTACTCTTATTACCTGGGTGCAAAACAAAATGATGCCTTCACAACGTAAGTCAATACCAGTGAACATCTGAATTTGTTTTTTTATCTATTTATTTTTTTCATCAACTTGCACAGACGAATTCATCATGAAACTTGATTCAATTCTTGATCAACAATGGATTACCAATCCAAACCAAGGATATCACCACAAGGGTTCACAGATATTTTATATCCTGATCCTTTCTAACTATTCTTATCCAAGATCTGAGAGCTGTTTCTTTGGTAGACCCACTCATTCTGTGGTTATTACAGTTAAAAGAAGCCCCAACATTTTTGTGGCTTGTCACCATTTAAAACCAAGCCCTTGGGACCCTTATCACTGGTTGTGGTTATAGTGTGGGCAAAACTTATCATCAGTGCACCCAGGAGGGATTTGATCTCCCTACAGCTGAAGAAGTTTTGAGTCCAGAAAAAGTTAAAGTATCTTGGATTTCAAAACAAAGAGCAAAATTATGTGGCAGCAATGAAAAGAATCTTGCATTTATCTTGGGACCCATTAGCACAAATAGTTACAGCTAAACCTTTACACAGTCATAATAGAGTATTATAAAAATATGACATGTTGCCTCAAAATCAGATTCATTGTGCCAAATAAATTCATGCTAAACTTGCATGTTTGTGCAATAATGTCAACACTATTCTGAATTATTCTGTAATTTTAACTCCAAAAAACATTTTGTCCTTCTGTTGATTTACTAAAAGAGTATCTCTGACGTTGATGGTGTACGGCTGGTTTGAATTCAAAAATAACTTCCCTCTGTTCTCCCTCTGTCCCTTTATTCGTCTGTGCATCCGTCCAGCCTGGAGGAGAGCTTCAAGACATTGTTCTGGGCTATATTTGGACTGTCTGAGGTCAGATCCGTAGTGATCAACAACGGACACAAATTCATCGAGAACACTGGTTACGTCCTGTACGGAGTTTACAATGTTACCATGGTGATAGTGCTGCTCAACATGCTCATTGCCATGATTAATAGTTCCTTCCAGGAGATTGAGGTAGGTCATTAAGACGGTAAATCATTCTGTGCCCCAGATGCATGCTTGAAAATATGAAGCATGGGCTGAAAAAGCAGCCCCACATGTAGCGCACGTTGAACTGGTACTTATATAGCACTAACTCTAACAAAGATTCACTACAAGGTTCATTCACCCAAGCACACATTCATAAAGAGAAATAATGTCATTTAAATTAAGATATAAAGGGAAGCAAATTACTTTAATTTATTTGTGTCACAGAATGTGAATACAACTAAATTGAATCAGGGCCTTTTCCTTTACCCAGCAATTATGCCTGTATAGACCCACCTGTGGGTAAAGTGTCCTGCTGTGTGGACTTGGTAAACCCCCACTTATCCCATCTGAGCCCCAATTAGGTGAGCCCACACAGGGTTGACAGCAGTGTTGGCCTTGGAGTCTCTATAAGAGTTTTCTGTAAGCCGCTGTGGGTTGCCCACAGAAAACCTACGTGAGCCCCATGTAGGCTAGCCCATGAGGGGCCCATAGCAGTTTTATCCCTTTGCCCTCCCAAGAAGTAATTCTGTGGGTGCTCCACAGTGGATGCATCTAATGTAGTGCCCATAGTAATTTTTTCCTTTTGGATTCCTGTGAGGATTTTCATATAGTGAGCTTACCCATAGAAAACCCTCACTAAAACACCTATGGGTTAGCCCATTAAGGCCCCACATTAGTTTTACCCCCTGGGCTAACCCATAGGTGTTTTCTGTGGGTAACCCATAGTGAATTTACCCTGCTCACTGCTTACTCAGGTCCACACTTCACCCATACCTACCCACTGTGTGCCCATGCGGGTATGTTTGCTGACACATTGTTTATAAAAAGGCGAGCCTATATAGGGAAACGTGATTATTGTGGAGAAGACGAAACTGTTGAACATATTTTATTACTTTGTCAGAGGTAGTATTAACCTGAGTTAGGATTTGAGTTTTCCTTCTTTTTTTTCTTTGAGGGCAAGTGGCTCCATAGTAATTGACATGTTTGCTTAACAAGCAAGAGATCCTTGGTTTTAACTTTGGGAGGAGACATAAATGTATTTGGAGTTGTGTGAGGAAGGACTGTTGTTAGAATCTGCTATGTCAATATGTGGAGACCCCTTGTGAATAAAGGAGTGGCTGGTCCACACTTCATACCAACTGGTGGTTGTAATGCACCACAGGCTTTTCCCCCTTCTGTACTGTCAAACATGTATATTTCCCTTCCCTGATACATTTCCCCGTTTTCGTCGTGATTTTTAATTTTTTTTAGGATGATGCTGACGTCGAGTGGAAGTTTGCTCGTGCAAAACTTTGGTTCTCCTACTTTGAGGAGGGAAGGACACTCCCTGTGCCCTTCAACCTAGTCCCCAGCCCAAAATCTATGCTCGGACTGGCCACAGGCATCAAGTCCTTGCTCCTGCAGTTAGTTGAAGGACACAGCAAAGAGAAAAATGAGACACAACTCAACCAGGTACCACACAGTATGGCGATTAATTCCCTAATATATCCAATGTTTATCCTTACGCAGCTTGAAAGGTAACATGATAGTTCAGCGTTAGTGGCAGAGCCTTAGCACCTCCCAGTGGTATTACTGCCACACCACAGAAATGTCACAATTCTGTTCAGCTAATTTGAGCTCAATTTTCCAGCTTGGAGTAAGCAAAAACTCAGGATATGGTGCTTCTACCAGCCGAACCAGATATCAGGCACGTGTTTGTGTATTTCACTGTTTTAAAACATAATTTTATTACTTGTTTTAATGTGTTATTTTTGCACAGAACATTTTGTTCATAATTCGAACCCCTTTCCCTTTACTGGTTACAGAAGATCATGAAGCGGCTAATAAAGCGGTACATCATCAAAGCACAAGCAGACAGAGAGAGCGATGAGATCACTGAAGGTAAAATAATAAAGAGCACCATTTGTCCTCCCATGCTGGCATCAACATTTTCTTTGATAGCTTTGCATCTATTTTTTTTTTTAATCCAGGAGAGCTGAAAGAAATCAAGCAGGACATTTCCAGTTTGCGATATGAGCTGCTAGAAGAAAAAGCACAAAACCTGGAGACGCTCGATGGGCTGCTGAAGAGGCTGGGAGAGATCAGTACGCCTTCATCATAGCAATGTCTGTCATAAGTGAAGAGCGCAAAGATTAAGTGCCTATTCACTGTCAAAAGATGCTGTATACATAGTGACACAACATTACTAACGATAAATGACAATGCACGTATGTGAATATAAACATTAAATATAAAAGGTCAAATGTATGTGACCGACAGTGTGATACACATTTTTTTGTAAAGTACAGACTCAATTTAAATATTCTATACTTATCTGCACACACACACACACACACACACACACACACACACACAGAGTACTGTCCAAAACTCACTACCTATCATTTCTTCATATTTTGCTTCCAGGTGGTCAGACCTTATTGTAATTTTTAAGCTGGTCTTAATCAATAGTTCTCCAGCTTTCTGAAGCTCTTTCAAAGTTTTTCATTTCATTTCACTAATTTTTCAGTCCAGTCCTTGTACCTGACCATTTTCATGCCATTTAACCCTGATCTATGAGTTATAAATCTAATTCAACATAGCAAAGAATACATTTAAATTGTACATTTAGGCATTTTGTTAGTAGCAGTCAATTGTTTTCCTTAATCAAATCTACAAAAAAAGCCAACGATAACACAGTTTGACAGGCATGAAATGGTACTTTTGCACCAACAATGTGATTCCTAAAAGATATATTCGTAAAAAAAACTGGGATATCTTGGCATGGTGTGCAGTATATCCTCAAAATCTCCAATGGGCAGGAAACCGGACAGGTGAGGGTCAAAAGAAGAAGTGGCAGATCTATAAATTATCGACAGCACAAATGAAAAATAAAATCAGCAAAGACCTGACAGGACCTGAGTGATGCATCTGGCCTTTCAGTCAATCTATTACTGTTCAATGAAGTAGAGGAAAATGGTCTCAGTGTAAGGGTGGCTGTCAAGAAGCCATTCTTAAGGAAGGGAAATAAGGGAGAAAAGGCTGAGGTATGCCAAGTTGCACAAGAACTGAACGGAAAATCAGCGGGAACAGGTCTTATGAAGTGATGAATTCAAATTGGAAGTTTTTGATTCACTATGTTTGAGGATATCAGGAGAGGGGCACACCATTGAGTGTCTACAGCCATCTGTTGCACATGGTTGATACTCTGTCATGGTTTCTGATTGCATTTCAGCCATAGGTGTTCGAGATCTTGTCAGCACTGACTGAAACATGAACACAGAAAGGTCATCATCATCATTTGATCCACAATGCAGTACCATCTGGAAAGCATCTGACTAGATTAGAATGACATGACAAACACACTAGAAATGCAGAAAAATCATACTTGAATAAAAACACACACAATGGAACACTATCAGTGATGGTGCATTATTGAACTACTGTGGGATCATCATGACAGAGAATGGAACAAAAGGCAGCAACATCCGAAGACAAGCTTTGGATATTTAAGCAGTCTTCTATTCCTGAAGAATACAAGAGGTCAGGCTATGTTGAAGAATAAAGGTGTCTGTACCAAATATTAACTTCCAAGCTTATTAGTACAAACTCTGTTTTTGCCAATGACTCAATATTTACATGCAAGTTTGCACACATCTCATCGAACCTATTCCTATTTTTCCCAGTAAAATATAAAGAACTGAAGGATGGCTCAAGACTTTTGCACAGTGTTGCAGATACACAAGTTTCCTTTTGTGTCGCTATAATTTACATTTCTTATTTCCTACACATTTATTAAAAATATACTTAAAGCTATCAAGACAATAGTTATTAAAAGTAGTACATAATCAAAACCTGGTAAACTGAAAATGCAAAATAAGAAACATGCATTGTAATAATAAGTGTCACCTCAATCTACAGATTAAACCTTATTTTTTAGCAAAAGTATTTATTAAAACAGCAAACTGACTGAGCCAGCAGGAAAAAAAGATGTTTTGGCAGGATTCAGACCAGCAGTTCATACAGTTTTAAGGCACAGTGGTGTGAACACTTCATTTCTAATCTTAACGTAGTTTTAATTAAACATATAAATTACCAAAACTGATAGAAAAACACTGTTTCCATGTACCTATTTGACACATTTAATCTAAAGGTGGCATCCTCAAAAAAGGAGCTGATAATGGCGATTAGTAGAAACGATCAGACATTAGTCAAATATTACCATCTAGTGTATGATAAGATGGTTAATAAAGCATAACATGGTTACATACAGTATACATATTGTTCATATCCTGCCACAGTAGTCAGTGATAAGAGTCACAGTTACATGATAAATATATTATATCTTTAATCAGCAGCACAAAGCAGAACTTTATGTACTGGAGATCAGCAAAGTCCAAGTAAAATCCATGTTTCAGTGATGTGGTGACATGATCAGGAACATCACATGTACGTGATGTAGTTTTCAGGTACCAGGCCTGTTCTGCCATTGTATGTTGCTTGAAGCCATCCTGGTTCCACCGACGGGCACACTGCAGACACAAACAGATCAGTTAAACTCAGCAAGTCGAGACAAAGACCCTCGTAAACCACTCACATTTCATATGATGACTTACACAGACACCCATAACCTTGCTCTCTACAACCTACAACTCAAGCTGAAGAACTGCTGTTATGTTAGGATGGCACAAACTTTACAAGATCCAGTGACCCTCATGCTAAATTTTAGTCCAGATCATGACGTTTCTAATGAACCTTTCAACAATGAACAATGAGTAATGCTTTTTAATACTCACAAAACAGCAAAGATATGTAATTAAAGTTCAATGAGCTACAATGCTGTAATGTAGGTCAATTGTCTGAGCTAGTTTTATGAATGAACAAAACACAGCTTAAAACACCCCTGAACACCTGATACTGAGATTCAGTCTGTGTAGAGATGAGCAAGAACAAACGAACAAGTCCAACAGAAGCTTCAGGTAGAAGCAGTGATGTTAGCTCGCCAATGGAACAGGAGCCTTTAAGAGGCAAGTTTAGTAATACGTAAGTGTTCCTAGCCGCTATGCAGAGCTTTGTAGCTGTACATGTTAAAGCTGCCTGCTGCCATTTGATGGCAGTATAAAGAAGCTTGAGGCTAATGTTGTTCAGGCTTTTTTAAATAACGTGCAAGTCTTTCAACCAGTCTTCTTGTACCTGTCAAACATAACTGCTTAGCTTTTGACCTAAACACAGCTTTATCAACCTGTTGGTTGGATTCCCATAATCCACAGGTGTCGAACTCCAGGCCTCAAGGGCCGGTGTCCTGCAGGTTTTAGATGTTTCCTTGATCCAACACAGCTGATTTAAATGGCTAAATTACCTCCTCAATGTGTCCTGAAGTTCTCCAGAAGCCTGGTGATGAACTGATCACTTGATTCAGGTGTGTTGACCTAGGGTGATATCTAAAACCTGCAGGACACCGGCCCTCGAGGCCTGGAGTTCGACACCCCTGCCATAATCCTTCTCTATGTGTAGGTGAAGAGACACATAAATGAACCTTAAACTAGGCCTTACCCAGTCTCACCTAACTGATTTGTTGCATGAAATGACATCACAGTGTATGCACACTCGAGAAAACACAAAAACATCTCAATACCAGCTGGCCCGTGGAGCAGATGCCACATGTTATCCAGGTACCGATATCATTGTTATACTAGTAGTAAACAGAGCCAGTGCTCCCTCAGCGGATTTAATCTTACCATTTGAGAACAGCGCCCCCTGTGGAAAACTGAGTTCATGGCTGTGTTCTGCTTCACAGGAGTAAAGAGCTTTAGCGTCCCTAAGAAAACAAAAAATAATTTAAAGTCAAAGTCAGTAAAGGGGAGTTTTTGTGTGCAAAGATGTGGCAGCTTAAAAAGTAGAGAAACCTCAAAGTTAATATACCTTCCAGTGGAACACACGTCTAACGCTGAGGAGAATATTGAACTTTCGCGCTGCGGCAGTCTCGCTGATAATCTGTCACACACAAACACAAAACTATCATCTGTGGTACGTAACTTGAAAAACATTTCCTGAGATAATTTCCATCTTTAATTGAGGGTCAATAAGTGACCAGGTCTGGGTTGAGAGCACCATCTAATAACAAGCAGCTAAACTGTCATTTTAATAATTTTAATAAATGATTCAGGCTGTTCCTCAGCCCAGACAAGAAAGAAAATACTCTAAGAAACTTTAATTTAAAGCCAACAAGCGCAATCCACAGCATTGATTGTTACTTTGAAATATTCTTTAGCAGCAGCTGTTTCTTCAGTCAGCCATGCAGCCTGATTTTCTCCTGAGCTTTTGGTTCAAAGGTAAAACTGTGCGGTTAGACCACCTTGATATTAAATCATTTTACAGGCACTCACAGTGATCCAGGTCTCTGATAACCATTGCTGGACACAGAGTGTTTCGAGGTCAGATCAGAGCCACAGCGGATGCGTGAACTTTTACGCATGTGCGTAGCCTCCTGTGGGTCCAGCGACATGAGACTCTGCACCGATCCGTGACAGCTTTTGTAATCTGCGACAAGCCACACAAGAAATCAGAAGCAAACAAGGGACTCGTATTTATAGTTTATCTTTAAACTACAGCTTCGATTTTGCATTTCTGCAAAAGGCTGAGCAGGTGAACAGAGTTACGCACCCTCAGAGATGTGTAGGGAGGTGAGAGAGGAAGACGTGGAAAGCCGGTAGGGAAACAGTGAAGAGGAGGAGGACGATGAGGAGGAGGCAGTTCTGTAAGCAGTTCTAAGCTGCCGAGGAGAGGTAGAATCGGACACTTTGGTGTCTGTGACAGTGACACTGGGTGCATTTCTTCCATCCACCGAATGGGTGCTTTTCAGAGAGGAGACAGACGCCACCCTCTGAACTGGTCCAGCCTCCCTGAGCGAGGAGGCGCGCTCTACTGACGAGTTCTGGGCGGAGGAGGTGGATGTGGAGGCTCTGGAGGGAGATCTTGACTCTTTCCCAGAAGCCAAGGAGTCAACTGAGTTCCTTTTGATAGACTTCTCCACAGCAGAAAGTAAAGAGGATGTGGAGGAGGAGACAGAGGACGTCTGCTGAGTTGGAGTGAGCTGAGTGGATGTCCAGGATGCAGAAGGCAGGAGGTGGGGGGAGGAGGCACTGTCTGTCGGGGGTTTCTGACCTTTACCGTTTTGTGGCAGTGAGCAAGAGGAAGCTGCAGCAGGAGAGGATTGTTTTGACGAGGGTGAGCTGGGCTCAGCAGCAGGAGAGGACGGAGGTGAGGTTTGAGACAATCCGTTCTTTTCAGAGGAGTGTGAGGACAGAGACTCCTGGCTGCCCATCGGAGTCGTGCTGGAGCTGCTACTGAATGTATCACCTAGAAGGAGAAATGGAAACAAACCCTTCAAATAAGACTTTCGAAATATTAATGCATTAGCCTGTCATCTCACTTTCTCACTGACTTATTCTAGTGATGCAGCTAAAACTCTTTGAAAAAAAAATTCTTGGTTCATGCTTTAATACCAGATTTACCAGTAAGAACGCTCAAAATGTTTTCGACATCAGCCATAATTTAATAATGTGTGTATTTATGTTATTCATATAGCACTTTTTAAATGAGATATTAAGTGGTTTATAATTTAAAGTGAGAGGAAACTGATGGTCACCCACTTATCAATGACACTACTCCTCCACCCCTGAAAAAGAGCAATAAATTGCACTGTACATTTTAAGAAATAAACTGCAAATATGACACAAACTAAAACTCATATATGCAATTAATATTTACTGTTTGTTTTTATCTCATCAGAAGTTTAAATAAACACTCCTTTTTTGTTTAAAAAAAGCACAATTTTCTGGCAATTATTTCATTTGGACTTTAAAGGTTACATTTAATTCTGTGGAGATATTTTGGCATTAATGAGATGCAGTTTTTAGGAGAACGGGTGTCAACTTACAGATACGGTCTTTTAAAAACAAAATAATTTGCAAACACTGCAAACAGCTGATTGGATCCATCAAAAGGAGAGGCATTCTTCTATTATCTTCTCTCGAAGCAGCAGAAAATGGATATGTAGTTGCTTCCATTTGTATTTGAGCAAAATGTTTGACTTCATGTGTTTAGATACTGAGACTCACTGTCATTGTCTGCCAGGCAGAGAGCAGGAGGGTAAAGGCGGGCTCGTCTCTTTCCAGATGACAGACAGATGGCCTTGCTCCTGCGGGGAGTCGACCGAGAGGATGGAGCCTGAGGCAACGGCACTGACAGGTCTGGGGCCTCACTGAAGATCTAAGTGCAGAGTATACACTTACATTAAGTGTGTGTGTGTGTGTTTGTGTGTGTGTGTGCATTAAAGCGTTGGTGTACGTCTCTGTAAGCGCACCTTGTCATGGTTTTCAATAATAATCTCCACCACAATGTTCTGAAACTTGATGTTCATCATAGCAGCCACTGTCTCCTCCTGGGACCTCATCAAAGTGGGACCGAAGATCATTCCCAGGTTGGACACAGTCATCATATTTTCGTTGCTGTGAGAGGACACCCTGCACACACACAGACACGCAAACAGTGGGCAGTTTTATTTATGGCAAACAAACAGAAAAAATATCAAACAAAGCATTATGAAATCAAAATGTGCATACTTAAGGAGATGGTTGGTTAAGAGGTCCAACATTGTTCTGTTTTTTTCTGGTAACTTGTGTACAAGAGCATGAATGGCTCTCACTCTGTGGTTCAGCTCATCATATCCTTTAAACAAGCACAGGGTACACAGGGAGGGATGTGATTTGCTTCTGTTTACATCACATACAATACGTGAAGTGACAGTTTCAATCTAAATACTTCTAAAATGTTGTCTCTCAGGCTGTACTCTGTAATATAAAGAGGCGGTAAGATTTTACTTGCAGCCCTGATGAAGTCTTTATGCAGCCTGTAAGTCAGCAGTGGTTCTGCCAGGCACCTGCACACACAGAATGATAGAAATGAGAAATGTATAATTCATGAGGTGCATAACTAATAAAAAGGAGCTTTTTGCTACCTGAAGTAATCCTTGAGGCCACTAGTTATGGTCTTGGTGTCCCAGGCATCTGCCTCCAGCTGCATGTCAGAGGCAGCTGTAGAAGCTGTGAATAACAGACTTTTAAATATACCTGATAATCTTTGGAGTGGAATAAATCTTCCCTATGCACAGGAATAACAGGGCGTATCTCACCAAACACACTCGTCATCAACCGCTGGACCTTAGAATTCACTCCTCCTGTCCTGTAGAGTCCAAGAGTTGTAATGCCTGCAGGTTTTAACATATATTTCACAATAAGCTCTCAAAAGAATTCAATTTTTCCCACATGAACATTTTAAGGATGAGGAATACCTCTCGCTTCAACCAGCTCGATACACTTCTTAACAAATTTGAAGCCTGCCTCATTTAGAAATGCTGTAAATCACAAACACAAGATCAAGTAAATCTCTGAGGCACTCCGACACACATGCTCTAAGATGGTAATAAACAGAGAATTGAATACAAAGCTTTTCAGCACTTACTCTCTTCTTTTTTACTGAGCAATGATGGCAGAGTGTATATCTGAACAAAGAAGGACAAAAGGTTATTTAGTGCAAGAGCAAGAATATGAGTATAATAATATATCTAGGTGAGCTATCCTTGAAACCCCTTCCATTGGTAAGTTATTAATAGTGGATATTTTCATACAGGCTCCTTCCCATCCATTGCCTCCATCCACAGCCGTCTGTTGGCCTCTGAAAGCGCCTGCAGGGTGATCACACCCTGTCTGCAGTGAAAGGGAGGTTATTTTAGCTAAGAAAACTCCGGCAGCAAAATCTCTGTTTATTCAGTTCACAAATAATCTCTTGGTTTTGTTTTCATCTCACCTCTCCACCACCTCGATGTCGAAGCAGAAGCGTTTGTCTATTGAATCGGTCTTCCTTCGAACGCACGAGCGCAGCCTAAACATCTCTGGTGTATTGTGCACCACGCCGTTCTGTTAACAAGGAAATGTGCTTTCAGTATGTGCTATTATAGCCTAATAATGCATCTGACAAAGTTTGAGCTTTTGGTATAGTCAATAAATATTACTGCTCAATCCTTTTAGTACCATATTTGTGCTTTTGCAAGTCCTACTTTTCAGTCTTTGCCAAAATACTACAAATAAGTAGCTTTCACAGCTTCATGTTTTTGTAAATGTTTTAGTAACAAATTATTTTAGTTTTATTACACAGATTTCAAATTATTGAGTTCCCTGCTTGTTTTATTTGGTTTTAATTATTTGGCTCCTTTAATTTTTTAACATTCTTTTTGACTGTATTTATTCATCTTAAGCTATTTTAGTACACACTTATTTTTAATTTTTGTCTGTTATAACAAAGGCATTTCCTAACTTTTGGGATAAATAAAGTATATCTTATCTTGGTGTGTGCAGGAGGAAGGATGTTTTCAAAGCAGTGCTGGTGGACATTCAAGTAAAGAGCTGTGATGCCTAAACCTTATATGTCAGAGCTGAGCTGTCAGAAATCACAGACCACACCGAAGTAGTTTCAAAATTGGAAAGTGAGCCCAGTGCAGAAGCGTCTGATGACCATGTTTGGTAGTAAATGGGCTAAAACGTGTAAAAACACGGTGTGGGTTTCCTCACCTGTCTGCTGGCTGGTCTGATCTCTGTGTTGCTCATGGTGAACATCTTGGAGCTCCTTTCATAAGTACAGTAGTATCTGGTCCACACACTTCCCAGTGGACCTACATAATAGATAGAATACACATTTTCATGGAGCTGAACGTGAATGTTTTCAGTTTGAATGTGAGTCTAGGATCTTCTAAGAATAAGGGAGAGGACAAAGTATAAGAGTTGCATGTCTTACGTTTCTCCTGTATATACAGATATCCCTCCATGGTAAAGCAGCTGGGCGCTTTGAAGTCCTCTTCTGCAGATCTGATCCTCTTCATCAACCTCTCAACCTCGGCGCGTGTACTTTCAAAGTTATTGCGAGCCTTAATAACAAACACATGCATAATTTGTACAGGAAACCACAATAGAATGAGACTTGCTTGATGGTCATTAAGTATACAAATCTTTAAACAATGTAGTCAGGAAATGGTTTCTTCATCTAGTCTACATTACTACAAGAGTTTCTTTGTTAATCTGAGCTCATTTTCTCTTATATATTATTCAAAGCAGTGGACTGACTTTATATTTGCATTTAAAAAAAATCCAGCTTTAAAAAATAAAAAAGACACACAGGTTTTCACCTGATAGAGAAGTAGCAGTAGATATAATTTAAAAGACCTTACAAACAAACTTAAAAGTCTAAAAAAGTTTACGGGGCCCAGTACATTTTTGCAGTCTGGAAATAATTGATTAAAGAGAGCCTATTTAGATCACTTTCACTTTCATAATAGTTATATAGTGCCAGATGGATCTAAACCTTGTCTGTAATATAATTTAATTAATGCCTAAAATGTAAATAAATCAGACAAAACACATCATAAACAAGTAAGCATTAAAGGCTCCAGATGTTATTCAAAACATATGCAGTTAACAATCACTTACATTTTGCAGATTAAACTGAAGCTGCTGCTTATAGGGTTCAAACTCAGAGGCCAACTCGTATCCCTCATGGTAAAATGTAAACAACCCCTGAAGGAAGGCTAAAAGCTGGAGAGTAGAGGCACAGGAAAATGTTAGCTGGGGGCTTGGGAGTGAAGAGTATAATGAGAGGATTACAAAAGAATGATTGTCAGTCATCGGCTCAATCAATCCAAAATAACTTCAGCTGGAGAAAACCTCTCTATCTCTGTCTGTTGTTTGGTTTGCTGCCCTTGTTTACCTTACAACAAAGAGTTTCCTTTTCTGTCTGCCAGAAAAATCTCAGTGCAGGAAGTGCTGTTACAGCAACAGGAAGTGGGCTCTACTGATATGTATCATTAAACATGTTTATCACTGGGCAAACACTCCGTGTAATGTATACTTTTCAGAAAACGACTTTCTTTTTACTTTAAAACTGAAATTTTATTACTTGATGTTTATGACACAGAAGAGACTCATTACTTAATATTTTCCTGCGATGTCGCACTGGTGACTAGGTTTTCCCTCTACTGATCAGAGCAAAAAGTAAAGTGTGAACTGGCAACTCGACACAGGAAGCAAATACCTGATAATGATTTCATCGTGTTTCGTGTTACGAAAAGTGAAATTTCTATGGCACTTGTGTTATGTGAACTCACCGGCTCTACAAATTCAAACTTCTTTCTCTCCTGCACTTCTTGGATCTTGAAGACATACTGGAGAGACGCATCATAAAAAATCTGCCTGTCTTTACTCATCTGTGAGTCAGCCTGCAACAGATACAGCAGAAACATCACACAGTGTTTAGTGTATTTAATGTTTACGCTTTATTTATATGTAACAACTTATGTAGAGTTTTACCTCTTGCAGCTGGGACTCCTTCTTTTTGGAAGACAGACTGAGGTGTTTCTCCAGGACAGAGTAGTACCGTTCTGTTTCTTTGTCAAATTGCTTCTTTTCCTCCTGAAAAGAGTGAGGGATCCACAGACTTAAATAAATAAATAAATACATTTAAATCTGCCAATGTAATTTCCAATGTAATTTGTGACTTTTTGCTGTAAAATGTAAATAAAGAATGTCTGTTCAGTTGTTCAAATTGAGGAACTGAACAGACTTAAGTGTTGTTCAGACTTAAGTGGGTTTTATACTTTCCACATCTGCGAATCTTCTTGGGTGTCTGTGAATTTCAATTACAATGCACCAACTACATATGCGCGTAGGCAGTGCAGTTTAAAGAAGTATAACTGGAATGATTACTCAGTCGTTGGGTCTCCAGTGGTCCGTGTATAATCGAGGCTTTAAAATATCTCATCATCTACATCTCTCCATGCTACCCTGTCGCACCTGGAGCACCAGGGGAGCTACACACGCCTCCTCTTTATTGACTTTAGCTCTGCCTTTAACACCATCCTTCCTCACAGCTGGTGTGCAAGCTGTTAACCCTAGGAGTCCCATATTCCACCTGTCTATGGATTAAGGACTTTCTGACAAACCGTACACAAAGGGTTACGGTGGGCCCCCACATCTCCTTTTTTTAAAAATCAGTCTTTTGTAATTATATTTAAACTTTTTCTCTTGACACCACAGGCTAAAACTTTATCATACAAAGTAGAAGCTATATATGAACATATTCCAGAAACACCACCATCTTCTCTGGGCTAACGCTTATTTGAAATGGACTGAGGCAAAGCAGAAAACTGCTCTGTGGTCAGACTAAAGCGGAGACACACCTTTATCTGGTTTGTTATCAGTGCTCAGCTCAAAAGTTTGAATCTCCTGGGGTGCGTCAGTGCCTGTGAAATTAACAGCTTACACATCTTAAAAGGGGCCGTCAATGCTGAAGGTTTTACAGCAACTTGTGCTCCCAGATTGTCTTTTCAGTGAAGGCCTTGGATATTTCAGCAAGACAATGCCAACTACTCAACCAGTATGGCTTCACAGTAGAAAAGTCTTGCAGTCCAGACCTTTCAGCAGCTGAAAACATTTGGACATTATGAAATAAAAAAATATGGGGCTGTTGAGCAGCTTTAACTGGTTATATTTGCAAATCACTGCGTTCCATTTTTTGTTTCAATTTCTCACATCGTCCTAACTTCTTATGTAATTTGTTTTATTCTACAGATAAAAGTTAGGCAGTCACTAAAGTTTTGAGTTTATCCTGCTGGAACTGTGAGTTTCAGTAGCACATTTTTTGGAAGAGACACACTAAAAATAGTTACGATAACATCTCTTTTACAAAAACAGCTGTAGCTCTCAATGCCACACGTGTATCTCTATTCTCTGAGAAGTGACTACTGGCATTTCTCACGCAAACACCTGCAACATTTCAGGCTGAGGAGTTACTTCCAGTAATACAAAGAAGTGAGCTTTGATTTCATTTTCAGGACTAGTAATCGACCACGTGATGCTGCTATCTACATCCTTATTTTTCACTGAAAAAGAAAAGAGGAAACCAAAAAATAGATAAAACTGGATTATACAACTCGAGACAGCTGCTGAAACCAGACACCAAACTCATTTTTTGTTTACACTGTCTGTCTGAGTTCAACCATCCCTCTGTCTGTGACGTGCTCCTTTTCTTGCCCTCCCAGCGTCCGTTCCCATGACCTTGTTGCTGACACTGGACTGTGATCCATCATTTATCTCGACAAATTGGATTCTCTGATCGCTGACTAACAACCCGAGCGGGACCAGAAAGAAGCAGAGTGATCTGTCTGATCACCACCCAGAGTGCTGCATACCAAATGAAAGCAACATCCATGTTCATAATCTACTCAGCAGTGACCCTTCGACTATAAGAAGAGGAGGTATACCTTTACAGCTCCAATCTGTTCCTTCCGAAACTTCTCGAGTGGTGAGATCAAAACATCATCAGCATTTTGGATCTAAGAGATGAAAACAGAAAATGCAGTCAGCTCAGTGTGTCATATCGAGTAAATATCGAGACAAGCAACATAAATAAAGCAACAGCTCCCATGAGGGCTTTAGCGTCTCACTCAAAATAGCTTTTATCAACTGGTCAGCAGAGGCTTGCCTTTTATTATTCTGAGAGTTTTACCTTAAAACAGGAAAATTTAATTCAAAATATTTCAAATCAATATGCTAACAAGACAATCTATCGAAAACTTCACCAAATTGTTGTATAAAAGCAAATTTCTGGTTGAGATTTACTCTATTTACCTTGTCAATTGTAAACTATTTAAATGGAAATTATTGAGAACAGAGGTAGCAAGGTATGTATATTTGAGCAAAGCAAATGATCTGAATAATCAAACACCTTTTAATGCCTACACTTTACCTGCTGCTGACATAACAAAACAAAAACAAAGCTTAAGCTTCATCACCTTGAAGAGCTGTTCAAACATCACAGTAACACCCAGCACAAACATTTAGTTATGATTTCGTCATGCTTGGCACATACAGTACTCTGCCAAAGCCTCAAGCCATCTCACATTCCTTTATATTGTGCCAAAGCCAGACTTTCTGAAGGTCTTTTAAAGCTTTTCTTTTGACATCGGCTCCTTTTTCACACATTTGCTATCCAGTCTTTGTATCTGACCATTTGCAAAATGACAATTATCCCAAACAAACTGCATACCTGGATAGAAAACACACAATGAAACACTATTAGTCATGGATTGGCCTCCCCACAATAATGTTGAACCTGGACTTCAACATCAACAACAACAGTGTGAGATTAGAATGGAACAAAAGGCAGCCAACATCCAAAGGATAAAAAGAAAAAATCTGATTGTCCTTCGAGAAGCCTGTAGAATTGTTCCTGAAGACTACTTGAAGAAAGAAAGCTTGCCAAAGAGAGTTCAGGTCTTGTTGAAGAATAAAGTTGCTCGGTGGTGATATCCAATTTTGACTATAAGGTTTGTCAGAAATGCCCTTTTTTTTTTTTTTTGCTTTATACAATGTATTCCTGTTGTCCTAGAAAAAGATAAAGACATGAGGGGTGGCTCAAGACTTTTGCACATCACTCTATTTAAAAACACTAGACATAAAACTGTTTTTTTGCCAGTAGTCATTGAAATACTGCAAACCAAAGAGCTCTGATGCAAAGTATTTCACAAAATATTGGCCAACACTGGCCTGTTTCATCAGAAAAATTACAGTAAAACTGCTGTAACATTTCTGCTGGTTGAGTTGCTGCAGTATGTATGAGAAACTTGTGAGTGAGAGGCTGTGGTACAGAGGGGTTATCAGAACTGAGGACTCTGGTGTTTACATTAGGTCTCTGCCCTCTTTAGTCAGGAGTCTATATATTGCAAATGTCGGTCAAATCTTACTTTGTTCTGTCTCAGTTGATTTAAGCATCAGACTATAAATATACCCCCACTCCCACATCATGACTCCACTTTCACTTTGACTTTCGTGCTGCCCTAATACCCCAAAAGAGATCTGGTTTCTTATTACATTCAGCTGGATGAAAGTGAAATCTAAGAGACTGAAGTCCATTGTCAGGTCACAATAATGGTCTTTTCAGGTTGGACGGGTAGGTATTTCAGAGGAACTCATTTGCTGGAATTTCCCTTAAACATAATAATGATAATAATGATGTTGTTAGAAGGGTTGGAGTAGTGCCACATTAAGTGGAAAAGCATGCAATCGAAATGCGTGCACACACATACACACTCACAAAGAGAAATGGGCAGTCAAACACACACACACAGGACCCTTATATGGACTTTCCCAGGCACTGGGGCTGTGCTCACGCTCACAGGGGAATTGGCAGAATAGGTTCCACATGGTGCCTCTGTAACCAGACCGTGCTCACAACCACAAAGACACACACATGAGGTTGCATACTATGCACATACATTGCACATGCGCACAGGTTTGCCTTCACACAGACTGTGCCAGACTCGAGTCACCCTGAAACAAAGACCTCTGACTGATGGAGGTTCTCTGAGTCAAAGACATTTCCCAAATTGCCATGGTGCACAAAGTGCTGTCGGTAAAACGTATTCACTAAAAAAAGAAGAAGGTGTGAATCAGACTTGTGGGAACTGGACTGAAGTAGGAGCTCGAGGAAGTGACAGTGGCTAAGAATGAGTTCAGCTTTTAAACAGAAATCCTGTACATAGTAACTAATAGGGCTGCTCAATTAATCGAATTTTAATCACGATTACGATCTGGGCTTTCAACGATCATTAAAAATGACTGAGCCGATTATTAGCCCCTCCCTCATTTATCCGCGACACCTTAAAGGCCGGTCCGTAAAAAGTATTGTCGGGCATAAACTGGTCCGTGGCGCAAAAAAGGTTGGAGACCGCTGATTAAGAGGACCCGAGGGAAGCTCGGAAAGCTAAGCAGAAGTTATTTGGAGAGGAGAGTGACTGCCGTTGGTTGAAAAGAGAGGTTAAAAAAAACTTCAGTGGTGTTGCACACTATTTTATATTATTTTTTAAAGTCATTGTTAACCCTTTAAATCCGGTCAGAGCAGCACGCTCCGTTTTGTGTAACGATTTTTAAATCCCTGTAGAACCTGAACCGTGTAAGCTAGCGCAATAATTTGTTTTGTATATGAAACTGGAGGAGTTGTACTTACATCTTATGCCATCAGCTTGTCCTCGGTCACGGTTTCCTTCCACATATAGCTTTGCAAAAATTGCATAAAAAGCGCTTGCAGGAACAAAAACATAATATTCCAGAAACATGCTTTGCCGATCCGATCAGCTGTTAGTAACACTTCCCACAGTGAAACAGACATCAGCACGAACTATCCATGTCCGCCATTTCCTGGCCGAAACCGGAAGTGACGTCATTTTCGCGGAAATGTAGTTTTTTACTTGTAGGCCTTAAAAACCTATACTGGTCATGTTTGACTTTTCTGAATAGTTTCTGAGATGCTTAGAACTCAAATTGCACTGCTGGAAATAGTTTATTTTGATGCACCTGCTGTTTTCTTTGCAAATTTGCATCATAGGATTGTTTTTTTGTTTTTTCTGCAGTGTATATAAAAATTGGTGTATCTCAAAAATAAAACTATAAAGACACTCAAAATAAATTTCCTGTTGTTGTAAACTATTTTTTGCAACTTTTTTGTATTTAAAGTTTTAAGGGATAAACCTCTTAAATTTCTCCAAGTAGAAATATATGTAAAAAACAAAACAAAAACTATTTTCAATTTTTTTGTAGTTTATTGCACTTTTTTGCAATTAATGTAGTTACTATGGACTTAATGCATACATATTATTAAAATATGGGCCATATCAGTTGTATAGCAACTTGAAATGCTCCCACAAATGGCACTACAACATGTAAAAAAATAATATAAGCTCTGGCGGACTTAGTTCTATGGTAGGTCTTAAAGGGTTAAATAAATATCGTCAAATAATCGAGATCTCAATTTCAGTGAAAATAATCGTGATTATCATTTTTGCCATAATCGAGCAGCCCTAGTAACTAATGACTTAAATCTTAATCAGTAATGGTGAATAAACATGTTTTTTTTTTGTCCACTTGGGCTGGTGAAAAAGTTGTGAACACATTTACAGTCACATATTGGGTTGATCATTAGCATTCATTTGAAATTGCTTTCTAGCCTCCTGGTGATCCTATTTTTAATATTTACTCCTTTTTTGGTCAGTGTATAGTAGTTAGTAAGGTAATGTACAGTGAGATGGTTTCAGCTCGGCCAAAATGACACTGAGAAAGAACTGAGAGGGAACCAAAACAGGCTAGTTTCAGTTCTCTCGTGATAAAGTTCTGCAGACCTGAAGGAAGCCTCAGATTCAAGTGGTATTTTTTCCCTTTCATGCTGCCACAGTATTTTCAAATTCTTACTATTAAAAAAAAAATTACAGGTGCTTAAAGATGGGATGCACTTGCTGCTTTCTGCTGCTCAACAGGAGACATAGAGTGCGAACACATTTCTGGTTGGTTTAGACTTTGGTGATAGCAGTTTGGTTAATTTTTTTAAGAGATGAGCATAGTCAGCCAGAGAAAGATGACAGGTATAAATATCTACAAGAACAAACATCCTACAGTTAGTTATCAATGTATCAAACTGCTACCAAGTCTGTATTTCTACGCACCCACACTCAAATACAATCACACATTTTCTTACCAGACGTTTTCTCTCCTCTTCCATGGTGCTTAAGAGCTGAGAGAACTCCTTTAAAGACTGGGCTGCAAAATAAATAACACATCCCACTGCTGTAAAAGGCTTTGCATATCTTAAATATTGTGCAAGCTTGTGTAAAAAGTGGCATTTCTGTCTCACCTATATTGACCTCATCATCAGTCTCTGCATCTCCAATGCATTCAAACTGAAACTCCTGCAGAGACTGTGAGAATCGCTGTACAGCAAGAGAAAGACCTGAGGAAGACAGGTAGAAGCATTGTTAACAGCTGGATTACGGGTAACATCTTTAACTTAGCCTGTTTAGCTTTTTGCACAAGTTGCCATCAGCGGCCACCTGAAATGCTCCCTTTGTTCTACAGGTTGCAGGGAAAAATCACTTATTCCATCCTGTAATAAACCATTAATATATTTTCCTACAAGTCTCTTCAAGTGTGATGTAAATGAAGTGCCACACCCTGCAACAATCTCCTGTGTGTTTACGTGTCCAAACAACACTCCAATAATAGAGTTTAATACCACAGTTTATTCTCTAAGGCACACAAAATACTTGGCTGCATTCTGTCATTAACACACCCTGAGATTGTTGTGCAGGGCAGCCGCTGAGAAAACATCTTAATCATACCACTCCACTGCAAACTGGTAATAAAACCATTAAACTGTCATTTATATTTCTATCAGTGTACACCAGATTACTGCAAAAACTTTGTTCAGGTTGAATGTATGAAAACAACAAAACAACCACTTCATTCTGCACTCGATTTGGTGTCCAGGACTGTTTATGTCCTAGACTGCATTCGTGCAGAAAAATGTGCTTAATGTGCTTATTCTGATGAGGGTTTGTTTGGTGTCAAATAACTTGCTTTTGACTGGTTTTCAGGTTATTTCACATCTGTGTGGTCACAGAGCAGTCAAACACCTTGTGTGTTTAAGGTGACCCCCTCGTGTTCCCTCAATCTTACAATTCAACACTGTTAGGCACACACTTTTTCCAAAGTATGGCTTTTTACTTAGAGGCTGCACCAAAAGACATCATTTCATCAAGGTTCTCCTGAAGTTAACATGTGGAAATCACCACAATAACACAAACATTGGAGACTTTTGTGAAGTATAAACACAATAAAATATACAACTACAATAAAGACTCGAAAACCCTTAATAACTGTGTAAAACTAGTGGTAGGTGATTCTCAAGAGGTTTTTTTTTTCAGCTCAAAATGAGATGTGCCATTTCATGGATGAACTAAAACCTAGATTATTATCAGAGAAATCATCCTCTGAACAGTTAACAACAGTTTTAAAGGCTGCTGGGATTTTTTTTTTTAAGAGAGAGAGGATGCATGAGAGTAAGACATCTAATGCGAAAAAGTACACATATTTACTTAGCAAGAGATTTGGAAAACATTCAAATAAAATATATCTCTCTTTCACTGATTTACTCTCAGCATTGGTAATATGTCCCACATTGTCCCTCACAAGCATACTTCTTGTCCTATATTTACTGTTTTTGAAGTCTGGTCATGCTTCTTTTAACAGAGGTTAAAACTCCAGCAACACTTGTGGTATTATTGCTTCACCCTGGTGAAAGCTGCAAGCTGAAATGTGGTGATCAAACAATAAAATTGAAGCTTCAGCCTCTTTAGACTTCATGTTCTTCTTCATCCAGTTCGGAAGTAGGTAAGGTTTTCTGACAAACCTCTGCCTTGTTTTGACCTTGTGTGTATACAGCTGGCAGCGGCAGGTGATGACCTCAGCCAACAGGTGAGCCAAAAACCCCACCCCCCCACCTTAATCAAACACTACAAACAACAAGGAGGTATATGCTGTTTGAAAGCTGTCATCAGGACAAGAATATGGCACCCAGTCAGTAACCCAGCCATGTGCCTTTATACTGTCAAATGAAGGTGTCAAAATTAATAAACACACAGTCATTAACGCGATCTTTGGGGGCTGACCTGTACTATGTAAGGTTATTTGATGGTGAATGCCATGAGACTGAGCAACCTTCTTTAAGACTTTCTTTGCATAGCATTTGCGTGTTCCAGTTATTTCCAACCATTTAATAAATACAAGGTATTCTGGGGCTGGCGTTTAAAAAAAATTGTATTCAGGAAAAACCCCAAATGTGATAATAATAAAGATTCATATGTGCAAAAATGTGAATATTTCCAGTTTTCCTCTGTTTTAAAGAAATTGAGAGTTTAGTGCCTTTAGGTTTAGTACTAATACCCAAGCAAAACAAGCTAAATTAACATTCTTCTGCCACTTTTAAAAAAAATACCCACTGTTTATAGAAAAAAAAAATCAAAAACATCACTGATATAGTTAATGTGGACATGGTCTTTTTATATATTTTCAGTAATCTAGCCGAAATCAGGTAACACCCAATAGTAGCTTGGTGGGTGGAGGTTAGGCGGTGGTCCTGCTGTTTTGGGCCCTCAAGGCAGTTGTCAGCTGTTTGCTGCTTTCTGCTAGTTAAAACCTGTATGTAACAGCAGACTACAATATTGTAAAGGTGACCTACATCAACAAATTAAGGTGAACAAATATTATTAATTATTAACTCGCGCAATAGCTGCTGTGTATATCACAGACCTACACTGTGCATAACACTGTAACTACCTTCCAAACTGTCCTGCTCATACTACACACACAAATGAAAAATGAGACACTCAAGGTTCAAGTCCCTACAGTGGTTCTGTTTGGAATGATACCCAGAGGACTTCCCTTTGGATCAGGTTGCATAAATCACTGCAAACTGTAAAGCACATTCGCTCCCAAGAATCAGCTATTAATCAGCGCGTACTTACTTTTAAGGGCAGATATGAGCATGTTTCCATCTTTGATGAGGTCTTTTATGAACCTGTTGGTTCGCTCCAACTCTATTTCATGGCACTGCAGCCGCTCTCTGAAATCCGGGCTGTCCAGGAAAGAATCACTGAACTCCAGCGTCGGCAGACCCATCGCTAGATTAATACACGCCGCTAATTACGAGAGAACAACAGCACGACGCCTTCTCTGCCTCCTCGGCGAGACACCAAACGGTGTTTCAGTGTGCTCCGAGCAAATTTCTCAGAAATTTCCTCCAGCTACTCTTTTTCATGCCTTTCTTACTTTTTTCCCAGCAGAACTTCCGGACACAAGAACACAACAGAGTCTCTGATAGAGAAGGCTTGGCTAAGCTATACAACGAGCTCCATGCAGCTTCTCTCCAGCCTTCTTACTGTCGCTACTTTCATATAAGGCGTCGCGCTGACTTCTTATTTACTTATTAGGTGAAGCAAAGCGGACGTACGGCCGTGCAGAGTAACTAACAGGGCTTAATGTTGGTCGCACCAAAGAAAGAAGTCGGCAAAGACTGGCTAACTTTGTCTACGGACGGATCCTAGTCTTGTTACTATGGGAACGGGAGACTCCTGCTGGCGCGTGCTGAAATTGGTGGAAAACTTGGCAAAGAATACAAATGGGCCGATAACTCTGTGATCCACAGGTTTTTAACAATATGAACACCAGCGGCAGCAACAACAACAATAATTTTAATAATAGAAAATACTCGAGAAAATTTTTAAATAAATTATTTTCCTATGAATAAATACTTAAATAACACAACAGCTCAAATTAAAGTCCTGAAAATCTGTTTCATTTCAGCGCGAATTGTCAGTATATTCCGGGTGAAGTGAAAGCGTTACAAGGAACTGAGTATGTCAGCTGATGTGTTAAAGGATTAAAAAGTACCCTGCCGTTTTTCCCTTTTTTTCTCTTTTTTTTAAACCCCGTTTTCCTCACAGACAACTAGAGACGCCTAGATGTACTGTACATCGATGAGCCACCTCATTAACTACATAACTACAGGGTAACTAACACTGATTGCCTGTTACAATGCAGTGTTCATCTGGGATACTTTGGGTGCTGGCACTGGGTGGTGTTTTGACACTTACCAACCCACCTGGACATTGTTGCAGACCAGTCATGCATCCCATCGCAGTTACACTCCCCAGTAACAGCAGCCTCTACAAGTGGATGAAAACCAGACCACAAAAACTGCTCAACAAAGGTATTAAGCTACTTTCCCCAACAAAACAAGCCCACTGAGAATCCAGAGCACACCTGATCTATGGAGGTCCCAGGCAGCCAACAGGACCTAGAAACCAATCCACTGTTAACATCCCAGTGGTAGACTCCAGGAGAACACGTCCTACTGTATTTCAGTACCCCCAATGCATGACAACTAATGTGACCAGATCCAAATAAACGTAGGACCAAATAAATGTGGGACAAAGTGCAGTGACTATAAGGGAGAATGACATGGACATGTTACTCGTACTGAGCAATGGGTTAAAAATGTGCTATATCTGACTCAAACACACACACAATATGTAAGCTAAAGCTTGAGAATCAACCACTCCGTATCGCCATATAACCCCAACAGACCACTTCAGTCTCAGAATGCTGGCTTACTCATGGTTCCTTGGGCATTTGAAAGTAGAAAGGGAGGCAGAGTCTTTGGCTTTCAAGCCTCTCTTCTATGGAACCAGCTCCCAGTTTGGATTCGGGAGATTTTGTTACCCTGCAATAGGTTTATGGTTCTGGGGGCTTTCCATGATACACAGAGTGTTTCTTCTTCACTCATCTTTTTTCGCTCTCCTTGTATTTGTACACTACTCTGCATCATTAAATATTAATACTTTCTGTCTCTCTCCCACAGCCTGTCTTTGTCCTGTCTCCCTCCAGTCATTCACACACACACACAGGGTCAGTTCAAGTGGCTGCCCCTCCGTGAACTTGGTTCTGCTGGAGGTTTCTTCCTGTAAAAGGAGAGCTTTTCCTTCCCACTGTCGCCAAGTGCTAATTGTTGGGGTTTTCTATGTGTTATTGTAGGGTTCTTACCTTACAGTATAAAGCACCTTGAGGAGGTTGTTCTTGTGATCTGGCGGTATATCAATAAAATTGAATTGACTGTGAAGCACAAATATGCTGTATTTATTTAAATTTCTTTCTCTCTCTTTTTTTTTAGTATACACACTTCTGTAGTCCCCCTTAATCTGGACATAACTGTTGAAAGTGTCATCTATTTCACATGCTATCCGATGGTTAAGTGATGACGTGACAAATCCTACTTCCGGGCCTAAAGTAGTCTGCGTTTAGGGTTGCCAACCGTCCCTTAAAATACGGAATCGTCCCGTATTTCGAAACAAAAGTACACGTCCCGTATTGAGCTAATAAGGGACGCACTTTGTCCCGTAATACAGTGAGAATCAAAAGTAGTCTATAAATGTTTATGGAATTAACACTTTGTTTGAAAACATAATTCCCAGTAGGGCTGAACGATATATCGCATTTGCGATAATATCGCGACATGATCAAGTGCAATTTTAAAACCGCAAAGGCTGCGATTATACTGCGATTATATTATACAATTCATGGGCTGCATCCTCCTGAGGCCGCATTTGTAGACCGATTACGTCACAGCGACGCGCCGAAGGCTGTCCAAATTACTACCATATCCCAGAATTCATAGCGCGGCCCAGCCAAACTCCTGTTTCCAGCAATGGCGGCCGCTACTAAGTTTTAAAATTACTCATACTAATCTTTCTGGGTCACAAAATAAACTTTTAACATATTTTCAGGCGAGAAAGTAGTTGTGTAAACATCAAATATCTGCTCGGTTTATCAAGATATCCCATATTTGCAAAAGTGCTTCGACGTTTTCAGAGGTGTCTGCTACCCACCAGCTCGACAGCTAGCCGGGAGCTCGAGGGTTACTGATGCGGCCGAGAACGGCACAACTCCCGGCACATCATTTTCAGATCACCGCGGAGTTTCGCTGCTCGGGTTAAACGTAATATATAAGTCACTTAGACAACCTAAAAATGTTATTGTTGGGCTTTTTTCAGTGTTTTGTTTGTTCGTGAATAAATCGGTTTGGCTGAGATTAAAGTTATTAGATTAGATAAAATAAAACTTTATTAATCCCCCGGGTGGGTTCCTCCTTGGTTTTCACACAGCTGACTAAACGTCAAACAGAAAACTTATTAAACAGAAGTATGAGACAGTCGAGAATTTACACCAGTGTCTGGTTATATTTTAGATAGCAAGAAGCAGACGGCCGAGTTTATTAAACTCCACCGAGACAGCGGTGACGCTAATCAGAAGGCTAGACCGTCCAATTTCACGCCTTTAAACTTTAAAGGCGTGTTTGTGTGTGTGTTTATACAATTGCTATTATGTTTGCACTTTATGTGTAATGTTACTGACTGCAGAGATCAGTAAGATGTGTGTATTTTTTATTTATTAGTTTTATTTATTTAATATTATTTTTTAATTGAATGACTGTCTAGTAGTTCACAGATGTCGAAAAACTGAATGTGGTAAAGCCACTGATTTTTTTTTTATGTATATTTCTGCAATCTGCACATTGTACTGACTTTCATTTTAATGTTTACACCAGGGTTCCTTGTCAGCACTTTATGCTCAGATGTTTGTAAGCTAAAAATAAACTATTGTGTATGTTCAAATATACTGTTGTGATTGAAGAAGTTAAATAAAAATGTCAGTCATCAATTCATGCATCACCTCATGTCATCATAACAGAGGTCTGTCTTCCAGGAAAGAACAGTTTAAAATTAATGTAATATAGTATTGGCCATACTATATGATGTATTGCTTGTCTTTGTTTAATAATACAGAAGACAAATACCTTAAAAAATAATCGCATATCGCATCGCAATCGCAATATTGGGGCAAAAAATCGCAATTAGATTATTTTCCATAATCGTTCAGCCCTAATTCCCAGCCCCTCTCCTGCTTTGTGACCAATGAGCTGACAGCACACTTATGACAATTCGAGTATGACAATTCAGATTACCGCTCATCTCATTGGTCGAGGAAAGGTCGCTTGCGGAGAAAATACCGGAAGACAACAGATGACCACAACAAGAAGCATGGCCAACAGGGGAACAAACGCCGACACTGCAGTGCAAGTCTCGGATGACAGTACACCTAAAGCTGGGCAAACACTGCGATTTTTTTCAGTCACGTTATTCAGCTCCTGCTCAAACTGCACGATTGACTCGCAGGGGTTAGAAGTTCATATGTCACGATGTACTCTCACACTATACGGCCCGATGCTCTGATGGGACCTGAGTGCTCACACTGTGCCTCCATAACATGAAGGTTATAACAGAAAATCTGTCGCTCGCTCTCTCTGTCTTTCACTCACACAGACACACCACTACCATCAACTTTGCTAAATTGCTAATGAAAAACATTGATCAGGCAGCTGTGATTGAGCAGCAGTGTAGATCCAACTATTTTCACGGTTGTTGTGGTCGTGATAATTTTGTGATGCCACATCGAAAAGGCTCGGATGAGCTTTCCAAAGTTCTACAAGTTGTGCCTCCATCGCTTGTGTCCAGATCTTTTCACCAACGTTTACGTTTGCGCGCGAGCAGTGTGAGCGGCTGTGGTGACACCCTCACGAGCGATTGATGATCGGGAGCTGGTCGTGAGGTGTTAATCACTTCTCGTTACCCCACGTATACTACACGACGCACGATGAAGGCCAAAATCGGTCCGATCACTCAAAAATCGGCTCAAAATGGGCCAAAAATCGCACAGTGTGAGCCCAGCATTAGAGCAGCAATGTTTGTTCCCCTCAGAGAAAGGGAAGAATGGGAAAAGGAAAACACCTGGCTGGAAAACGTTAATATGGACATGTGCAGTGATTATCAGCGCTATGTGGCCAGAAGTGTGATAATATAATTTATTTTGTGTAATAAACAACTGCAAGGATAGATGATTACAACAAATTGATGACTAATACATAAAAGTAATACATAGATGAATAATGATGATGAGTTATGATGCATAATCATGGGAACAAGCGGGTTTACAAACAGGAGCAGCTGATTAGCATTAGAAAAGCTGAAATAATACCTCAGCTGAAGCCAATTGTACTAAATGCACTAAATGTGCACTGTTACAAGAATATTTTTCTTTCTATTGTTTTCTATTATTTTAAGTTAAGCAGGACAGAGTGCTTTTAAAGAAAGATTTACTTATATTCTCAAAAGTTAAGCATGACAGGCTTCTGTTTAAGAAAGAGACCTGTTTTACTGTGTTAATGTTGTCATTTTGAGCTAAAAATAAATGGCTAAATGATCATTTGTTTCACATGTGTTCATATCACAAAGAATAGAATATGCATCTACTTAAATCAACTTCAAGTCAAATGGTTAAAAAAATTATTTCACACACAAAAAAAGAGCTAGAAAATTCACCACACTGGGAAGGGTGAAGACAACTGGGTCGCCCGGCCCTGGCCACGAGGTGTCCCTTATTTATTTTTCAGGGAGTTGGCAACCCTATCTGCGTTTAATATGGCTTTTGTGTTGTTAACATGTTTAATGTTTTGTATTTTCTTCTATTTAATCTCAAAAAGCTCCTAAAACAGTCAGTGATCACTGTTGACCTCCCTCGGCTTTTATTACCGCTAATCATTTATTTAAGCTCAGTTTTTAAAACCTTAGGATGTAACTACAGCCCAGCCCATGCAGCAGTATATGAATGACTAACCTCGTATTGTGGATGGATTATCTCAGTTGTTCTCCTGGCTGAAGTTTGGTCCTTTTACAGCATCCTGCCATGCGATTACATTTGTTCCTGACCACCGAGAACACTCACGTTGAAGAAAATATAATCTGATCAAACATTATTCAGCTTTAAATATTGTTCAGCTTTAAAGTTACTGTGCAACTGTGTAATAAAAATGTGCTCACGACTTTGGCCTTGAGAGCGATAAGAAGCGATCGCCTCATCCTGCAGGTGAAAGATATCTGCAAGCGAAGAGACTAGAACACCCAAGGCCGATTTCCTTTTATGGAGTTGTTTTTCTGCTAATGCAGCACTTTCCTCACAACCCCCTCCTGTAAGTTTTAGAGAATATATACCCATCCTCACAGCAAATATTTGGAATCTCTTGATGTGAGCTGCGTTGAGAGTTTGTCTCTGTCTCAATAAAAGTTCACTGATTCCCCATCTGCAGCAGGTGTCCGGTTGTCTTCATTCTCCGCCAGCCTGGTTAAGTCAATTCCTCCTTAACATCTAAAAGAACCTATTTAATGAAGGAAGACGGGTTCACTTTGTGTTTAATATTATTCTATTGCTGTTGTTGTTTTTTTTATATCCTTCAATTGGCGTCACGAACAGGATCCGCTCCAGGCCAAACTGGAACGGGAGGGAGGACATCGGCCGTGGTCTGAGTGAACGGAGTTTGGACAAAAGCTGTGTACACACAAAAAACAAGGTAAGCAGACCTTTTATTTCTGCTATATTGAACATTATAAAAATACTTAGTGTCCAAACTCCTAGTAATTCATAACCAAAATTGTCTGGCTTACTTAAGGCTTGTTGAGAATCAGACAAGTGAATAAGAGATAAGTGAATAAGAAATAAGTGAATAAGTGAATAAAGATAAGAGTGAACTGAGGTCTGACCACGGTTGCAGCCGACGGGTTTGCTCTCCGGTGTCGGATACATACCTCAGCAGGTCTGGGACCTTGAAAGGGTTTATTAGTAACGCCTTTCTAAACAAATTAAAAGGTTAAAGGCCTTGAGAATATTTTTTAGTAATATTCTCTAAACTACAGAAGGGTTAGGAAGGCCCAGAGGACTTTATTAGAAAAGATCCTCTAAAACTTAAAAAAGAGAAGTACTGGTTGGAGTCCAAAGGACGGGTCCCTTTGATCAATAGGAGAAAACGGATCTCTTCTTAAAACCCCGATGATTTTAGTGTTTTAAATGTTTTGATGTTCTGTTTGATATTGGACACACATAAATACACGCTGAATGCTTGCTGTGGAACACTGGGCAGGACAGTTTGGTTCTCCGTTGTTCACAGATTACACAATTAAAGGAACTAGGTTCCTCTTTTGGTTAAAATAATACACCACACATAGAATTTTTTTACACATTTATTACATACATAAGGAGGGTAATGAGTGACTGCAGGTAATGTATGAAGTGTGAATGAGACGTGTGAACAAGGTGACAACCAACTAGCACCCCTATCAGGAAGCTCTAGGCAAGGTTACCCGCCAGACTCCGGTTTGGTAGAAGCCTGGTAACACCTGAAGGGATATTTCAGTGCTGACTCACCTTTAAAGCAGCGCCCCAGCTGATTAGTGCCTAACAGAGGCAGAAACCCAGCTGGCCCAAATTCTCCTTTAAAAGCAATAAAAGAACACTCCTCCATTGACAGTAAAATGGATGGAGAATCAGATCGAGAAACTAATGATGATGGTTGGGGTCCCGGTGTTATTCTTAGCACATTGGGAGAACAATTAACATGTGTTGAGACAGTCATCAACTCCACACACCAGCCTAAAGAAGCAAAACAGCTGAAAGATGCTTTTAAATTAGTCAAAAAGTTAGGGGTAACCTCTTCTGGCATATGTCTATGCGGGCCCGTGTGTAAATAGAACATAAATTACCGGTGTGTGTAAATAAAGTGTAAAATAGTGGTATAAACTGTCTGTTGAATTTCTCCTGAGTGTTGAAAAAAAGGAAAAACTCTTTTCTGCTCTCTCTGAGAGAGGGGCTGTGTGTGTGAGACAGGAAGTGTGCATGCCCATAGAAGGAAAGAGATGAGGTAAACTCTGTGCAGATAGACCGAAGTAAAAAAAAAAAAGGAAAAGGGTCTCTCTCTCTCTGTCTCTGTGAGAGAAAAAAGGTGGGGGCCGAGTGAGCCCGCGGGGCCGAGCGGGTCCGCGGGAGCGAGCGTGTATGCTGTATGAGGAAGAAGGGAGTGAGAGGGAGCGAGTGAAAAGAGTAATCGAGTATTTGGTGATTTTTTATTATTTCAGAGGCACTGGGTAAGAGTTTTGACTTTAGCTGTGAGAGTTGTGAAAAGAGCAGGTTTTTCTTTTGTTGTAGACTGTGAGTAATCGGTGTTTTTCTGCCTATTGTGCTGCGTGGAAGACACAGAAGTGTAGAAATGTTTGTGGTTTATCTTTGTTTGACGTTTTATATAGAGTTGGTTGATTCAGGGTGATTTCTCCCGTTTAAGGGAGGAGTTGCATTGTGGTTATGTTAAAGCTTTGCTGTAGGGTATGTGTGTGATTTTGTGCTGGCTTCGCATGTTTAAATGGATGCATAGAAGTTTGTCAGTGAGAAATTGTTATGGTGGGGTTTTAAAGTTAGTAAAGAGTCAAACAACGCCCACTGTTTTAAAAAGGCCCAAAACATCATAAAAGACACCTCACATCCTGGCCACTCCCTGTTCGAACTGTTGCCCTAAGGCAGACGGTACAGGGCAATCAGAGCAAGGACTAATAGACTCAAACACAGCTGTTATCCAACTGCAATAACACATCTGAATACTACAAAAATGTCCACCATGCCACTCTTGTGTTAATCTATGCACGGTCTGAAGCATGACGGTGGAAATACTTAGTATTTTAAGTATTCTATCTATTTTATTGATTGAATTTTATTGTTTTTTTATATTTGATATTACTAGGGATGATGCAATGATCGGGGACCATTCTTAATGTCGTCGGTCTCATGACAATGACAATAAAGTTTTTGATTTTGATTCTGATTCTGAAATACACCCTCCTCAAGAGTCCAATGATTTAGGCAGTTATGTTTATACAAATACTAAATGTATGTTTAGTGTCTTCATACAGGTGTTTTTTCTTAACCTGGAAGCCTGAGTACGGCAGCAGAAGACAGGCCAAGCTTTGGCTAAAATTCACGGCTGGACACCAGAGTTGTCCTCACCCCTCCCGGTAAAACAAAAAAGAGAGAATGTAGTTTGAGGCGGGTTTTTCTCGCTGAACTGCTCTGGGTGCTGTGTCCCTGAATCTCACCAGTGTTAACCTCTGGCGGAAGACATGGAGAAAAGGAAAAGATGTTCCTGGTAAATCACTGAAACAAATAAAACCACACACAACCAGAGAAAGATATGAGAAGGGTGAGGAACAGACACATGTGCGTGTTAGAGAAATGCCTCGTTTGAGAAAAAGTTAAAGTAACCCATATACAGACGCACCCATACATGCAATGAAGAAACAGCTTACATACATGTGCACGTACATGCAAGGTTAAAGTAGCGACACTTAACATACACCTGTTTTTAAATGATATAGTTTATACATTACTGACAATTAAACGGTTTGGGTTGCAGGACAACAACGTAACGTCAAAAGACAAAGACACTGGTCTGAGGATTAAGTGAGGACACGACAAATTTAGTGGTTAAAAGGGTCGACTTGGGACATGTTTTTGTTGATTGTTTAAGACAAATGACTACTGAATGATAGGAAATTCCTTTTTAGGTTTCTAAACAGGATCTTAAGAATTTTAACACGTACCTGTGTTGTCCTGTCAACTTGAGGGGTTATGAGTTGATTATATGGTGAAAAGAAAAAAAAAGAACAAAAACAAAAAAGGGGGGAGACGAGATCTCGTTGTTTCTCCCCTCTCGGGATAACACAGCCAACACAGCACAGCCAACACAACATCATTTTCCTGTTCGCCTGTTTTGTTTTGTTTTTGTTTTTTCTGAGAGCCGAAGCTGACCTGGACTCCTACCCTCCCCTCTACCATCGTTGCCCTCTCCGCGACCATCTTTGACCCTTTGACCCCTGAAGGCCACAGCAGCTGGACTCACAACAACAACTTGAGGATGTCAACAGTGCTGCAAAAGAGTGATCTCATGCAGCAGAGACGGAGAGCACTAAACCTAAAGCCCGTTTCACTACACGGGGGAAATTCCCAGGCTGCGTCAGCTGACAGAGCTGTGACGAGACGCGCATTAAGCCCGGAGGAAAAGGGACGGTGAGCAGAAGGATGCTGACCTCTGAGAAGAGCCGAACAGCAGAGCTGCAGAGGGCCGTGGAGCAAAGTAAGGACAACATAAACAGACCCAAAGAGGAGGGGAGGACCCTAGGCCATGCGTCAGGCCGCTGGTTTACCTAAACTACAGAACAGGAAGGTGATGAACACAAACATATACCAACACACGAACACACACTTCTGCATGCGCCTACTTAGAATGAAGGGAAACACACACATGAACACTTATGCACTTGTTGAGGGAGTAAAAACTGATACATACCCATGCACTAAAATCAAAATGTTGATTTAATTTACTAAGAAGTGACACACAATGCTCCAGCTGCTGCAATGAAGAATGCTTTACTGACAAAGGCTCAATGCTGCACACAACAAAGTCAAATACAGAATTTGCTATAATAATAAGCCCAGAGGGCATTTGTGTGGTCTGGGGAGCAGAGTCCGGAGCGGTTTGGTTATGAAAATGATGCCCGTGCGAGATATCTGGGGCTTAAGGCCTCGACTTAATTGTTTACTCTACACTAAAAAGAAAAGAAAACACTCTGAGCAGTGGTGCAGAGTGAAAACGAGGAATTAACAGTGTGAGTTTTATTTCAGAGCGCCACGTCATTGTGATGGAGATTTAATAAAGGAGGAACACACGGACAAAGAAGAAGAGAAGGGGGGGCAGCCCTTGAACGCGATTGCCTGAGGCATTAAAGTTCTGTACTAAATTCTGGTTTCCAGTGTGAGAAAAGTCACGCAGTGCCAGTAGTAGAGCTAGGTTGAGTGATGATTCTAAATTACTGTAAGTAAATCATCGTACACCGTTCAAGTTTCATGAAAACGGGGATCTAGACTTTGTTGAACCCTAGGCAATTTGAACAGGTAAAAGTCGAGTGACCAAGTAGCAGTTGAATAAAAGTCATTGAATAAGTGTTGAAATAAACTGGCAGAATTAAGAGAATTAAAACATTTCAAGAGCTCAACTTACTTAATGGTTCAATTTTGTTTCACGAACGCAAAACATATAGGTTTATGAATATGAAAAGGTTGAGGTGGTGTTGATTTGACTCTGTGTAGGTTTAGGTTGGTATTTTTATTGATGGGAAGAATATTCAGTGACAAGTCCTAAGACCCGGGCGTCTGCATTTTGTTTTTGTTATTTTTCATTTTATTTTGTTTTATGTTTACTGATTTTTGTTTGTGAATCTTTTCTTTAAGCAGATCTGCACATCGGAAATTACAAGCATTACACGTCGGCGAGAAAATTGTTGTAAGTGAGTTTCTCCGCATTGAAATGGGTTCTGGAGGAAACACTTGTGGGGACAATTAGAAACGAGAGTCCCTGTTTAAAAAAGGATTCAGCGAGGTAATCCAAACTCAAGTTCTTGTTTCTTTTTGAGATGACGTCATTTTGCTGAGTGTGGAAACTAGATGCGATGACAGGTTTCACTATCAGCAAAGAACGGATGAATGGATGAAAGACTGGGAATAAAAACAAACGGACTGACTGGTAAAAGATGACAAGACTTGACCATGACTCAAGGTTAACCACCTCCACCTAGATAGGATAAAAGGGTGGATGAATTTATGTGGGTTTCTCTTACAGGAGTAGAAGGATAACAAAATATTCGAGGATGAGTGAACCTGTAAATGCCATTTTTGTGTCTTGTGTTGCTTACAGAGGTAACTGCGCAGCGTTACCATTTACATTTTCTTCCCTACAGGGTTACAGTTTTAATGTTTTTCTGTTACAGGATTTCTGGGCGGATGTATGAAGAAACGGTGTTTATGGGTTAGGAGTTGGGGATGCTATTACACTGTATTCTGGTGAGAGTGTTGGGGGAGACACACCCTGTCTTGAAAACTGTGATTCTTTTACAGGAAATGTTTTATAGCACCTATGGAATGAGGATGCCTGACTACGGTCAATGTGCTGCTAATGTTTGCTTTGCTTTGGTGAGAGGGGTGCAGTAGAAAACAGACAAGTGACATGACAACAAGTAATAATAACAGATAACAAATTTGGGGACAGTTTGACCTAGAGCCCACTAACTGGCCATTAGGGGCTCTCTCTCTCATTGCCCAAAGGGTGAATAAAGCAAATTGTGGCAATAATAGTGATTTAATGATTGGAGAAACCTGAACATGATACTTGTCTGTTGAGCTGAATCGTTTATTACTCTTATGATTTTCCGGTGGGACTATGAAGATTTTTTGGTACAGATTGCAGGTTGTTGCTCTTTAACTCCTAGAACACGCCCTTGGCGAGGTGGGGGGAACTGGACCACCTTTCTCTGCCCCATCATCCTCTATTAGACGACATCCAAGCTAAGTAAACATGTCTTGGCCCTTTCCCCCTGAAATGACAGGCAGGCAAAGATGTTGCGTCTTTGTTTGCTTCCTGGCCCTGGGTCTCATTCCCATTGGCATAATCCTGATCTGTGAAGGGCCCCCGACACTTCTGACACCTTCAAGTTCAAAAGCTTCGCCCCCTTCTGACAGTCCCAATCTGACAAATGTAGCCCCTAGGGTCTTGCCCACCACTTCCTCTCCAGTTTTACCATATTCACTTTTGAATGTCCTTAGCAGTTACCGTTCTGAGTTTATTTTACGGTTGATTTATTCTTTCACATTTTCACGTTTATATCTCTCATTATTATAGTATACTCTGTACTCTCCACATTTTTATCATTACTTATGCTTTTTCGTTGCTGAGTTACAGGAACTGTTAATTTTGTGTCACTACCCTGGTTGCACTAACTCGTTGTATCCGTGTGTGCAGGACAGCTGTTACTGCTTTCATCGGGAACCGAGACTGCTTGCAGCCGACCCCTGGGCAGGGTGGTGCCTGGACTCTTTTCTCCTCATCTGCAATGACAGATAAAGACAAATGATAAGACCCGAGGAGTTTTTCGAGCCAGGCTTCGACACGTCTCTGTGTTCCTTTGATTGTTACTTATTTTTGTGTGTTGACCCATTTAAGATGGGTCAAAAGGGGGATTTGAAGAAAATATAATCTGATCAAACATTATTCAGCTTTAAATATTGTTCAGCTTTAAAGTTACTGTGCAACTGTGTAATAAAAATGTGCTCACGACTTTGGCCTTGAGAGCGATAAGAAGCGATCGCCTCATCCTGCAGGTGAAAGATATCTGCAAGCGAAGAGACTAGAACACCCAAGGCCGATTTCCTTTTATGGAGTTGTTTTTCTGCTAATGCAGCACTTTCCTCACAACCCCCTCCTGTAAGTTTTAGAGAATATATACCCATCCTCACAGCAAATATTTGGAATCTCTTGATGTGAGCTGCGTTGAGAGTTTGTCTCTGTCTCAATAAAAGTTCACTGATTCCCCATCTGCAGCAGGTGTCCGGTTGTCTTCATTCTCCGCCAGCCTGGTTAAGTCAATTCCTCCTTAACATCTAAAAGAACCTATTTAATGAAGGAAGACGGGTTCACTTTGTGTTTAATATTATTCTATTGCTGTTGTTGTTTTTTTTATATCCTTCAACGTTAACTTTTATCGAGTGGGAAAAAAGTTAGCTTGTTTATATTATGCTAACATAGCTGTGTTGCTAGCGGTCACATAGCACATCATTATATACCAACTAGCCAAACTTCAGTAACCCTACAAACGTCACTGCTGTTTAGCTTTCTGTCTTCATTTATGTTGGAAGTGATAGCAGAGCTGTACATTTTCATTTGTTTCCAAAACCCGGCAGTCAGGACATGCTATATTGTATTTAGATAGAAGCTAGCGAGCTAACTCCCTGCTAACTTCTAACTCCGTTAAATGTCATAAATTCCGTTTTCATGGATGCCTGGATGTTAAACTCAATTTTATTAAAGATGAAAGACTTTAGACAGTTTTTCAACGCTTAGTAATGCCATAGTTATCGTTTGATATATGGACCTGCAGCAGAGTTTAGGTCCAGACACGGCTAGTGACGTCAGACTGAACAAGGAGACGACTAAGCTCCAGTTACATCAGTGCAAGTAAACAAACAATATATATAAGAAGAGTAAGAAAATAAATATACACTTTAGGACTAGGGATAAAGGGATCAATAACAATTTAAAATTTACAGTTTGATGATTTAAAGTCTCACACACAACCGAAAGGGGAGGAGGGGGCGGCTGCTTCCAAATAGAGCGCATTTCATTCATAATGATGTAAATCCAAGCCCATTATGTATTCATGATTTGAATCCTGGGTTGTGTGAAATCTCAGAAATGCACCCTAGACAAAGTGAATCTGTGAAAGGTGTGTTAGATCATGTTGTGGTGATCCTTGGGTTGAGGGATGGGTGTTCATACTGCAGTGCAAAATTAAAACCAATGGAAGATGGACAAGAAAAGTTCAAAGCCATCAGGTCCTCAGTTTAGAAAAAAGAGAAAAGAAGAGGAGGAGAAACGAGCAAAAGATACAGGTAAGCAGATGTGTCATTGGATAATGGCAGGTCATCCTGAAACAATCAGAATCAAAATACTTTATTAATCCCTAAGGAAATTATGTGGATTACAGTTGCTCCAAGAAGAAATGGTAAAAAATAGTAACAGTAACGGACTAAACTCCAAACAATATATTATATTACAGATTTTAATATTAATTAGTCATTGTCAATTGTTGATTTGTTCTGTTCTCATTGTATGACGAATTATGATGGCTGTTTGGTAGCCGTTTGCATACTATGCATACTCTCTCTCTCTCTTCATATGTGTGTGTGTGTGTGTGCACAACAGCTTTATGTTAATGTACAAATATGTTTATGTGGTTTCCATGGTTTTTGCATCTTCTTTAAGTGCGCGTCATTCCATCTCGGAATTTGACAAGACTGGTAAGCTCTCAACTTGCTCTCCGTCTGATATGATCAGGGTTTTTTGTGTGTTTTCTTGAGGTTTTGCGACGCTGCGTGTTAAAGGCCTAGCAGCCGTCATTTAGCCAATGTGAGCCACTCTGTAAGAGCAGGTGGGAGGGAACAGCTGCTTCTGTTGTAAACGTGCTTCCGACTTGGAAATTTCCTCGGTCGAGTGGGTTATCTGGCATTTCCCCTCTTGAGTTTTCTAAACACTAATTTTTGTCGATATTTTAAGTTTGTTAGTTGGACAGAGTTAAATTAGATGTCGAAAGTTACTCTTGTCTACTGGTGTTTGTTATTTAAAAGGAATCTGACAAGATGATTCAAATAAAAACAAACGGTCAAAAACTAATATTTGGCTCTCACTTATGCTAGTCTGTTTTTGAATGTAAACAAATCATCCAATCTAACACAATTTCTGATACTTGTTTGCTGAAAGTTTAGGCGATGGTATGAGGGCAGTGTTTAATATAGCGTTATTTAACTATAAGCTATAAGAGACTTAGAGCTTTTTATTGTCATTGTGCAGTTTTTTGCACAGCGAAATTGGGTATAATCTGTTAATGTGGCTTTTGTATTTAGTTGTTGTTGCCCAAACTCACTGTACTGCTACCTAACCAGTGTAGGATTGATGTAGTATTTAAGTTTTCTTTCCCTTTCCCTTTTTCCAAAATAACAATGAGTTGTTGTTGTTTTTTTTGTTTTGTTTTGTTTTCAGTTCATAAACGTATGTGTCTATGTTCCTAATGCAGCTATGAACAATGACCATAGTTGACAGATCTTCAGAAAAGTCTGACTACGAGTCAGCCGGACTCGGACCTGGAGCTGCTGTGTACAACAGTACACCCTCCTCTGAGGACCAGCCCAAGGACCAAGGGGCTGGTCCTCACAGTACACCCTCCTCTGAGGACCAGCCCAAGGACCAAGGGGCTGGTCCTCAGAGTACACCCTCCTCTGAGGACCAGCCCAAGGACCAAGGTCAGAGCAAAGCCTGGCTTTTTTTCAAAATGTCTTTTTAAGCTGTTTGAAGATTTTTATTGTCAGACAGAATAGTTTTCCAACCAGTTTTAGCAAATATGGAACCACACTTTTTAGCCATTATTTACCCATATTTGTCAGAATTGGTTTTAGTAACGTACAGCTAATCTTTTTGCTTCTGCTTTCACACAAGTTTGACAACTGCTTTTGTGGGTGTTGTGTTGCTGCTTCCCTTCTCCGTTCATTCATCCAGTTATGTAATGCATCCAGCTTTGCATGATCAGTCACTTCAGCTCGTGATGCAATTGCTGTTTTTATATAAAGACCGGCAGCCCAACTTGTTTAGCAGAAACAAAGGAGAAGGCAAATTGTCCTATCTTTCTTCCTGAGGCTGTTTAGGAGTTTTTCACAGTGGCCAGAATCACATTATATAACTGTTAATAGTTGTAGCTATTACTGTGATGTCCTGACATGACTTTGCCATGTGCCAGTGTGTGGTTGTATAAGTAAGGTGGCATTAAATTATCTCCTTTTTAAAATGTATTGAAACAGATTTTTAGTAATAATTGTGGCTCTGTGTGTCAGTGATCAGCAGTGGCGATGGAATTGACTTGCCCCAGAAGGTGCTGTTCTCACCAGATCGGCTCAGCCTAAATTGGGCCCAGGTTCACCTCATTGGTGCAGGCCTCCAGAACATGGGGAACACCTGCTTCCTCAACTCAGCCCTGCAGTGTCTCAGCTACACCCCTCCTTTAGCAAACTACATGCTGACGCGGGAGCACTCCAAAACATGTAAGTTTATTTCACCAACAGTGGTGTTACGCAGTCCTGCGCTGATTCTCACATTGTATCACTCCTTACTCACTCAGTATTTTGTCTCTGTCTCTGCTGCAGGTCATGAGCCAGGGTTCTGTATGATGTGTACCATGCAAAACCACATCATTCAGGTTTTTACCAACTCTGGGAATGTCATTAAGCCCATTGGTGTACTCAATGAGCTTGGGTGTAAGTGGATGACTGTTGTTGCTGTGCTCTGTGCAAAGTGTTTACCTATATTTTAATGATAGGAGGCGCTGTGTGACTGTTTACCTTTTGTAATTTTGGAGGGAAATAATCTGGAGGGATTTTGAATTCTGTTTTTAAATAAGTGTAAACTTGCATTTAACTGTGGTATCCTTTACAATAATTCACCTCCTGCTTTGTTTTTTGGTTCTGTTTTTCCTCGTTCCCCTCACACAGGGATTGCAAACCACTTCAGCTATGGAAGCCAGGAAGATGCTCATGAATTCCTGCGGTGCACAGTGGATGCTATGCAAAGGTCCTGCTTACCTGGAACCAAGTGAGTGTCATTTTACATTGCATGCATTCTAAACAAGTTAAACACACAAAAATATTTTTACTTGGGCTTGACAGTGTTTGCACTTTATTATGTAGTAAGATCCATAATTAGCTACGTAGAGGTAACACCGTGACAGTAGGAGAATATGAAATAAATCCTTTATCCTGTTTTTCAGGAAGTGCAGTTTATACTAGTTCCTTTTAACTATTAATGCTTCAATTGCTGAGAGTATTTTTCAGAAATGCAGATTCCTCAGTCTCTTGCCTGACTGACACCTCAGTTTACATACTAGGCAAGCCACTTGATATAATACCTCATTATTATATCAAGTTTTTTAATGAACTTGACTGCTCCAACACAGAAAGTATTCTTACACTGGGTGTGGTAGCTTGTTTTGGTAACAGGGCTTGAAAAGATCAGAAGCGGCTTAAACGTGTAGTAAAACAGGTGTCTGGGATTATGGCAGAGAGCTGCCAGACTTAGTGTCTAGTATAGATTTCTTCTGAGGCAACAGGGTAAGCAGTGTGAGCAGGAGCACTCAACCCCTCAGGTCATCTCTTATTCACCCTAATGGCATTAGTGCTATTATTGCAGCAGCAAAATTCAGAAAATCCAGGTTTTTCTATGTGTTACTATAGAGCTTCGAAGTCTATGTGCACATTTAACCAAAACTACACGTTTAACAGATGCACTGGGCTGAGTGTTGTGCTTCTTGTTAGACTCCTAAAAATAATTTATTAATTCATTTATTTTTTTAAGAACCTAAAGTGTCAATTCTCATCAAATCAATTCTTCCCGTGTAGCAGCAGATGGCCTCTTAAGTAATTAATCGTGCTCCAATTCCTCCTATTGTCTTTTCTGCTACTTGAATACTGTAAAGTGATTGTCTGGTTCCAAAATGCTAAAAAATAAATGGTCAGTCAGTTAATTGTTGCACTGTCCTTATTAGTTAACTTTTGTGCTTTATCTTTTTATTATAGATTGGACAGGCAAACGCAGGCAACCTCTTTCATCCATCAAGTGTTTGGCGGGTACCTAAGATCCAGAGGTAAGTCACTGTTTTTTAAGGTTTGATTTATTTTTCTTTTATTTGTCTTTTTATGTCTTACAGCTTGTGTGATACTCATAGCACTGATTTCTGTTTCAGTTAAATGTTTAAACTGCAAAGCTGTCTCAGATACATTTGACCCTTTTCTGGATGTCACTCTGGAAATTAAGGTAATTGGACAACATTCAAAGTGACGTTGCTACTATGTATTCTCTGCATTATGGAGTGTGAGGTTTTTCCTCTCTCTCTCTGTTCATATAGACTGCTCCAAATGTCTCCAAAGCTCTGGAGCAGTTTGTCAAGCCAGAACAGCTGGGTGGTGAAAATGCTTATAAATGCACCAAGTAAGTCAAAGAGATGCCAAACCATGATGAGTTTTAGTGTTTAGGTGTGATTTTTGTCAACAAGCTGAATGTTTGTTTCCTTCAGGTGCAACAAAATGGTAACGGCCTCAAAAAGATTTACAATCCATCGCAGCGCCAATGTGCTCACCATCTCACTCAAACGCTTTGCAGACTTCAGTGGAGGCAAAATCACAAAGGCAAATGGCCAATAGTGTCTGCTTAAGTCATAAAGATACATGACAGATGCTTTGTTTTATTATAAAACAGGATATTTGCATGTAATGTTTGAATTTTTTTGTTTGGTGGTCATCAGGATGTGAAGTATTTGGAGCATCTGGATCTGCGGCCCTTCATGTCGCAGTCCCACGGGGAGCCCCAGCTCTACAGGCTGTATGCTGTGCTGGTTCACTCTGGATTGAGTTGTCATACTGGACACTATTTCTGCTATATTAAGGTACTGGCTGTGCCCGAATCTGTTTGAATGCTGCTGTTGCGTAGTACAAACAAACAAACACCATAAACAACACATTTCAGCAGAAAACTACTTTGTATGCATTGAAAGAAAGAAAAAAAAGACCCCTATATAACCATAAGATTCTTCTTTTTAGCTCAAATTCAATTCAGAAACTGAATCTGCTGTGTCACATCTCTCTCATTCTGTCTCACAGGCCAGCAATGAGCAGTGGTTTCAGATGAATGACTCGTCCGTGTCAGTCAGTGACATTAGCACTGTTCTCAACCAGCAGGCCTATGTCCTCTTCTACATCAAGTGAGTAAACATCGGTATTTTTAAACATTCTAGACTTATTCCTTCAGTAGAACTTTTCCCATCATTATTTAATAATGTAGACATGTTTATTCTCACTTTTCTTGTAGAAAATGTATTATTATAACCTAATGTTATAATGTTGATGCTTTGTCATGGTTAATATTCTTTTTTCCATGTCATCAGGTGCACAGATGTGGGAAAAACTGGGGACTACAGCCACTTGAACCATAACGCTGGCATATCTGGTCAGGCATCTCCCCAGCCGGTGGTGAGCCCAGGCACCATCGCCACCATGCCTCACAACAGTGTTGGCTTCATAGGTCCCCAGCTGCCACCACACATGAACAAGGTACTTCCTCACCTGAGGGTACTGATAATGTTGTTGTTTTTGTTAAACCCAGTGTTTCATGCAAAATACATTTGTACCTTTCAATTGTGTCTGTTTGAAAAGAATGAAATGATATCATATATTCCTTATTGGCCTACATTTGTACAAAATTCCAAATTATATACACAAAGTCATAGAAATCACTGCTCCAATTGGTCATCATGATTTTAATATTCTCTTTTTCCATAACAATGAAATACGCCTTGGACAAATATGACACGTCAATATTTCATTAGTGTTGTCACATCACATCCTGTAAGCATCGTCTGTCTGTGTCCTTTCTCTGGAAATTAATATTTCCAGCCAATATAGGCAATCCATCAACATGGCTGGAGAGTTGGTAGTTATATGCAGTCTGTATAAGTGTGGTTAATCCAATGAAGATTTGTAAGGAGATGGCAGTTACTGTGAATTTACAGCAGTTACACAGTGATTAGTAATAAACAGAGCCAGTGAGAGTGAGTGGATATAAGAAAGTCAGTGACTCAGGTGTGTCGATTGGTTCTGTTTGTGAGACTGGAGGAGACGTAGAAATCTTTTGTTTTAAATCTTAGTTAGGAAGATTCCTGTTTGAAAACAAGCACTTTTTGTGAGAAATACAAGAAGTACATCTGCAGAAAGCACACAGTTACATTCTGTCCATCATGTGGACAAAATCGAAAATGTTGAGCATTGAAAAACTGAGAACGTTGGGCAAGTTCAAAATACGTGTTTGTAAGAACGAAAAACCAAATTGTTCCTAAAATAGTTATGGAAAGTCACTGTTGTATGTCTGTGTTCTACATGTTTATCTGATGGAAAATAAAGGTGCTATTGTTTTATTGCAGTTTCTTGACAATTCTGAGTGGATTTACACAGTATGGGTCAAAATGACCCGCAACAAAATCAATGTCACTTTTTTGTTTTTCAACATAATACAAGGGTTAATTTCCAAAACTTCCATATGATCTTCAATTTGTAGCAGATCCACTATCACACAGCAGCTGGAGCAGTTTCAAATGGAGGTCAGTCCACTGCTGCCACCTGTGGCCAAATACCATAGCCCACTACTAGATTAACTTGCTATGATGACATTGAGTAGAGGCTGAGTGGCTGCACTTACCCCTGGTACATCCAAATCTACCCACAAACATGTTGAAAGATGCAATGGCAGCAATGTGGCTTGTCAACACTGAAAACAATCAGTAAGCAAAGACAACAGGGATCACTTTTTTCTGTTTATTTAACATGCACAACATTTGTAGTCGCCTTCTGCACAGGGGAAGTCCACACACACTGTGTGGTACCACTTTCCACAGAAGGTGCATTCAATCTACAAGACTGAATGAGAAAGTCAGGGTCATTGTCTGACTGTTTATTACTAATCACTGTGTAACTGCTGTACATTCACAGTAACTGCCATCTCCTTACAAATGTTTATTAGATTAACCACACTTATACAGACTGTATATAACAACCAACTCTAAAATGTTTGTGCATGAAACGAATTCAGACGTGCTGCAGATGTGTGTCACAAGTTGATCTGGCTGTAGGCTGTGGCACTTGGCCAGTGGTGGCACTGGTTGACTCGAGTCCATGTTAGTGCACACAAAGTAAACTGCTCGCTTTAGTTGTGAAGCAAAAACGCTGAATTCGGAGAAACAAACCGTGTGAGGGGAACGATAACGACAACAAGAGTCTCCCGATCGTTTACTCTTGTTGTCCTGTGAACAACATCGGCATGGTGTTAATTGTTTGCTGTTTTCGCGATCGCGTCGCGCATGAGGATAACCCTAGGTAAACTCGCCACATTTTTAAACATTTTGTTGTTCAACAGCATCAAGACTGACGGAGTGTGTTTGAGATAACCTCACAAGTGTCACAGATGACACATTTGGCGTTTTTTTGCTAGTCTGTAGGTAGCAGCTCCTGAAACGGAAGTCTGCCACACATCTGTTCGACTAACGCCAGTTGATCTAAACGCCAGTAGATCTGGAACACCGGCAGCCTCGCCTCTGTCAGTGCGCCTCAGGGCGGCTGTGGCTACAATTTAGCTTGCCATCACCAGTGTGTGTGAATGGGTGGATGACTGAACGTGTAAAGTGCTTTGGGGTCCTTAGGGACTAAGTAAAGCGCTATACAAATACAGGCCATTTACTTAATGCTGAAATCTAATCTATTGTATTAAATGGGTATGCTTATAGTTTGGGTAATTTTGTTATGTCAAGAAGTTCTGTTTTAAAACTTAATCTCTTGTTAACTGTTCAGATTGCTGAGGTGATTGATGATCGACCTGAGGAAGTGAAACAGATGGAAGTTTTTAGGACCAGCAACAGATGGAAAGCAATTGGAGGTAAATAAGAAGTCACAGAAGTAGGGGGGGATTTGTGCAATATTAAGTTAAGACTGTTGTTTACTATAGTTTTACTTCCTCTCCTAAAAGTGGATCAAAATGATGACACAGAGGAAGGAAATGGAAAAGAACATCAAAATACAGAGGCTGGCTCATTAAGCAGAGGTATACATGACTCACCCGAGTTGTCTTCAAAGAGAAGAGGACAGGATTCTCCTGTCAAAAAGACCCGGCATGACTCTCCAGACATCTCTCCACCAAAGAGAAGTCGGAAGTACTCTCCGGATGTCTCTCCTCACAGGACAAGACGTCACGACTCTCCTGATGTCTCTCCTCCCAGGAGAAGACGTCATGACTCTCCAGATGTCTCTCCTCCCAGGACTAGACCTCACGACTCTCCAGATGTCTCTCCTCCCAGGAGAAGACGTCATGACTCTCCAGATGTCTCTCCTCCCAGGACTAGACCTCACGACTCTCCAGATGTCTCTCCTCCCAGGAGAAGACGTCATGACTCTCCAGATGTCTCTCCTCCCAGGACTAGACCTCACGACTCTCCAGATGTCTCTCCTCCCAAGAGAAGACGTCACGACTCTCCTGTTGTCTCTCCTCCCAAGAGAAGACGTCATGACTCTCCAGATGTCTCTCCTCACAGGACTAGACCTCACGACTCTCCAGATGTCTCTCCTCCCAGGAGAAGACGTCACGACTCTCCTGATGTCTCTCCTCACAGGACTAGACCTCACGACTCTCCAGATGTCTCTCCTCCCAGGAGAAGACGTCATGACTCTCCAGATGTCTCTCCTCCCAGGACTAGACATCACAACTCTCCAGATGTCTCTCCTCCCAAGAGAAGACGTCACGACTCTCCTGATGTCTCTCCTCCCAGGAGAAGACGTCATGACTCTCCAGATGTCTCTCCTCCCAAGAGAAGACGTCACGACTCTCCAGATGTCTCTCCTCCCAGGAGAAGACGCCATGACTCCCCAGACTTGTCACCACCAAGACAGTGTTCAGGAAAGTCAGAAAAAATGCAAAGTAAAGGTCAGTGATCCATTTAAATTGTAAAGTGGAATCTGGTGTGGCATATGAATAAAAGTAAAAAGCAGAGACCCATTTAACATGAGTTTTGAATTGAAATTTATTTTAAAGACATAGCTTGATCTAATAATAAATCTTTAATTTTTGTCCAAAAGGCATTACAAAATGAAAATTAACAAATTAACTGTGTCTTTGTCAGATTCAGCCTCCAACAAAAGCAAGCTCAGCTCATCCTTGTTAAGTAAAAAACGCTCACCGGATCCTCATCGGTCAGCGGTGGCTAAGAAGGGTCAGAATAGACATGATTCAGACTCGGATCCGTCTCCCCCGAGGAAAAGGCCCCTGAAGGGAAACGCCTCAGACTCCGACCAATCTCCCCCAAGGAGGCCCTCAAAAACTAAACGGGGCTCAGACTCTGACCAGTCTCCACCCAGGGGGCAGCCACCGAGTGGAAGGGACTCGGATGGAGATTTGTCACCACCTCGTAGGCCAGGCCAGTCACAGGTAAGCAGACTGTGTTGGAACAAAGATTAATGTCAAATCTGATTTCACTCAAATGTTATATTTTTCAATTGTCTTTTTTTTTTTTATAACCAGGGCCAAAGGATGCTATCTGGTGGAAAGGCAGGCCTGGTTTCTGTGGACATTTTAAGGAAAGAGCAAAAGGAGAACAGACGCAGAGAAAAACACAATCAGCCACTTGAAGGTTTCATCAACTTTTCTCTCTTAAGATTTTTTTACACCCATTGATTGAAGAGCTTCATACAGCTTTGCATCTCATTTCAGCTTATCATCTATATTGTCGTATTTTATTTAGTCCTAAAATTAAATAATGAAGTTTCTACATACTTACCCATTCATCCCCTTTGACCAGATGAATCGCGTAAGGCTCAGACGATTTTCAGAGACAAAAGTGGCAAAAGGAGGGATCTGGATTCAGAGAGAAATGAACAGAAAAAGAAAGCTGGTGAAAAAGCGGCAAGAGACGAGAAATACGCTCAGTGGGGAAAAGGGTAAATGTGCATGATCATTTCAAATATCACAGTTTATGTGATTATATCCACATAAAAAATTATAAAAGTGGTTCAATGGTTTATGTTAAAATGTATGTATAGGTTGGCACAGATCCAGATGCATCACCAGAAACTTAAGGAAGCGCTGCGCGAAGCCCTTAAGCCACTTGAGGATCTTGACCGCATGTTGAGAGAACAGGAAAGAGAAGGCGATCCTATGGCTGCAATGCGCAGGCGTAAAAAGGACCGTGGCACAAAAACACAAGATATTTAACTCAAAGAGAAGAGGACAGGATTCTCCTGTCAAAAAGACCCGGCATGACTCTCCAGACATCTCTCCACCAAAGAGAAGTCGGAAGTACTCTCCGGATGTCTCTCCTCACAGGACAAGACGTCACGACTCTCCTGATGTCTCTCCTCCCAGGACTAGACCTCACGACTCTCCAGATGTCTCTCCTCCCAGGAGAAGACGTCATGACTCTCCAGATGTCTCTCCTCCCAGGACTAGACCTCACGACTCTCCAGATGTCTCTCCTCCCAGGAGAAGACGTCATGACTCTCCTGATGTCTCTCCTCCCAGGACTAGACCTCACGACTCTCCAGATGTCTCTCCTCCCAGGAGAAGACGTCATGACTCTCCAGATGTCTCTCCTCCCAGGACTAGACCTCACGACTCTCCAGATGTCTCTCCTCCCAGGAGAAGACGTCATGACTCTCCAGATGTCTCTCCTCCCAGGACTAGACCTCATGACTCTCCAGATGTCTCTCCTCCCAAGAGAAGACGTCACGACTCTCCTGTTGTCTCTCCTCCCAAGAGAAGACGTCATGACTCTCCAGATGTCTCTCCTCACAGGACTAGACCTCACGACTCTCCAGATGTCTCTCCTCCCAGGAGAAGACGTCACGACTCTCCTGATGTCGCTCCTCCCAGGACTAGACCTCATGACTCTCCAGATGTCTCTCCTCCCAGGACTAGACCTCATGACTCTCCAGATGTCTCTCCTCCCAAGAGAAGACGTCACGACTCTCCAGATGTCTCTCCTCCCAGGACTAGACCTCATGACTCTCCAGATGTCTCTCCTCCCAAGAGAAGACGTCACGACTCTCCTGTTGTCTCTCCTCCCAAGAGAAGACGTCATGACTCTCCAGATGTCTCTCCTCCCAGGACTAGACCTCACGACTCTCCAGATGTCTCTCCTCCCAGGAGAAGACGTCATGACTCTCCTGATGTCTCTCCTCCCAGGACTAGACCTCACGACTCTCCAGATGTCTCTCCTCCCAGGAGAAGACGTCATGACTCTCCAGATGTCTCTCCTCCCAGGACTAGACCTCACGACTCTCCAGATGTCTCTCCTCCCAGGAGAAGACGTCATGACTCTCCAGATGTCTCTCCTCCCAGGACTAGACCTCATGACTCTCCAGATGTCTCTCCTCCCAAGAGAAGACGTCACGACTCTCCTGTTGTCTCTCCTCCCAAGAGAAGACGTCATGACTCTCCAGATGTCTCTCCTCACAGGACTAGACCTCACGACTCTCCAGATGTCTCTCCTCCCAGGAGAAGACGTCACGACTCTCCTGATGTCTCTCCTCACAGGACTAGACCTCACGACTCTCCAGATGTCTCTCCTCCCAGGAGAAGACGTCATGACTCTCCAGATGTCTCTCCTCCCAGGACTAGACATCACAACTCTCCAGATGTCTCTCCTCCCAAGAGAAGACGTCACGACTCTCCTGATGTCTCTCCTCCCAGGAGAAGACGTCATGACTCTCCAGATGTCTCTCCTCCCAAGAGAAGACGTCACGACTCTCCAGATGTCTCTCCTCCCAGGAGAAGACGCCATGACTCCCCAGACTTGTCACCACCAAGACAGTGTTCAGGAAAGTCAGAAAAAATGCAAAGTAAAGGTCAGTGATCCATTTAAATTGTAAAGTGGAATCTGGTGTGGCATATGAATAAAAGTAAAAAGCAGAGACCCATTTAACATGAGTTTTGAATTGAAATTTATTTTAAAGACATAGCTTGATCTAATAATAAATCTTTAATTTTTGTCCAAAAGGCATTACAAAATGAAAATTAACAAATTAACTGTGTCTTTGTCAGATTCAGCCTCCAACAAAAGCAAGCTCAGCTCATCCTTGTTAAGTAAAAAACGCTCACCGGATCCTCATCGGTCAGCGGTGGCTAAGAAGGGTCAGAATAGACATGATTCAGACTCGGATCCGTCTCCCCCGAGGAAAAGGCCCCTGAAGGGAAACGCCTCAGACTCCGACCAATCTCCCCCAAGGAGGCCCTCAAAAACTAAACGGGGCTCAGACTCTGACCAGTCTCCACCCAGGGGGCAGCCACCGAGTGGAAGGGACTCGGATGGAGATTTGTCACCACCTCGTAGGCCAGGCCAGTCACAGGTAAGCAGACTGTGTTGGAACAAAGATTAATGTCAAATCTGATTTCACTCAAATGTTATATTTTTCAATTGTCTTTTTTTTTTTTTATAACCAGGGCCAAAGGATGCTATCTGGTGGAAAGGCAGGCCTGGTTTCTGTGGACATTTTAAGGAAAGAGCAAAAGGAGAACAGACGCAGAGAAAAACACAATCAGCCACTTGAAGGTTTCATCAACTTTTCTCTCTTAAGATTTTTTTACACCCATTGATTGAAGAGCTTCATACAGCTTTGCATCTCATTTCAGCTTATCATCTATATTGTCGTATTTTATTTAGTCCTAAAATTAAATAATGAAGTTTCTACATACTTACCCATTCATCCCCTTTGACCAGATGAATCGCGTAACGCTCAGGCGATTTTCAGAGACAAAAGTGGCAAAAGGAGGGATCTGGATTCAGAGAGAAATGAACAGAAAAAGAAAGCTGGTGAAAAAGCGGCAAGAGACGAGAAATACGCTCAGTGGGGAAAAGGGTAAATGTGCATGATCATTTCAAATATCACAGTTTATGTGATTATATCCACATAAAAAATTATAAAAGTGGTTCAATGGTTTATGTTAAAATGTATGTATAGGTTGGCACAGATCCAGATGCATCACCAGAAACTTAAGGAAGCGCTGCGCGAAGCCCTTAAGCCACTTGAGGAACTTGACCGCATGTTGAGAGAACAGGAAAGAGAAGGCGATCCTATGGCTGCAATGCGCAGGCGTAAAAAGGACCGTGGCACAAAAACACAAGATATTTAACTCAAAGAGAAGAGGACAGGATTCTCCTGTCAAAAAGACCCGGCATGACTCTCCAGACATCTCTCCACCAAAGAGAAGTCGGAAGTACTCTCCGGATGTCTCTCCTCACAGGACAAGACGTCACGACTCTCCTGATGTCTCTCCTCCCAGGACTAGACCTCACGACTCTCCAGATGTCTCTCCTCCCAGGAGAAGACGTCATGACTCTCCTGATGTCTCTCCTCCCAGGACTAGACCTCACGACTCTCCAGATGTCTCTCCTCCCAGGAGAAGACGTCATGACTCTCCAGATGTCTCTCCTCCCAGGACTAGACCTCACGACTCTCCAGATGTCTCTCCTCCCAGGACTAGACCTCACGACTCTCCAGATGTCTCTCCTCCCAGGACTAGACCTCATGACTCTCCAGATGTCTCTCCTCCCAAGAGAAGACGTCACGACTCTTCTGTTGTCTCTCCTTCCAAGAGAAGACGTCATGACTCTCCAGATGTCTCTCCTCACAGGACTAGACCTCACGACTCTCCAGATGTCTCTCCTCCCAGGAGAAGACGTCACGACTCTCCTGATGTCTCTCCTCACAGGACTAGACCTCACGACTCTCCAGATGTCTCTCCTCCCAGGAGAAGACGTCATGACTCTCCAGATGTCTCTCCTCCCAGGACTAGACATCACAACTCTCCAGATGTCTCTCCTCCCAAGAGAAGACGTCACGACTCTCCTGATGTCTCTCCTCCCAGGAGAAGACGTCATGACTCTCCAGATGTCTCTCCTCCCAAGAGAAGACGTCACGACTCTCCAGATGTCTCTCCTCCCAGGAGAAGACGCCATGACTCCCCAGACTTGTCACCACCAAGACAGTGTTCAGGAAAGTCAGAAAAAATGCAAAGTAAAGGTCAGTGATCCATTTAAATTGTAAAGTGGAATCTGGTGTGGCATATGAATAAAAGTAAAAAGCAGAGACCCATTTAACATGAGTTTTGAATTGAAATTTATTTTAAAGACATAGCTTGATCTAATAATAAATCTTTAATTTTTGTTCAAAAGGCATTACAAAATGAAAATTAACAAATTAACTGTGTCTTTGTCAGATTCAGCCTCCAACAAAAGCAAGCTCAGCTCATCCTTGTTAAGTAAAAAACGCTCACCGGATCCTCATCGGTCAGCGGTGGCTAAGAAGGGTCAGAATAGACATGATTCAGACTCGGATCCGTCTCCCCCGAGGAAAAGGCCCCTGAAGGGAAACGCCTCAGACTCCGACCAATCTCCCCCAAGGAGGCCCTCAAAAACTAAACGGGGCTCAGACTCTGACCAGTCTCCACCCAGGGGGCAGCCACCGAGTGGAAGGGACTCGGATGGAGATTTGTCACCACCTCGTAGGCCAGGCCAGTCACAGGTAAGCAGACTGTGTTGGAACAAAGATTAATGTCAAATCTGATTTCACTCAAATGTTATATTTTTCAATTGTCTTTTTTTTTTTTATAACCAGGGCCAAAGGATGCTATCTGGTGGAAAGGCAGGCCTGGTTTCTGTGGACATTTTAAGGAAAGAGCAAAAGGAGAACAGACGCAGAGAAAAACACAATCAGCCACTTGAAGGTTTCATCAACTTTTCTCTCTTAAGATTTTTTTACACCCATTGATTGAAGAGCTTCATACAGCTTTGCATCTCATTTCAGCTTATCATCTATATTGTCGTATTTTATTTAGTCCTAAAATTAAATAATGAAGTTTCTACATACTTACCCATTCATCCCCTTTGACCAGATGAATCGCGTAAGGCTCAGACGATTTTCAGAGACAAAAGTGGCAAAAGGAGGGATCTGGATTCAGAGAGAAATGAACAGAAAAAGAAAGCTGGTGAAAAAGCGGCAAGAGATGAGAAATACGCTCAGTGGGGAAAAGGGTAAATGTGCATGATCATTTCAAATATCACAGTTTATGTGATTATATCCACATAAAAAATTATAAAAGTGGTTCAATGGTTTATGTTAAAATGTATGTATAGGTTGGCACAGATCCAGATGCATCACCAGAAACTTAAGGAAGCGCTGCGCGAAGCCCTTAAGCCACTTGAGGATCTTGACCGCATGTTGAGAGAACAGGAAAGAGAAGGCGATCCTATGGCTGCAATGCGCAGGCGTAAAAAGGACCGTGGCACAAAAACACAAGATATTTAACATTACATATGTTTTATTTTATTTATGACTTTATTTTATTTCACCAGGTCAATCCTTGTAAGAAGCTTTTAAATAGCAGCAGTTTTGCTTTTGCTACTGTTTGTATTTTTATTTATTTGTATGTTTGTTTTGATTTTTTGTAGAGAAACCTCGATATAAAGGCCCTGCTCCACCTCCAAACCGGTTCAATATTCCACCGGGGTACCGCTGGGACGGAGTTGACAGGTAGAGTTTGTGCATCGGTGACAGAGGAAAACTGTTGAGGACAGAACTGTAGTTTAATATTGAATGTTTTTAATACACACATCAGTTTGTCATTTTGCACATTAATGGTAAAGAAATTGTGATCATTTTTTTCCATGTCTATATTAAATTTGCGCCTAATTGAATGGATTGTCTTTGGCCTTTTAGCTTGTCGTATCATAATTAATAGGGTTATTTTATTTGTGTCTTGCAGGTCAAATGGTTTTGAACAGAAACGCTACCAGAGGATGGCAGATAAAAAGGCTGTGCAGGAAGCGGCCTATAAATGGAGTGTGGAGGATATGTAAAGGCTTTCAGAAAATGATGAATCTGGAGCAGAGCTAAAGAGCACACCTTCTCAACCTTTATGTATAATTGTTATGCTGTTAGAACAACAAGACTAGATGCATCTATGCAGCAAAAGTTCTTTTTTAAATAAACTACATAGAAGAATTTGTTTCACCTTTCCAAACCCTTTTGATACTGTACCATGTGTATCAGATGGAACTGTACAGAAAAATGAAGTGAAGCATGTTCACAATTTTTGTAAGAAGTTATTCACCGTGGAGCAGAAGCTGTTGTGGTTTCAGTGTTTTATTAAAGAATGTTTTTGTAATGCATTGTCCCAAGAGTGTTCAGGCACCTGTAACTTGGATAGCATTTGACATTCAGTCTTTTTAGATAATTTTATACACTTACCACCCATTTTATTAGGCAACAGTAACTCAAATAACCGCTTGTTACAACCAACATATTTTGGTCCTGGACATAGAAATAGAGACATGTCCCTCATGACTCCAAATGAAACGTAGTGCACAGCAACCAAATGCTGAAAGAGAGTGTCCACAGCTGACTGTCGATGGTATGGTATAGCTGTGAGGCGTTTGTGTACAAGATAAATGCACATTTGAGAGTTCTGTGGTGTAGCTAAAAAGACTGGCCTACAGAGATGTGAAAAAAGCGGCATTCAAATAAGTCATTCCTTGCCATATTAATCAGGGAGTACATACACTGACAGGATGCTGTGACTCTCACAGTGAGGGAATCAGGTTGGGCTCTAATATTTTTTCTAGCAATGTCCGATTCAGTCTAACATCTGTAAAAGTTTTAAGGCACTTTCCACCAGCACTGTCAAAAAGAATTATGGAAGAATGATTTGTAGAATCAAGGAATCGGTGTCCTGGTTGCACATGCTGGACCAATGGCTTAATAACACAACAATGCTATTGCCTTTAATCTGTCACTATCTATGCTATTGATTATGGTGTAATTATATAAAATTATTATTTTTTTTAAAAAAGTGACAGTATTGTGCAATGAATAAAAAGTTTTATTTATAAACTTTTTATTTTTATAAAAAGTATTATTTATTATTATAATAAACCTTACTTCATATAAACTACACAAAGTGTTCTCTAAGTACGGAGACATCCAGCGGCTCCGGCTGGTCCGGGACATTGTCACGGGTTTCTCCAAAGGATATGCCTTCATTGAGTACAAAGAGGAGCGATCTGTGGTCCGGGCCCGCCGGGACGCCAACAAGCTGGTGGTCGACCAGCATGAAGTGTTCGTGGATTTTGAGCAAGAGAGGACTCTTAAAGGATGGGTGCCGCGGCGGCTCGGCGGCGGGCTTGGAGGGAAAAAGGAATCCGGACAGCTGCGGTTCGGCGGCAGGGACAGGCCTTTCCGTAAACCCATCAATCTCGGGGTAGACCCGGTGCAGGAACGAGGTGGTGGTGGTGGAGGGAGGGAGTGGGACAGACCAAGCGGGAGAGCCAGAGACGATCGGGACCGACACAGAACAGAAGAGTGGGGCAACAGAGGAAGGAGAGATGACCGGGACAGAGGCCGAGAGTGGGATGACCGCAGGCACGGAGACAGGAGCAGGCACCGGGACCGGAGATGAAGCATGTGGCTGCACTTCAGCGGTACTGCAAGACTGACGGATGGTTCAAAGCACAGCTGAAGGCTTTCAAAGGAGGACAGTGAATGAGTGTGTGACTTGGATAACTGTTTGTGTGAAAGGTTACTTTTTTGTATGCTGATATTCTTCAGATTGTACTGTATGGTAATCAGGACTCTGCCTGTGGCTGTCATATTCAGTTCTTCTCAGGGAAGTCTCAGGAATGACAAAGTAGGGTTGTTGTGTTTTGTTGGGGTTTTTTTTTTTTTTACAAGTCTTTATTCTAGCGAAAAAATTACAATACGGGTGGTGTCCAGCCAAATGAGGCTTACATCCCGGATGTCAAACATGAGCGCCAGCAGCCAGAATCACTGCTTAAGAGTCCAATTGGATTGCTTTGGGAAATCGGAACTGTATTTTTATACAGTTATCATAAATATTATTACCCCACATATACAATTCAAATTTTATTTCTTGCAATTTAAGTCCCAACAGACTTTTTTCCCCATTTACTACAGAATGTTGTTTATCATGTAGATAAACTGAGACAAACAAAACTGCATTTCTTTTTCTGATATTAAGATATTCCAGGGATTAAATGCATAGTTAAACTTCTTTTCACTGACAGAAAGGGAAGTTTCGCTGGTCCGGCCCACTCAAGGTCAAAGGCTATATGTGACTCGCAATGTAAAATGAGTTTGCAGTTTTGTTTTGTTTTTAAAAAAGCATAAGTTTAAGAGCACATTGTCAGCCCCATTTCTTTAAAAAAAAAAAAGTAAATCAGATTATATCATAAACAATAAAATTCGTCATTGTTTTGAAATCTAAGGTGTTACTGTTTGTCAAAGTGTTGCAACATGTTTAAGATTTCCCAAGTTGGGTAGTTTTCCAGTGTAGCCTCATGTGACCCCTGTTTTCAGAGTTGGTAATGATGTGTTGTGCAAGATTTATACTTGAGGGAAGAAAACTCAGTATTCAAACACATTTACTCCTTTTTCCATATACATGCAACTCAGGAATTTGAATCAAATGCTTACTCAAATCAAATCAAAATCAAATCAAATCACTTTTATTGTCACATCACATGTGCAGGCACACTGGCACAGCACATGCGAGTGAAATTCTTGTGTGCGAGCCCCACAAGCAACAGAGATGTGCAAACACAACAACACAAACGAGCAAAATACAAGAATGGCCAACCTGAAACTAATAAATATATGTACAATATATAATAGTGTATGCATTTCTGGATGTGTATACTAAATATTTTCCTACGTGTGTGTGTGTGTGTGTGTGTGTGTGTGTGTGTATACACATTTTTACAAATTAAATAGTAAAAAAATAAAATAAAATAATAATAATAATAATAATAATAAAATATATAAAATATACAGAGTTGAATATGTGCAAAACAAGTGGCATTTATATACAGTGTGGAGTGCATAATGTTGAAGTTCCAGTAGTGAAGCTGAGGTGTCTATGACGTGTTCAGCAGTCTGATGGCCTGGTGGAAGAAGCTGTCTCTCAGTCTGCTGGTACGGGACCGGATGCTGCAGAACCTCCTTCCTGATGGAAGTAGTCTGAACAGTTTATGGCTGGGGTGACTGGAGTCCTTGATGATCCTCCCCGCTTTCCTCAGGCAGCGCTTCCTGTAGATGTCTTGGAGGGAGGGAAGCTCACCTCCAATTATCCGTTCAGAGCACCGCACTACTCGCTGGAGAGCTTTGCAGTTGTAGGCGGTGCTGTTGCCATACCAGGTGGTGATGCATCCAGTGAGGATGCTCTCAATGGCACAGTGATAGAAGGTCCTGAGGATGCGGGGGCTCATGCCGAATCTTTTCAGTCTCCTGAGAAAGAAGAGGCGCTGCTGCGCCTTCTTCACTGTTTTGTTTGTGTGTACTGACCACGTAAGATCCTCAGCCAGATGTACTCCAAGGAACCGGAAGCTGCTCACTCTCTCCACAGCAGCGCCGTTGATGGTGATGGGGGTGTGTACTTCTCTGCACCTCCGGAAGTCCACTATCAACTCCTTTGTCTTTGCGACGTTGAGGGTGAGATGGTTGTCTTGACACCAGTGGGTCAGGGCGCTGACCTCCTCCCTGTAAGCCGTCTCATCACCGTTGGTGATAAGACCCACCACTGTAGTGTCGTCCGCAAACTTCACAATGATGTTGGAGCTGTTAGTGGCTGTGCAGTCGTAGGTGTAGAGTGAGTACAGGAGAGGGCTCCGTACACACCCCTGTCTGTCAGACAGGAAGCTAAGGATCCAGCTGCAGAGGGAGCTGCTCAGTCCTAGATCCTGCAGTTTCCTGTCCAGCTTCGAGGGAACGATGGTATTGAATGCTGAGCTGTAATCTACAAACAGCATCCTCACATACGTGTCTCTCTTCTCCAGGTGTGACAGGGCAGTGTGTAGTGTCAGGGCTATGGCATCATCAGTGGACCTGTTGTGGCGGTATGCAAACTGTAGAGGGTCCAGTGAGTCGGGTAGTGCAGAGCAGATGAAGTCCCTGACCAGCTACTCAGCTCTTACTCAGCCATCTGATCCTCGGTCCTGCCCAGTGAGGTCAATCAGCTTTCGGTTATGGGTCACTGGGTGGATTCTTAAACTGTGCACAAGTATTTCTGAAGTCATCAATATGAAAGATGACGGGAAATGAATCTCTTATTTCATTAAAAGGTAATTCTCTAATGTACCAGAAAAAAACAAGAGGTAGAACCAACTTTTATTTCCAAGTATGTTCTGAGTAGTAAGCTGTCAATTGTAGTGTTATTTATACGAAGAGACAATGAAGTTAGTGCAAACACATATACGTCAAACACACTGAAAACTGAGGCTTTTTTCCACTGGTTTGTGTTTATTACTGTATGATTATTGGGAATACATGCTGGGACAAGACAAATTTCAAGCATTTGTTAAATATGACTTTGACATTTAATATTAATCATGCATGTATGCAAACATGCAAGATGATTTCCACTGCCACTTAGAAGTCATGCTTAGCTGGTCTTTGCCTTCCACCGTACCCGACATTCACGATGGGCCAGCCTGGGTAAGTCTCTCTTTGGACCGTGCTGAAGTTGATCCTGTGAATCAGAAGAATCAGAGCACGCAGACACAGAGTAGCTGCTCCCTACATGAAGGACACTGTGATGATGATAAACCTGCTCTCACCTGAACGCAGGGTTGATGCCAATGTTGTCAGGCTGCGGGAAAGCAGGTGTCCGCCTCCTGTGGCAGGAGGATGGGGGAGGGAAGTCTTTCTGATACTGAGACTGCATCTGGGCTGTTTCCTGTTCGTTTTTTGCTGCTGCTGACATGTGATCACGGTTGCCTTCTTGCTCATTCCCTCTCACTTCTCTGTCCTCGCGTCTGTTTCCTCTTCCTGTTTATCATGAGGATGCAGGAGGAGAATGGTGAGATTCCTGTTGTGTGTTACAGCCTGCTGAAGGGTAATCAGAACTTTGCTAAAGGCAGAATTTCATCAACAGTAATCACACTTTCCATAAATAAACTTTCTTACTTTCTTGATCATACTACATGTATTACACTATTTGCTTTTTTCATTTTAATCTTGAGAGAATAATACTTTATACATAAATGAGATGAAATGTTCTTATGAATATAAATCATTTGCTTTGGATGTCGCAGAGCTGTGTGAAGGACACGGGAACACATACACAAATAATTACTGCTGAGGGCAATCCAATCCTGTGTCTGTGAGTAAGAGTGGCAGGAATTTCACTGCACAGCAGAGAAAACAATATCACTCCTCCAGATGCTCTGTGTCTATAACAGCATTTTCACATTTAACCTTATATGGTCTTTCTTATGTTCTATTTGAGGTATTAAATACTTTATTACAGTGTTTTTCAGTTTAATGGCAGTGTAGGGTTTTTTTAAATCTAAGCTTTAATCACAAAATCACCTTTATAATCTCTACCATCTCTGCCTTCTCACTCATAGCACACTGCCCAAACCATTTCCAAGACACACACATGCACTGAACAGAAAGCCACAGCCTTGCGTGCCATCATAAATGAGTCTTATCTTTATACAGACATGATGAGTTTACTCTCTAGGGTGAGCCAAGTCTGTTGACCTTTGCCTGGATCTTGGTCTGGGATAGGCCTGAAGCAGAAAGCCTCACGTGATGTGGTCTCCATCTTAGCAGGTGTGTCCGGGTAGAGGAGGAATCCTAAAAAGGGTGAAACGTAGACTGTTGACTCTTGTTCCCCTTTTTTAAACCCACTACTTTGGAGTGATTCCAGTTAGCACAGAACATGTAGCCCAACGCTGTTCACAGTTTCTGAAATCTTTCCAGTTAGGTCTCTTTTTCACAGCTTGTTTACTTTGCATATAAATTCTATAAAATATGCGTAATGGCAGTGACAATAAATCATTCACACAGACCTGATTTTTGTGACAACAAAACAAAGTTTTATTTCTGTCTGTTTATTTAGTGATGTGCACCGAGATTAAAGCGAGATCAGAAATAATGACGGTAATTTTGAATCCTTTTGTTATTTCTTGACTAGGACATTGTTTCTATTTCTGTTTTACTCTTTTCAGTGTTTGAACTTTCTTTCATTTTTGAAAAAAACGATGCAATGTTTTACTGTATTTCTTTCTTTGATCCCACTGGGAGCCGTGAAACTAATGGAGTTATTTGTGCAAGGGGAGGGAGGGAGGGTGGTGTGGGGGGTGATGAGTGCAGTGGTGGGAACAGAGCTTTGCTGACTGATACCTCCATGTTAACCCTGGAAAGACTTGAGAACATTTCCCAGCTTTCATTTTCATCTTCGTTCCCATTTGTGAAGCCTAAGATTCACTCTGTAATTTTAACTTTCTTCACCAGATGCAGAGGGTTTTTGTTTTTTGAAATTAGTTTTGTCATGCCGCTCTCTCCCTTTAAAAAAAAAAAAACATTCGAAAAACAAAAAGAAGCACCACGAGATTCAGAGGTTCGGTAGACCTTGTACCGAGACATACTCAGTATGTGGGTTAGGAGAACAACGGATAAAAATTGGGGGAAATTGGATAAAAAGGATAAAAAAAATAACACTCACATACTGAAAATGCACAACATAGTGGTAAAAGTCTCAGACAAATAGGGTTTAAAATGACATCTTCCGCCAACACCTCAGATTATTGTTGTCATATATTATAGTAAGTGATTTGCAAGCTTGTGAGGAATTTACAATAAACAAAAAAATACCTTAAAAAGGATTGCATCACTTAAGAGTTTTTCCATAAATATAAGACTACCTGCTGAAAAGTGCAGGCTCAAACAAGCCCTCTAATGTGAAAAAAGTAATGCTGGATTCATGTCAAAGACGCAGGGAACATTGCTGAGTTCTAGCCAAATGCCCCAGGGTAACTACTGAATGGGAAACTTGTCATTTTCTCTTCCCCCCTTCTTTTTTCCCATTCCTTTCTTGGCTTGGTGTGTCACTTAACACTGCTGTGGTCAAATTTATTTTGCCATCATCACACTTGGTACTGTGCAGCCACCCTTGCAAGACATTTAAACGCATTAACTTTGGAAACAAGGCTTAGCTCGGCACTTCTAGCTTACGGGTGGTGATATTTTATGCCTGTCTGTCAGCAAGACAAACTACCAAGTCAAGCTTGGTGGACAGGTGAAGCGAATCCAGATCACTTTTATTTTAAATTCAAAAACAGATCGTTGGCTTTAGTGGAGAATGGAGTCTCTGGCCAACTTTCTAGTTTACTTATTACCTAGTTGAATCAGTTTTTAAAAAATGGTCATCCAGCCTTTATTTTAATAATATTACTTATAAAAATTCTCATTTTGGAGCATATTCCCTTTTAAACCTGTCTGACTGAACTCACGGACCAAAGTTTCAGCATTCTGGTACTTCATCTGCTTTATTGTCCCAGCTGGTTACTGCTCTATCTGCCAGCCACCGGTGAACAACAGAACACCATGACTACTGCAGTAAACAAGCTTTAAGAAGCTCTTTGTATAAGCGGGCACACAAACACTCACAGTGCAGAGAAATATAGGAAGTAGAGGGTAACACGGCAGAAAGCTTATGTGTTTTTTTAAAGGAAGGTAAGCATTACAGTCACAATGCCCTCCATTTTAAATTTCATAGTTATTATTCTTGGATTTGGTAGTTTTTTTTTAAATTAAATTCTGATAGTTTTTTTGTCTTACTTTTTAATGCATCTTTTCTAAAACTTTTTTAGGAGCAGACACCAAAGATTTAGAACATCGGGTGATGCCAGTGATCCAGGAACCAGCAGACAAAATGTTCTTTGAAAATGCCAGCCTGCAGCAACCACGTTGCCACCACGAATTCTTTCTGCGCAGTAGGCCCTACAGGGGCGAACCACCAACAGTGGCAGGTAAAGTCCTGCTGCTCCTTCATACCAGCAACAGATAAAGTTACTTATGCTCTCAAATCCTCCACTGTCAGCTTTAATCATCTAAATTAGTGTTTGCAAAAAAAGCTCAGTGGCAAAGGAAAAAAAGAAAGAAAGTTCAAACACTGAAAAGAGTAAAACAGAAATAGAAACAATGTCCTAGTCAAGAAATAACAAAAGGATTCAAAATTACCGTCATTATTTCTGATCTCGCTTTAATCTCGGTGCACATCACTAAATAAACAGACAGAAATAAAACTTTGTTTTGTTGTCACAAAAATCAGGTCTGTGTGAATGATTAATTGTCACTGTCATTAAGCATATTTTATAGAATTTATATGCAAAGTAAACAAGCTGTGAAAAAGAGACCTAACTGGAAAGATTTCAGAAACTGTGAAACTTATAAAATATGTGTACACACACACACACACACACACACACACACACACACACACACACACACACACACACACACACACACACACACACACGTAGGAAAATATTTAGTATACACATCCAGAAATGCATATACTATTATATATTGTACATATATTTATTAGTTTCAGATGTAGCCATTCTTGTGTTTTGCTTGTTTACATTATTGTATTTTGCACAACTCTGTTGCTTGTGAAGCTCGCACACAAGAATTTCACTCACATGTGCTGTACCAATGTACCTGCACATGTGATGTGACAATAAAAGTGATTTGATTTGATTTGATTTGATTTAACTGGAATCACTCCAAAGTAGTGGGTTAAAAAAGGGGAACAAGAGTCAACAGTCTACGTTTCACCCTTTTTAGGATTCCTCCTCTACCCGGACACACCTGCTAAGATGGAGACCACATCACGTGAGGCTTTCTGCTTCAGGCCTATCCCAGACCAAGATCCAGGCAAAGGTCAACAGACTTGGCTCACCCTAGAGAGTAAACTCATCATGTCTGTATAAAGATAAGACTCATTTATGATGGCACGCAAGGCTGTGGCTTTCTGTTCAGTGCATGTGTGTGTCTTGGAAATGGTTTGGGCAGTGTGCTATGAGTGAGAAGGCAGAGATGGTAGAGATTATAAAGGTGATTTTGTGATTAAAGCTTAGATTTAAAAAAACCCTACACTGCCATTAAACTGAAAAACACTGTAATAAAGTATTTAATACCTCAAATAGAACATAAGAAAGACCATATAAGGTTAAATGTGAAAATGCTGTTATAGACACAGAGCATCTGGAGGAGTGATATTGTTTTCTCTGCTGTGCAGTGAAATTCCTGCCACTCTTACTCACAGACACAGGATTGGATTGCCCTCAGCAGTAATTATTTGTGTATGTGTTCCCGTGTCCTTCACACAGCTCTGCGACATCCAAAGCAAATGATTTATATTCATAAGAACATTTCATCTCATTTATGTATAAAGTATTATTCTCTCAAGATTAAAATGAAAAAAGCAAATAGTGTAATACATGTAGTATGATCAAGAAAGTAAGAAAGTTTATTTATGGAAAGTGTGATTACTGTTGATGAAATTCTGCCTTTAGCAAAGTTCTGATTACCCTTCAGCAGGCTGTAACACACAACAGGAATCTCACCATTCTCCTCCTGCATCCTCATGATAAACAGGAAGAGGAAACAGACGCGAGGACAGAGAAGTGAGAGGGAATGAGCAAGAAGGCAACCGTGATCACATGTCAGCAGCAGCAAAAAACAAACAGGAAACAGCCCAGATGCAGTCTCAGTATCAGAAAGACTTCCCTCCCCCATCCTCCTGCCACAGGAGGCGGACACCTGCTTTCCCGCAGCCTGACAACATTGGCATCAACCCTGCGTTCAGGTGAGAGCAGGTTTATCATCATCACAGTGTCCTTCATGTAGGGAGCAGCTACTCTGTGTCTGCGTGCTCTGATTCTTCTGATTCACAGGATCAACTTCAGCACGGTCCAAAGAGAGACTTACCCAGGCTGGCCCATCGTGAATGTCGGGTACGGTGGAAGGCAAAGACCAGCTAAGCATGACTTCTAAGTGGCAGTGGAAATCATCTTGCATGTTTGCATACATGCATGATTAATATTAAATGTCAAAGTCATATTTAACAAATGCTTGAAATTTGTCTTGTCCCAGCATGTATTCCCAATAATCATACAGTAATAAACACAAACCAGTGGAAAAAAGCCTCAGTTTTCAGTGTGTTTGACGTATATGTGTTTGCACTAACTTCATTGTCTCTTCGTATAAATAACACTACAATTGACAGCTTACTACTCAGAACATACTTGGAAATAAAAGTTGGTTCTACCTCTTGTTTTTTTCTGGTACATTAGAGAATTACCTTTTAATGAAATAAGAGATTCATTTCCCGTCATCTTTCATATTGATGACTTCAGAAATACTTGTGCACAGTTTAAGAATCCACCCAGTGACCCATAACCGAAAGCTGATTGACCTCACTGGGCAGGACCGAGGATCAGATGGCTGAGTAAGAGCTGAGTAGCTGGTCAGGGACTTCATCTGCTCTGCACTACCCGACTCACTGGACCCTCTACAGTTTGCATACCGCCACAACAGGTCCACTGATGATGCCATAGCCCTGACACTACACACTGCCCTGTCACACCTGGAGAAGAGAGACACGTATGTGAGGATGCTGTTTGTAGATTACAGCTCAGCATTCAATACCATCGTTCCCTCGAAGCTGGACAGGAAACTGCAGGATCTAGGACTGAGCAGCTCCCTCTGCAGCTGGATCCTTAGCTTCCTGTCTGACAGACAGGGGTGTGTACGGAGCCCTCTCCTGTACTCACTCTACACCTACGACTGCACAGCCACTAACAGCTCCAACATCATTGTGAAGTTTGCGGACGACACTACAGTGGTGGGTCTTATCACCAACGGTGATGAGACGGCTTACAGGGAGGAGGTCAGCGCCCTGACCCACTGGTGTCAAGACAACCATCTCACCCTCAACGTCGCAAAGACAAAGGAGTTGATAGTGGACTTCCGGAGGTGCAGAGAAGTACACACCCCCATCACCATCAACGGCGCTGCTGTGGAGAGAGTGAGCAGCTTCCGGTTCCTTGGAGTACATCTGGCTGAGGATCTTACGTGGTCAGTACACACAAACAAAACAGTGAAGAAGGCGCAGCAGCGCCTCTTCTTTCTCAGGAGACTGAAAAGATTCGGCATGAGCCCCCGCATCCTCAGGACCTTCTATCACTGTGCCATTGAGAGCATCCTCACTGGATGCATCACCACCTGGTATGGCAACAGCACCGCCTACAACTGCAAAGCTCTCCAGCGAGTAGTGCGGTGCTCTGAACGGATAATTGGAGGTGAGCTTCCCTCCCTCCAAGACATCTACAGGAAGCGCTGCCTGAGGAAAGCGGGGAGGATCATCAAGGACTCCAGTCACCCCAGCCATAAACTGTTCAGACTACTTCCATCAGGAAGGAGGTTCTGCAGCATCCGGTCCCGTACCAGCAGACTGAGAGACAGCTTCTTCCACCAGGCCATCAGACTGCTGAACACGTCATAGACACCTCAGCTTCACTACTGGAACTTCAACATTATGCACTCCACACTGTATATAAATGCCACTTGTTTTGCACATATTCAACTCTGTATATTTTATATATTTTATTATTATTATTATTATTATTATTTTATTTTATTTTTTTACTATTTAATTTGTAAAAATGTGTATACACACACACACACACACACACACACACACACACACACACGTAGGAAAATATTTAGTATACACATCCAGAAATGCATACACTATTATATATTGTACATATATTTATTAGTTTCAGGTTGGCCATTCTTGTATTTTGCTCGTTTGTGTTGTTGTGTTTGCACATCTCTGTTGCTTGTGGGGCTCGCACACAAGAATTTCACTCGCATGTGCTGTGCCAGTGTGCCTGCACATGTGATGTGACAATAAAAGTGATTTGATTTGATTTTGATTTGATTTGAGTAAGCATTTGATTCAAATTCCTGAGTTGCATGTATATGGAAAAAGGAGTAAATGTGTTTGAATACTGAGTTTTCTTCCCTCAAGTATAAATCTTGCACAACACATCATTACCAACTCTGAAAACAGGGGTCACATGAGGCTACACTGGAAAACTACCCAACTTGGGAAATCTTAAACATGTTGCAACACTTTGACAAACAGTAACACCTTAGATTTCAAAACAATGACGAATTTTATTGTTTATGATATAATCTGATTTACTTTTTTTTTTTTAAAGAAATGGGGCTGACAATGTGCTCTTAAACTTATGCTTTTTTAAAAACAAAACAAAACTGCAAACTCATTTTACATTGCGAGTCACATATAGCCTTTGACCTTGAGTGGGCCGGACCAGCGAAACTTCCCTTTCTGTCAGTGAAAAGAAGTTTAACTATGCATTTAATCCCTGGAATATCTTAATATCAGAAAAAGAAATGCAGTTTTGTTTGTCTCAGTTTATCTACATGATAAACAACATTCTGTAGTAAATGGGGAAAAAAGTCTGTTGGGACTTAAATTGCAAGAAATAAAATTTGAATTGTATATGTGGGGTAATAATATTTATGATAACTGTATAAAAGTACAGTTCCGATTTCCCAAAGCAATCCAATTGGACTCTTAAGCAGTGATTCTGGCTGCTGGCGCTCATGTTTGACATCCGGGATGTAAGCCTCATTTGGCTGGACACCACCCGTATTGTAATTTTTTCGCTAGAATAAAGACTTGTAAAAAAAAAAAAACCCCAACAAAACACAACAACCCTACTTTGTCATTCCTGAGACTTCCCTGAGAAGAACTGAATATGACAGCCACAGGCAGAGTCCTGATTACCATACAGTACAATCTGAAGAATATCAGCATACAAAAAAGTAACCTTTCACACAAACAGTTATCCAAGTCACACACTCATTCACTGTCCTCCTTTGAAAGCCTTCAGCTGTGCTTTGAACCATCCGTCAGTCTTGCAGTACCGCTGAAGTGCAGCCACATGCTTCATCTCCGGTCCCGGTGCCTGCTCCTGTCTCCGTGCCTGCGGTCATCCCACTCTCGGCCTCTGTCCCGGTCATCTCTCCTTCCTCTGTTGCCCCACTCTTCTGTTCTGTGTCGGTCCCGATCGTCTCTGGCTCTCCCGCTTGGTCTGCCCCACTCCCTCCCTCCACCACCACCACCACCACCTCGTTCCTGCACCGGGTCTACCCCGAGATTGATGGGTTTACGGAAAGGCCTGTCCCTGCCGCCGAACCGCAGCTGTCCGGATTCCTTTTTCCCTCCAAGCCCGCCGCCGAGCCGCCGCGGCACCCATCCTTTAAGAGTCCTCTCTTGCTCAAAATCCACGAACACTTCATGCTGGTCGACCACCAGCTTGTTGGCGTCCCGGCGGGCCCGGACCACAGATCGCTCCTCTTTGTACTCAATGAAGGCATATCTTTTGGAGAAACCCGTGACAATGTCCCGGACCAGCCGGAGCCGCTGGATGTCTCCGTACTTAGAGAACACTTTGTGTAGTTTATCTTCGGTGGTCTGTGGGTTCAAGCGGGACACAAAAAGCGTGAGCAGTGGGTCTCCAACGACGCCTTTGTTGGGCTTGTACCGGGCACCCATGGCCCTCCAGACCGCTCGATCATGGGGTTCCACGTCTGTGCCGTCGATGCTACCAGCTTTCAGCGGGTCGTACACCTTCGCTATCGGACTCCAGTCAGCCATTTTAAACTAGAACGATGGCACAGGAGACTGGCGGGCTTTACAAACAGTTTTCAGGGCTAATATTTCTCTGCATTAGTCGCCAATTACGCGTTAAACCACACCAGTACCGCTGAATCTATTCACTCTTCCAAGTGCATCAACAAAAACATTCCGTAATGAAACGGGGTCCAGTGTGTCACATTTTAAAGTCCCCCTACTCGCCCGACTAAGGATACTAGAGTTCCGCTGTGCTAAGATACTTAGACCAACTTAAAACTTAAATTAAAAATAGATAACGTAGATTAGTTATAGCATCAGTCGACAAATTTGCAAGTATGAAGTAAGGTTAATTATTATTAATAATAAATAATACTTTTTATAAAAATAAAAAGTTTATAAATAAAACTTTTTATTCATTGCACAATACTGTCACTTTTTTTTAAAAAAAATAATAATTTTATATAATTACACCATAATCAATAGCATAGATAGTGACAGATTAAAGGCAATAGCATTGTTGTGTTATTAAGCCATTGGTCCAGCATGTGCAACCAGGACACCGATTCCTTGATTCTACAAATCATTCTTCCATAATTCTTTTTGACAGTGCTGGTGGAAAGTGCCTTAAAACTTTTACAGATGTTAGACTGAATCGGACATTGCTAGAAAAAATATTAGAGCCCAACCTGATTCCCTCACTGTGAGAGTCACAGCATCCTGTCAGTGTATGTACTCCCTGATTAATATGGCAAGGAATGACTTATTTGAATGCCGCTTTTTTCACATCTCTGTAGGCCAGTCTTTTTTAGCTACACCACAGAACTCTCAAATGTGCATTTATCTTGTACACAAACGCCTCACAGCTATACCATACCATCGACAGTCAGCTGTGGACACTCTCTTTCAGCATTTGGTTGCTGTGCACTACGTTTCATTTGGAGTCATGAGGGACATGTCTCTATTTCTATGTCCAGGACCAAAATATGTTGGTTGTAACAAGCGGTTATTTGAGTTACTGTTGCCTAATAAAATGGGTGGTAAGTGTATAAAATTATCTAAAAAGACTGAATGTCAAATGCTATCCAAGTTACAGGTGCCTGAACACTCTTGGGACAATGCATTACAAAAACATTCTTTAATAAAACACTGAAACCACAACAGCTTCTGCTCCACGGTGAATAACTTCTTACAAAAATTGTGAACATGCTTCACTTCATTTTTCTGTACAGTTCCATCTGATACACATGGTACAGTATCAAAAGGGTTTGGAAAGGTGAAACAAATTCTTCTATGTAGTTTATTTAAAAAAGAACTTTTGCTGCGTAGATGCATCTAGTCTTGTTGTTCTAACAGCATAACAATTATACATAAAGGTTGAGAAGGTGTGCTCTTTAGCTCTGCTCCAGATTCATCATTTTCTGAAAGCCTTTACATATCCTCCACACTCCATTTATAGGCCGCTTCCTGCACAGCCTTTTTATCTGCCATCCTCTGGTAGCGTTTCTGTTCAAAACCATTTGACCTGCAAGACACAAATAAAATAACCCTATTAATTATGATACAACAAGCTAAAAGGCCAAAGACAATCCATTCAATTAGGCGCAAATTTAATATAGACGTGGAAAAAAATGATCACAATTTCTTTACCATTAATGTGCAAAATGACAAACTGATGTGTGTATTAAAAACATTCAATATTAAACTACAGTTCTGTCCTCAACAGTTTTCCTCTGTCACCGATGCACAAACTCTACCTGTCAACTCCGTCCCAGCGGTACCCCGGTGGAATATTGAACCGGTTTGGAGGTGGAGCAGGGCCTTTATATCGAGGTTTCTCTACAAAAAATCAAAACAAACATACAAATAAATAAAAATACAAACAGTAGCAAAAGCAAAACTGCTGCTATTTAAAAGCTTCTTACAAGGATTGACCTGGTGAAATAAAATAAAGTCATAAATAAAATAAAACATATGTAATGTTAAACATCTTGTGTTTTTGTGCCACGGTCCTTTTTACGCCTGCGCATTGCAGCCATAGGATCGCCTTCTCTTTCCTGTTCTCTCAACATGCGGTCAAGATCCTCAAGTGGCTTAAGGGCTTCGCGCAGCGCTTCCTTAAGTTTCTGCTGATGCATCTGGATCTGTGCCAACCTATACATACATTTTAACATAAACCATTGAACCACTTTTATAATTTTTTATGTGGATATAATCACATAAACTGTGATATTTGAAATGATCATGCACATTTACCCTTTTCCCCACTGAGCGTATTTCTCGTCTCTTGCCGCTTTTTCACCAGCTTTCTTTTTCTGTTCATTTCTCTCTGAATCCAGATCCCTCCTTTTGCCACTTTTGTCTCTGAAAATCGTCTGAGCCTTACGCGATTCATCTGGTCAAAGGGGATGAATGGGTAAGTATGTAGAAACTTCATTATTTAATTTTAGGACTAAATAAAATACGACAATATAGATGATAAGCTGAAATGAGATGCAAAGCTGTATGAAGCTCTTCAATCAATGGGTGTAAAAAAATCTTAAGAGAGAAAAGTTGATGAAACCTTCAAGTGGCTGATTGTGTTTTTCTCTGCGTCTGTTCTCCTTTTGCTCTTTCCTTAAAATGTCCACAGAAACCAGGCCTGCCTTTCCACCAGATAGCATCCTTTGGCACTGGTTATAAAAAAAAAAAAAGACAATTGAAAAATATAACATTTGAGTGAAATCGGATTTGACATTAATCTTTGTTCCAACACAGTCTGCTTACCTGTGACTGGCCTGGCCTACGAGGTGGTGACAAATCTCCATCCGAGTCCCTTCCACTCGGTGGCTGCCCCCTGGGTGGAGACTGGTCAGAGTCTGAGCCCCGTTTAGTTTTTGAGGGCCTCCTTGGGGGAGATTGGTCGGAGTCTGAGGCGTTTCCCTTCAGGGGCCTTTTCCTCGGGGGAGACGGATCCGAGTCTGAATCATGTCTATTCTGACCCTTCTTAGCCACCGCTGACCGATGAGGATCCGGTGAGCGTTTTTTACTTAACAAGGATGAGCTGAGCTTGCTTTTGTTGGAGGCTGAATCTGACAAAGACACAGTTAATTTGTTAATTTTCATTTTGTAATGCCTTTTGGACAAAAATTAAAGATTTATTATTAGATCAAGCTATGTCTTTAAAATAAATTTCAATTCAAAACTCATGTTAAATGGGTCTCTGCTTTTTACTTTTATTCATATGCCACACCAGATTCCACTTTACAATTTAAATGGATCACTCACCTTTACTTTGCATTTTTTCTGACTTTCCTGAACACTGTCTTGGTGGTGACAAGTCTGGGGAGTCATGGCATCTTCTCCTGGGAGGAGAGACATCTGGAGAGTCGTGACGTCTTCTCTTGGGAGGAGAGACATCTGGAGAGTCATGACGTCTTCTCCTGGGAGGAGAGACATCAGGAGAGTCGTGACGTCTTCTCTTGGGAGGAGAGACATCTGGAGAGTTGTGATGTCTAGTCCTGGGAGGAGAGACATCTGGAGAGTCATGACGTCTTCTCCTGGGAGGAGAGACATCTGGAGAGTCGTGAGGTCTAGTCCTGTGAGGAGAGACATCAGGAGAGTCGTGACGTCTTCTCCTGGGAGGAGAGACATCTGGAGAGTCGTGAGGTCTAGTCCTGTGAGGAGAGACATCTGGAGAGTCATGACGTCTTCTCTTGGGAGGAGAGACAACAGGAGAGTCGTGACGTCTTCTCTTGGGAGGAGAGACATCTGGAGAGTCATGAGGTCTAGTCCTGGGAGGAGAGACATCTGGAGAGTCATGACGTCTTCTCCTGGGAGGAGAGACATCTGGAGAGTCGTGCGGTCTAGTCCTGGGAGGAGAGACATCTGGAGAGTCATGACGTCTTCTCCTGGGAGGAGAGACATCTGGAGAGTCGTGAGGTCTAGTCCTGGGAGGAGAGACATCAGGAGAGTCATGACGTCTTCTCCTGGGAGGAGAGACATCTGGAGAGTCGTGAGGTCTAGTCCTGGGAGGAGAGACATCTGGAGAGTCATGACGTCTTCTCCTGGGAGGAGAGACATCTGGAGAGTCGTGAGGTCTAGTCCTGGGAGGAGAGACATCAGGAGAGTCGTGACGTCTTGTCCTGTGAGGAGAGACATCCGGAGAGTACTTCCGACTTCTCTTTGGTGGAGAGATGTCTGGAGAGTCATGCCGGGTCTTTTTGACAGGAGAATCCTGTCCTCTTCTCTTTGAGTTAAATATCTTGTGTTTTTGTGCCACGGTCCTTTTTACGCCTGCGCATTGCAGCCATAGGATCGCCTTCTCTTTCCTGTTCTCTCAACATGCGGTCAAGATCCTCAAGTGGCTTAAGGGCTTCGCGCAGCGCTTCCTTAAGTTTCTGGTGATGCATCTGGATCTGTGCCAACCTATACATACATTTTAACATAAACCATTGAACCACTTTTATAATTTTTTATGTGGATATAATCACATAAACTGTGATATTTGAAATGATCATGCACATTTACCGTTTTCCCCACTGAGCGTATTTCTCGTCTCTTGCCGCTTTTTCACCAGCTTTCTTTTTCTGTTCATTTCTCTCTGAATCCAGATCCCTCCTTTTGCCACTTTTGTCTCTGAAAATCGTCTGAGCCTTACGCGATTCATCTGGTCAAAGGGGATGAATGGGTAAGTATGTAGAAACTTCATTATTTAATTTTAGGACTAAATAAAATACGACAATATAGATGATAAGCTGAAATGAGATGCAAAGCTGTATGAAGCTCTTCAATCAATGGGTGTAAAAAAATCTTAAGAGAGAAAAGTTGATGAAATCTTCAAGTGGCTGATTGTGTTTTTCTCTGCGTCTGTTCTCCTTTTGCTCTTTCCTTAAAATGTCCACAGAAACCAGGCCTGCCTTTCCACCAGATAGCATCCTTTGGCCCTGGTTATAAAAAAAAAAAAGACAATTGAAAAATATAACATTTGAGTGAAATCAGATTTGACATTAATCTTTGTTCCAACACAGTCTGCTTACCTGTGACTGGCCTGGCCTACGAGGTGGTGACAAATCTCCATCCGAGTCCCTTCCATTCGGTGGCTGCCCCCTGGGTGGAGACTGGTCAGAGTCTGAGCCCCGTTTAGTTTTTGAGGGCCTCCTTGGGGGAGATTGGTCGGAGTCTGAGGCGTTTCCCTTCAGGGGCCTTTTCCTCGGGGGAGACGGATCCGAGTCTGAATCATGTCTATTCTGACCCTTCTTAGCCACCGCTGACCGATGAGGATCCGGTGAGCGTTTTTTACTTAACAAGGATGAGCTGAGCTTGCTTTTGTTGGAGGCTGAATCTGACAAAGACACAGTTAATTTGTTAATTTTCATTTTGTAATGCCTTTTGGACAAAAATTAAAGATTTATTATTAGATCAAGCTATGTCTTTAAAATAAATTTCAATTCAAAACTCATGTTAAATGGGTCTCTGCTTTTTACTTTTATTCATATGCCACACCAGATTCCACTTTACAATTTAAATGGATCACTCACCTTTACTTTGCATTTTTTCTGACTTTCCTGAACACTGTCTTGGTGGTGACAAGTCTGGGGAGTCATGGCGTCTTCTCCTGGGAGGAGAGACATCTGGAGAGTCGTGACGTCTTCTCTTGGGAGGAGAGACATCTGGAGAGTCATGACGTCTTCTCCTGGGAGGAGAGACATCAGGAGAGTCGTGACGTCTTCTCTTGGGAGGAGAGACATCTGGAGAGTTGTGATGTCTAGTCCTGGGAGGAGAGACATCTGGAGAGTCATGACGTCTTCTCCTGGGAGGAGAGACATCTGGAGAGTCGTGAGGTCTAGTCCTGTGAGGAGAGACATCAGGAGAGTCGTGACGTCTTCTCCTGGGAGGAGAGACATCTGGAGAGTCGTGAGGTCTAGTCCTGGGAGGAGAGACATCTGGAGAGTCATGACGTCTTCTCCTGGGAGGAGAGACATCTGGAGAGTCGTGAGGTCTAGTCCTGGGAGGAGAGACATCAGGAGAGTCATGACGTCTTCTCCTGGGAGGAGAGACATCTGGAGAGTCGTGAGGTCTAGTCCTGGGAGGAGAGACATCTGGAGAGTCATGACGTCTTCTCCTGGGAGGAGAGACATCTGGAGAGTCGTGAGGTCTAGTCCTGGGAGGAGAGACATCAGGAGAGTCGTGACGTCTTGTCCTGTGAGGAGAGACATCTGGAGAGTACTTCCGACTTCTCTTTGGTGGAGAGATGTCTGGAGAGTCATGCCGGGTCTTTTTGACAGGAGAATCCTGTCCTCTTCTCTTTGAGTTAAATATCTTGTGTTTTTGTGCCACGGTCCTTTTTACGCCTGCGCATTGCAGCCATAGGATCGCCTTCTCTTTCCTGTTCTCTCAACATGCGGTCAAGATCCTCAAGTGGCTTAAGGGCTTCGCGCAGCGCTTCCTTAAGTTTCTGGTGATGCATCTGGATCTGTGCCAACCTATACATACATTTTAACATAAACCATTGAACCACTTTTATAATTTTTTATGTGGATATAATCACATAAACTGTGATATTTGAAATGATCATGCACATTTACCGTTTTCCCCACTGAGCGTATTTCTCGTCTCTTGCCGCTTTTTCACCAGCTTTCTTTTTCTGTTCATTTCTCTCTGAATCCAGATCCCTCCTTTTGCCACTTTTGTCTCTGAAAATCGTCTGAGCCTTACGCGATTCATCTGGTCAAAGGGGATGAATGGGTAAGTATGTAGAAACTTCATTATTTAATTTTAGGACTAAATAAAATACGACAATATAGATGATAAGCTGAAATGAGATGCAAAGCTGTATGAAGCTCTTCAATCAATGGGTGTAAAAAAATCTTAAGAGAGAAAAGTTGATGAAACCTTCAAGTGGCTGATTGTGTTTTTCTCTGCGTCTGTTCTCCTTTTGCTCTTTCCTTAAAATGTCCACAGAAACCAGGCCTGCCTTTCCACCAGATAGCATCCTTTGGCCCTGGTTATAAAAAAAAAAAAGACAATTGAAAAATATAACATTTGAGTGAAATCGGATTTGACATTAATCTTTGTTCCAACACAGTCTGCTTACCTGTGACTGGCCTGGCCTACGAGGTGGTGACAAATCTCCATCCGAGTCCCTTCCATTCGGTGGCTGCCCCCTGGGTGGAGACTGGTCAGAGTCTGAGCCCCGTTTAGTTTTTGAGGGCCTCCTTGGGGGAGATTGGTCGGAGTCTGAGGCGTTTCCCTTCAGGGGCCTTTTCCTCGGGGGAGACGGATCCGAGTCTGAATCATGTCTATTCTGACCCTTCTTAGCCACCGCTGACCGATGAGGATCCGGTGAGCGTTTTTTACTTAACAAGGATGAGCTGAGCTTGCTTTTGTTGGAGGCTGAATCTGACAAAGACACAGTTAATTTGTTAATTTTCATTTTGTAATGCCTTTTGGACAAAAATTAAAGATTTATTATTAGATCAAGCTATGTCTTTAAAATAAATTTCAATTCAAAACTCATGTTAAATGGGTCTCTGCTTTTTACTTTTATTCATATGCCACACCAGATTCCACTTTACAATTTAAATGGATCACTCACCTTTACTTTGCATTTTTTCTGACTTTCCTGAACACTGTCTTGGTGGTGACAAGTCTGGGGAGTCATGGCGTCTTCTCCTGGGAGGAGAGACATCTGGAGAGTCGTGACGTCTTCTCTTGGGAGGAGAGACATCTGGAGAGTCATGACGTCTTCTCCTGGGAGGAGAGACATCAGGAGAGTCGTGACGTCTTCTCTTGGGAGGAGAGACATCTGGAGAGTTGTGATGTCTAGTCCTGGGAGGAGAGACATCTGGAGAGTCATGACGTCTTCTCCTGGGAGGAGAGACATCTGGAGAGTCGTGAGGTCTAGTCCTGTGAGGAGAGACATCAGGAGAGTCGTGACGTCTTCTCCTGGGAGGAGAGACATCTGGAGAGTCGTGAGGTCTAGTCCTGTGAGGAGAGACATCTGGAGAGTCATGACGTCTTCTCTTGGGAGGAGAGACAACAGGAGAGTCGTGACGTCTTCTCTTGGGAGGAGAGACATCTGGAGAGTCATGAGGTCTAGTCCTGGGAGGAGAGACATCTGGAGAGTCATGACGTCTTCTCCTGGGAGGAGAGACATCTGGAGAGTCGTGAGGTCTAGTCCTGGGAGGAGAGACATCTGGAGAGTCATGACGTCTTCTCCTGGGAGGAGAGACATCTGGAGAGTCGTGAGGTCTAGTCCTGGGAGGAGAGACATCAGGAGAGTCATGACGTCTTCTCCTGGGAGGAGAGACATCTGGAGAGTCGTGAGGTCTAGTCCTGGGAGGAGAGACATCTGGAGAGTCATGACGTCTTCTCCTGGGAGGAGAGACATCTGGAGAGTCGTGAGGTCTAGTCCTGGGAGGAGAGACATCAGGAGAGTCGTGACGTCTTGTCCTGTGAGGAGAGACATCCGGAGAGTACTTCCGACTTCTCTTTGGTGGAGAGATGTCTGGAGAGTCATGCCGGGTCTTTTTGACAGGAGAATCCTGTCCTCTTCTCTTTGAGTTAAATATCTTGTGTTTTTGTGCCACGGTCCTTTTTACGCCTGCGCATTGCAGCCATAGGATCGCCTTCTCTTTCCTGTTCTCTCAACATGCGGTCAAGATCCTCAAGTGGCTTAAGGGCTTCGCGCAGCGCTTCCTTAAGTTTCTGGTGATGCATCTGGATCTGTGCCAACCTATACATACATTTTAACATAAACCATTGAACCACTTTTATAATTTTTTATGTGGATATAATCACATAAACTGTGATATTTGAAATGATCATGCACATTTACCCTTTTCCCCACTGAGCGTATTTCTCGTCTCTTGCCGCTTTTTCACCAGCTTTCTTTTTCTGTTCATTTCTCTCTGAATTCAGATCCCTCCTTTTGCCACTTTTGTCTCTGAAAATCGTCTGAGCCTTACGCGATTCATCTGGTCAAAGGGGATGAATGGGTAAGTATGTAGAAACTTCATTATTTAATTTTAGGACTAAATAAAATACGACAATATAGATGATAAGCTGAAATGAGATGCAAAGCTGTATGAAGCTCTTCAATCAATGGGTGTAAAAAAATCTTAAGAGAGAAAAGTTGATGAAACCTTCAAGTGGCTGATTGTGTTTTTCTCTGCGTCTGTTCTCCTTTTGCTCTTTCCTTAAAATGTCCACAGAAACCAGGCCTGCCTTTCCACCAGATAGCATCCTTTGGCCCTGGTTATAAAAAAAAAAAAGACAATTGAAAAATATAACATTTGAGTGAAATCAGATTTGACATTAATCTTTGTTCCAACACAGTCTGCTTACCTGTGACTGGCCTGGCCTACGAGGTGGTGACAAATCTCCATCCGAGTCCCTTCCACTCGGTGGCTGCCCCCTGGGTGGAGACTGGTCAGAGTCTGAGCCCCGTTTAGTTTTTGAGGGCCTCCTTGGGGGAGATTGGTCGGAGTCTGAGGCGTTTCCCTTCAGGGGCCTTTTCCTCGGGGGAGACGGATCCGAGTCTGAATCATGTCTATTCTGACCCTTCTTAGCCACCGCTGACCGATGAGGATCCGGTGAGCGTTTTTTACTTAACAAGGATGAGCTGAGCTTGCTTTTGTTGGAGGCTGAATCTGACAAAGACACAGTTAATTTGTTAATTTTCATTTTGTAATGCCTTTTGAACAAAAATTAAAGATTTATTATTAGATCAAGCTATGTCTTTAAAATAAATTTCAATTCAAAACTCATGTTAAATGGGTCTCTGCTTTTTACTTTTATTCATATGCCACACCAGATTCCACTTTACAATTTAAATGGATCACTGACCTTTACTTTGCATTTTTTCTGACTTTCCTGAACACTGTCTTGGTGGTGACAAGTCTGGGGAGTCATGGCGTCTTCTCCTGGGAGGAGAGACATCTGGAGAGTCGTGACGTCTTCTCTTGGGAGGAGAGACATCTGGAGAGTCATGACGTCTTCTCCTGGGAGGAGAGACATCAGGAGAGTCGTGACGTCTTCTCTTGGGAGGAGAGACATCTGGAGAGTTGTGATGTCTAGTCCTGGGAGGAGAGACATCTGGAGAGTCATGACGTCTTCTCCTGGGAGGAGAGACATCTGGAGAGTCGTGAGGTCTAGTCCTGTGAGGAGAGACATCAGGAGAGTCGTGACGTCTTCTCCTGGGAGGAGAGACATCTGGAGAGTCGTGAGGTCTAGTCCTGGGAGGAGAGACATCTGGAGAGTCATGACGTCTTCTCTTGGGAGGAGAGACAACAGGAGAGTCGTGACGTCTTCTCTTGGGAGGAGAGACATCTGGAGAGTCATGAGGTCTAGTCCTGGGAGGAGAGACATCTGGAGAGTCATGATGTCTTCTCCTGGGAGAAGAGACATCTGGAGAGTCGTGAGGTCTAGTCCTGGGAGGAGAGACATCTGGAGAGTCATGACGTCTTCTCCTGGGAGGAGAGACATCTGGAGAGTCGTGAGGTCTAGTCCTGGGAGGAGAGACATCTGGAGAGTCGTGGCGTCTTCTCTTGGGAGGAGAGACATCTGGAGAGTCGTGAGGTCTAGTCCTGGGAGGAGAGACATCTGGAGAGTCATGACGTCTTCTCCTGGGAGGAGAGACATCCGGAGAGTCGTGAGGTCTAGTCCTGGGAGGAGAGACATCTGGAGAGTCATGACGTCTTCTCCTGGGAGGAGAGACATCTGGAGAGTCGTGAGGTCTAGTCCTGGGAGGAGAGACATCTGGAGAGTCATGACGTCTTCTCCTGGGAGGAGAGACATCTGGAGAGTCGTGAGGTCTAGTCCTGGGAGGAGAGACATCTGGAGAGTCATGACGTCTTCTCCTGGGAGGAGAGACATCTGGAGAGTCGTGAGGTCTAGTCCTGGGAGGAGAGACATCTGGAGAGTCGTGGCGTCTTCTCTTGGGAGGAGAGACATCTGGAGAGTCGTGAGGTCTAGTCCTGGGAGGAGAGACATCAGGAGAGTCGTGACGTCTTGTCCTGTGAGGAGAGACATCCGGAGAGTACTTCCGACTTCTCTTTGGTGGAGAGATGTCTGGAGAGTCATGCCGGGTCTTTTTGACAGGAGAATCCTGTCCTCTTCTCTTTGAAGACAACTCGGGTGAGTCATGTCGACCTCTGCTTAATGAGCCAGCCTCTGTATTTTGATGTTCTTTTCCATTTCCTTCCTCTGTGTCATCATTTTGATCCACTTTTAGGAGAGGAAGTAAAACTATAGTAAACAACAGTCTTAACTTAATATTGCACAAATCCCCCCCTACTTCTGTGACTTCTTATTTACCTCCAATTGCTTTCCATCTGTTGCTGGTCCTAAAAACTTCCATCTGTTTCACTTCCTCAGGTCGATCATCAATCACCTCAGCAATCTGAACAGTTAACAAGAGATTAAGTTTTAAAACAGAACTTGTTGACATAACAAAATTACCCAAACTACAAGCATACCCATTTAATACAATAGATTAGATTTCAGCATTAAGTAAATGGCCTGTATTTGTATAGCGCTTTACTTAGTCCCTAAGGACCCCAAAGCGCTTTACACGTTCAGTCATCCACCCATTCACACACACTGGTGATGGCAAGCTAAATTGTAGCCACAGCCGCCCTGAGGCGCACTGACAGAGGCGAGGCTGCCGGTGTTCCAGATCTACTGGCGTTTAGATCAACTGGCGTTAGTCGAACAGATGTGTGGCAGACTTCCGTTTCAGGAGCTGCTACCTACAGACTAGCAAAAAAACGCCAAATGTGTCATCTGTGACACTTGTGAGGTTATCTCAAACACACTCCGTCAGTCTTGATGCTGTTGAACAACAAAATGTTTAAAAATGTGGCGAGTTTACCTAGGGTTATCCTCATGCGCGACGCGATCGCGAAAACAGCAAACAATTAACACCATGCCGATGTTGTTCACAGGACAACAAGAGTAAACGATCGGGAGACTCTTGTTGTCGTTATCGTTCCCCTCACACGGTTTGTTTCTCCGAATTCAGCGTTTTTGCTTCACAACTAAAGCGAGCAGTTTACTTTGTGTGCACTAACATGGACTCGAGTCAACCAGTGCCACCACTGGCCAAGTGCCACAGCCTACAGCCAGATCAACTTGTGACACACATCTGCAGCACGTCTGAATTCGTTTCATGCACAAACATTTTAGAGTTGGTTGTTATATACAGTCTGTATAAGTGTGGTTAATCTAATAAACATTTGTAAGGAGATGGCAGTTACTGTGAATGTACAGCAGTTACACAGTGATTAGTAATAAACAGTCAGACAATGACCCTGACTTTCTCATTCAGTCTTGTAGATTGAATGCACCTTCTGTGGAAAGTGGTACCACACAGTGTGTGTGGACTTCCCCTGTGCCGAAGGCGACTACAAATGTTGTGCATGTTAAATAAACAGAAAAAAGTGATCCCTGTTGTCTTTGCTTACTGATTGTTTTCAGTGTTGACAAGCCACATTGCTGCCATTGCATCTTTCAACATGTTTGTGGGTAGATTTGGATGTACCAGGGGTAAGTGCAGCCACTCAGCCTCTACTCAATGTCATCATAGCAAGTTAATCTAGTAGTGGGCTATGGTATTTGGCCACAGGTGGCAGCAGTGGACTGACCTCCATTTGAAACTGCTCCAGCTGCTGTGTGATAGTGGATCTGCTACAAATTGAAGATCATATGGAAGTTTTGGAAATTAACCCTTGTATTATGTTGAAAAACAAAAAAGTGACATTGATTTTGTTGCGGGTCATTTTGACCCATACTGTGTAAATCCACTCAGAATTGTCAAGAAACTGCAATAAAACAATAGCACCTTTATTTTCCATCAGATAAACATGTAGAACACAGACATACAACAGTGACTTTCCATAACTATTTTAGGAACAATTTGGTTTTTCGTTCTTACAAACACGTATTTTGAACTTGCCCAACGTTCTCAGTTTTTCAATGCTCAACATTTTCGATTTTGTCCACATGATGGACAGAATGTAACTGTGTGCTTTCTGCAGATGTACTTCTTGTATTTCTCACAAAAAGTGCTTGTTTTCAAACAGGAATCTTCCTAACTAAGATTTAAAACAAAAGATTTCTACGTCTCCTCCAGTCTCACAAACAGAACCAATCGACACACCTGAGTCACTGACTTTCTTATATCCACTCACTCTCACTGGCTCTGTTTATTACTAATCACTGTGTAACTGCTGTAAATTCACAGTAACTGCCATCTCCTTACAAATCTTCATTGGATTAACCACACTTATACAGACTGCATATAACTACCAACTCTCCAGCCATGTTGATGGATTGCCTATATTGGCTGGAAATATTAATTTCCAGAGAAAGGACACAGACAGACGATGCTTACAGGATGTGATGTGACAACACTAATGAAATATTGACGTGTCATATTTGTCCAAGGCGTATTTCATTGTTATGGAAAAAGAGAATATTAAAATCATGATGACCAATTGGAGCAGTGATTTCTATGACTTTGTGTATATAATTTGGAATTTTGTACAAATGTAGGCCAATAAGGAATATATGATATCATTTCATTCTTTTCAAACAGACACAATTGAAAGGTACAAATGTATTTTGCATGAAACACTGGGTTTAACAAAAACAACAACATTATCAGTACCCTCAGGTGAGGAAGTACCTTGTTCATGTGTGGTGGCAGCTGGGGACCTATGAAGCCAACACTGTTGTGAGGCATGGTGGCGATGGTGCCTGGGCTCACCACCGGCTGGGGAGATGCCTGACCAGATATGCCAGCGTTATGGTTCAAGTGGCTGTAGTCCCCAGTTTTTCCCACATCTGTGCACCTGATGACATGGAAAAAAGAATATTAACCATGACAAAGCATCAACATTATAACATTAGGTTATAATAATACATTTTCTACAAGAAAAGTGAGAATAAACATGTCTACATTATTAAATAATGATGGGAAAAGTTCTACTGAAGGAATAAGCCTAGAATGTTTAAAAATACCGATGTTTACTCACTTGATGTAGAAGAGGACATAGGCCTGCTGGTTGAGAACAGTGCTAATGTCACTGACTGACACGGACGAGTCATTCATCTGAAACCACTGCTCATTGCTGGCCTGTGAGACAGAATGAGAGAGATGTGACACAGCAGATTCAGTTTCTGAATTGAATTTGAGCTAAAAAGAAGAATCTTATGGTTATATAGGGGTCTTTTTTTTCTTTCTTTCAATGCATACAAAGTAGTTTTCTGCTGAAATGTGTTGTTTATGGTGTTTGTTTGTTTGTACTACGCAACAGCAGCATTCAAACAGATTCGGGCACAGCCAGTACCTTAATATAGCAGAAATAGTGTCCAGTATGACAACTCAATCCAGAGTGAACCAGCACAGCATACAGCCTGTAGAGCTGGGGCTCCCCGTGGGACTGCGACATGAAGGGCCGCAGATCCAGATGCTCCAAATACTTCACATCCTGATGACCACCAAACAAAAAAATTCAAACATTACATGCAAATATCCTGTTTTATAATAAAACAAAGCATCTGTCATGTATCTTTATGACTTAAGCAGACACTATTGGCCATTTGCCTTTGTGATTTTGCCTCCACTGAAGTCTGCAAAGCGTTTGAGTGAGATGGTGAGCACATTGGCGCTGCGATGGATTGTAAATCTTTTTGAGGCCGTTACCATTTTGTTGCACCTGAAGGAAACAAACATTCAGCTTGTTGACAAAAATCACACCTAAACACTAAAACTCATCATGGTTTGGCATCTCTTTGACTTACTTGGTGCATTTATAAGCATTTTCACCACCCAGCTGTTCTGGCTTGACAAACTGCTCCAGAGCTTTGGAGACATTTGGAGCAGTCTATATGAACAGAGAGAGAGAGGAAAAACCTCACACTCCATAATGCAGAGAATACATAGTAGCAACGTCACTTTGAATGTTGTCCAATTACCTTAATTTCCAGAGTGACATCCAGAAAAGGGTCAAATGTATCTGAGACAGCTTTGCAGTTTAAACATTTAACTGAAACAGAAATCAGTGCTATGAGTATCACACAAGCTGTAAGACATAAAAAGACAAATAAAAGAAAAATAAATCAAACCTTAAAAAACAGTGACTTACCTCTGGATCTTAGGTACCCGCCAAACACTTGATGGATGAAAGAGGTTGCCTGCGTTTGCCTGTCCAATCTATAATAAAAAGATAAAGCACAAAAGTTAACTAATAAGGACAGTGCAACAGTTAACTGACTGACCATTTATTTTTTAGCATTTTGGAACCAGACAATCACTTTACAGTATTCAAGTAGCAGAAAAGACAATAGGAGGAATTGGAGCACGATTAATTACTTAAGAGGCCATCTGCTGCTACACGGGAAGAATTGATTTGATGAGAATTGACACTTTAGGTTCTTAAAAAAATAAATGAATTAATAAATTATTTTTAGGAGTCTAACAAGAAGCACAACACTCAGCCCAGTGCATCTGTTAAACGTGTAGTTTTGGTTAAATGTGCACATAGACTTCGAAGCTCTATAGTAACACATAGAAAAACCTGGATTTTCTGAATTTTGCTGCTGCAATAATAGCACTAATGCCATTAGGGTGAATAAGAGATGACCTGAGGGGTTGAGTGCTCCTGCTCACACTGCTTACCCTGTTGCCTCAGAAGAAATCTATACTAGACACTAAGTCTGGCAGCTCTCTGCCATAATCCCAGACACCTGTTTTACTACACGTTTAAGCCGCTTCTGATCTTTTCAAGCCCTGTTACCAAAACAAGCTACCACACCCAGTGTAAGAATACTTTCTGTGTTGGAGCAGTCAAGTTCATTAAAAAACTTGATATAATAATGAGGTATTATATCAAGTGGCTTGCCTAGTATGTAAACTGAGGTGTCAGTCAGGCAAGAGACTGAGGAATCTGCATTTCTGAAAAATACTCTCAGCAATTGAAGCATTAATAGTTAAAAGGAACTAGTATAAACTGCACTTCCTGAAAAACAGGATAAAGGATTTATTTCATATTCTCCTACTGTCACGGTGTTACCTCTACGTAGCTAATTATGGATCTTACTACATAATAAAGTGCAAACACTGTCAAGCCCAAGTAAAAATATTTTTGTGTGTTTAACTTGTTTAGAATGCATGCAATGTAAAATGACACTCACTTGGTTCCAGGTAAGCAGGACCTTTGCATAGCATCCACTGTGCACCGCAGGAATTCATGAGCATCTTCCTGGCTTCCATAGCTGAAGTGGTTTGCAATCCCTGTGTGAGGGGAACGAGGAAAAACAGAACCAAAAAACAAAGCAGGAGGTGAATTATTGTAAAGGATACCACAGTTAAATGCAAGTTTACACTTATTTAAAAACAGAATTCAAAATCCCTCCAGATTATTTCCCTCCAAAATTACAAAAGGTAAACAGTCACACAGCGCCTCCTATCATTAAAATATAGGTAAACACTTTGCACAGAGCACAGCAACAACAGTCATCCACTTACACCCAAGCTCATTGAGTACACCAATGGGCTTAATGACATTCCCAGAGTTGGTAAAAACCTGAATGATGTGGTTTTGCATGGTACACATCATACAGAACCCTGGCTCATGACCTGCAGCAGAGACAGAGACAAAATACTGAGTGAGTAAGGAGTGATACAATGTGAGAATCAGCGCAGGACTGCGTAACACCACTGTTGGTGAAATAAACTTACATGTTTTGGAGTGCTCCCGCGTCAGCATGTAGTTTGCTAAAGGAGGGGTGTAGCTGAGACACTGCAGGGCTGAGTTGAGGAAGCAGGTGTTCCCCATGTTCTGGAGGCCTGCACCAATGAGGTGAACCTGGGCCCAATTTAGGCTGAGCCGATCTGGTGAGAACAGCACCTTCTGGGGCAAGTCAATTCCATCGCCACTGCTGATCACTGACACACAGAGCCACAATTATTACTAAAAATCTGTTTCAATACATTTTAAAAAGGAGATAATTTAATGCCACCTTACTTATACAACCACACACTGGCACATGGCAAAGTCATGTCAGGACATCACAGTAATAGCTACAACTATTAACAGTTATATAATGTGATTCTGGCCACTGTGAAAAACTCCTAAACAGCCTCAGGAAGAAAGATAGGACAATTTGCCTTCTCCTTTGTTTCTGCTAAACAAGTTGGGCTGCCGGTCTTTATATAAAAACAGCAATTGCATCACGAGCTGAAGTGACTGATCATGCAAAGCTGGATGCATTACATAACTGGATGAATGAACGGAGAAGGGAAGCAGCAACACAACACCCACAAAAGCAGTTGTCAAACTTGTGTGAAAGCAGAAGCAAAAAGATTAGCTGTACGTTACTAAAACCAATTCTGACAAATATGGGTAAATAATGGCTAAAAAGTGTGGTTCCATATTTGCTAAAACTGGTTGGAAAACTATTCTGTCTGACAATAAAAATCTTCAAACAGCTTAAAAAGACATTTTGAAAAAAAGCCAGGCTTTGCTCTGACCTTGGTCCTTGGGCTGGTCCTCAGAGGAGGGTGTACTCTGAGGACCAGCCCCTTGGTCCTTGGGCTGGTCCTCAGAGGAGGGTGTACTCTGAGGACCAGCCCCTTGGTCCTTGGGCTGGTCCTCAGAGGAGGGTGTACTGTTGTACACAGCAGCTCCAGGTCCGAGTCCGGCTGACTCGTAGTCAGACTTTTCTGAAGATCTGTCAACTATGGTCATTGTTCATAGCTGCATTAGGAACATAGACACATACGTTTATGAACTGAAAACAAAACAAAACAAAAAAAACAACAACAACTCATTGTTATTTTGGAAAAAGGGAAAGGGAAAGAAAACTTAAATACTACATCAATCCTACACTGGTTAGGTAGCAGTACAGTGAGTTTGGGCAACAACAACTAAATACAAAAGCCACATTAACAGATTATACCCAATTTCGATGTGCAAAAAACTGCACAATGACAATAAAAAGCTCTAAGTCTCTTATAGCTTATAGTTAAATAACGCTATATTAAACACTGCCCTCATACCATCGCCTAAACTTTCAGCAAACAAGTATCAGAAATTGTGTTAGATTGGATGATTTGTTTACATTCAAAAACAGACTAGCATAAGTGAGAGCCAAATATTAGTTTTTGACCGTTTGTTTTTATTTGAATCATCTTGTCAGATTCCTTTTAAATAACAAACACCAGTAGACAAGAGTAACTTTCGACATCTAATTTAACTCTGTCCAACTAACAAACTTAAAATATCGACAAAAATTAGTGTTTAGAAAACTCAAGAGGGGAAATGCCAGATAACCCACTCGACCGAGGAAATTTCCAAGTCGGAAGCACGTTTACAACAGAAGCAGCTGTTCCCTCCCACCTGCTCTTACAGAGTGGCTCACATTGGCTAAATGACGGCTGCTAGGCCTTTAACACGCAGCGTCGCAAAACCTCAAGAAAACACACAAAAAACCCTGATCATATCAGACGGAGAGCAAGTTGAGAGCTTACCAGTCTTGTCGAATTCCGAGATGGACTGACGCGCACTTAAAGAAGATGCAAAAACCATGGAAACCACATAAACATATTTGTACATTAACATAAAGCTGTTGTACACACACACACACACACATATGAAGAGAGAGAGAGAGAGTATGCATAGTATGCAAACGGCTACCAAACAGCCATCATAATTCGTCATACAATGAGAACAGAACAAATCAACAATTGACAATGACTAATTAATATTAAAATCTGTAATATAATGTATTGTTTGGAGTTTAGTCCGTTACTGTTACTATTTTTACCATTTCTTCTTGGAGCAACTGTAATCCACATAATTTCCTTAGGGATTAATAAAGTATTTTGATTCTGATTGTTTCAGGATGACCTGCCATTATCCAATGACACATCTGCTTACCTGTATCTTTTGCTCGTTTCTCCTCCTCTTCTTTTCTCTTTTTTCTAAACTGAAGACCTGATGGCTTTGAACTTTTCTTGTCCATCTTCCATTGGTTTTAATTTTGCACTGCAGTATGAACACCCATCCCTCAACCCAAGGATCACCACAACATGATCTAACACACCTTTCACAGATTCACTTTGTCTAGGGTGCATTTCTGAGATTTCACACAACCCAGGATTCAAATCATGAATACATAATGGGCTTGGATTTACAACATTATGAATGAAATGCGCTCTATTTGGAAGCAGCCGCCCCCTCCTCCCCTTTCGGTTGTGTGTGAGACTTTAAATCATCAAACTGTAAATTTTAAATTGTTATTGATCCCTTTATCCCTAGTCCTAAAGTGTATATTTATTTTCTTACTCTTCTTATATATATTGTTTGTTTACTTGCACTGATGTAACTGGAGCTTAGTCGTCTCCTTGTTCAGTCTGACGTCACTAGCCGTGTCTGGACCTAAACTCTGCTGCAGGTCCATATATCAAACGATAACTATGGCATTACTAAGCGTTGAAAAACTGTCTAAAGTCTTTCATCTTTAATAAAATGATCAGCGTTCTGCTCTACCAGGTGTAACAATTGAGTTTAACATCCAGGCATCCATGAAAACGGAATTTATGACATTTAACGGAGTTAGAAGTTAGCAGGGAGTTAGCTCGCTAGCTTCTATCTAAATACAATATAGCATGTCCTGACTGCCGGGTTTTGGAAACAAATGAAAACGTACAGCTCTGCTATCACTTCCAACATAAATGAAGACAGAAAGCTAAACAGCAGTGACGTTTGTAGGGTTACTGAAGTTGGGCTAGCTGGTATATAATGATCTGCTACATGACCGCTAGCAACACAGCTATGTTAGCATAATATAAACAAGCTAACTTTTTTCCCACTCGATAAAAGTTAACGTGAGTGTTCTCGGTGGTCAGGAACAAATGTAATCGCATGGCAGGACGCTGTAAAAGGACCAAACTTCAGCCAGGAGAACAACTGAGATAATCCATCCACAATACGAGGTTAGTCATTCATATACTGCTGCATGGGCTGGGCTGCAGTTACATTCTAAGGTTTTAAAAACTGAGCTTAAATAAATGATTAGCGGTAATAAAAGCCGAGGGAGGTCAACAGTGATCACTGACTGTTTTAGGAGCTTTTTGAGATTAAATAGAAGAAAATACAAAACATTAAACATGTTAACAACACAAAAGCCATATTAAACGCAGACTACTTTAGGCCCGGAAGTAGGATTTGTCACGTCATCACTTAACCATCGGATAGCATGTGAAATAGATGACACTTTCAACAGTTATGTCCAGATTAAGGGGGACTACAGAAGTGTGTATACTAAAAAAAAAGAGAGAGAAAGAAATTTAAATAAATACAGCATATTTGTGCTTCACAGTCAATTCAATTTTATTGATATACCGCCAGATCACAAGAACAACCTCCTCAAGGTGCTTTATACTGTAAGGTAAGAACCCTACAATAACACATAGAAAACCCCAACAATTAGCACTTGGCGACAGTGGGAAGGAAAAGCTCTCCTTTTACAGGAAGAAACCTCCAGCAGAACCAAGTTCACGGAGGGGCAGCCACTTGAACTGACCCTGTGTGTGTGTGTGAATGACTGGAGGGAGACAGGACAAAGACAGGCTGTGGGAGAGAGACAGAAAGTATTAATATTTAATGATGCAGAGTAGTGTACAAATACAAGGAGAGCGAAAAAAGATGAGTGAAGAAGAAACACTCTGTGTATCATGGAAAGCCCCCAGAACCATAAACCTATTGCAGGGTAACAAAATCTCCCGAATCCAAACTGGGAGCTGGTTCCATAGAAGAGAGGCTTGAAAGCCAAAGACTCTGCCTCCCTTTCTACTTTCAAATGCCCAAGGAACCATGAGTAAGCCAGCATTCTGAGACTGAAGTGGTCTGTTGGGGTTATATGGCGATACGGAGTGGTTGATTCTCAAGCTTTAGCTTACATATTGTGTGTGTGTTTGAGTCAGATATAGCACATTTTTAACCCATTGCTCAGTACGAGTAACATGTCCATGTCATTCTCCCTTATAGTCACTGCACTTTGTCCCACATTTATTTGGTCCTACGTTTATTTGGATCTGGTCACATTAGTTGTCATGCATTGGGGGTACTGAAATACAGTAGGACGTGTTCTCCTGGAGTCTACCACTGGGATGTTAACAGTGGATTGGTTTCTAGGTCCTGTTGGCTGCCTGGGACCTCCATAGATCAGGTGTGCTCTGGATTCTCAGTGGGCTTGTTTTGTTGGGGAAAGTAGCTTAATACCTTTGTTGAGCAGTTTTTGTGGTCTGGTTTTCATCCACTTGTAGAGGCTGCTGTTACTGGGGAGTGTAACTGCGATGGGATGCATGACTGGTCTGCAACAATGTCCAGGTGGGTTGGTAAGTGTCAAAACACCACCCAGTGCCAGCACCCAAAGTATCCCAGATGAACACTGCATTGTAACAGGCAATCAGTGTTAGTTACCCTGTAGTTATGTAGTTAATGAGGTGGCTCATCGATGTACAGTACATCTAGGCGTCTCTAGTTGTCTGTGAGGAAAACGGGGTTTAAAAAAAAGAGAAAAAAAGGGAAAAACGGCAGGGTACTTTTTAATCCTTTAACACATCAGCTGACATACTCAGTTCCTTGTAACGCTTTCACTTCACCCGGAATATACTGACAATTAGCGCTGAAATGAAACAGATTTTCAGGACTTTAATTTGAGCTGTTGTGTTATTTAAGTATTTATTCATAGGAAAATAATTTATTTAAAAATTTGCTCGAGTATTTTCTATTATTAAAATTATTGTTGTTGTTGCTGCCGCTGGTGTTCATATTGTTAAAAACCTGTGGATCACAGAGTTATCGGCCCATTTGTATTCTTTGCCAAGTTTTCCACCAATTTCAGCACGCGCCAGCAGGAGTCTCCCGTTCCCATAGTAACAAGACTAGGATCCGTCCGTAGACAAAGTTAGCCAGTCTTTGCCGACTTCTTTCTTTGGTGCGACCAACATTAAGCCCTGTTAGTTACTCTGCACGGCCGTACGTCCGCTTTGCTTCACCTAATAAGTAAATAAGAAGTCAGCGCGACGCCTTATATGAAAGTAGCGACAGTAAGAAGGCTGGAGAGAAGCTGCATGGAGCTCGTTGTATAGCTTAGCCAAGCCTTCTCTATCAGAGACTCTGTTGTGTTCTTGTGTCCGGAAGTTCTGCTGGGAAAAAAGTAAGAAAGGCATGAAAAAGAGTAGCTGGAGGAAATTTCTGAGAAATTTGCTCGGAGCACACTGAAACACCGTTTGGTGTCTCGCCGAGGAGGCAGAGAAGGCGTCGTGCTGTTGTTCTCTCGTAATTAGCGGCGTGTATTAATCTAGCGATGGGTCTGCCGACGCTGGAGTTCAGTGATTCTTTCCTGGACAGCCCGGATTTCAGAGAGCGGCTGCAGTGCCATGAAATAGAGTTGGACCGAACCAACAGGTTCATAAAAGACCTCATCAAAGATGGAAACATGCTCATATCTGCCCTTAAAAGTAAGTACGCGCTGATTAATAGCTGATTCTTGGGAGCGAATGTGCTTTACAGTTTGCAGTGATTTATGCAACCTGATCCAAAGGGAAGTCCTCTGGGTATCATTCCAAACAGAACCACTGTAGGGACTTGAACCTTGAGTGTCTCATTTTTCATTTGTGTGTGTAGTATGAGCAGGACAGTTTGGAAGGTAGTTACAGTGTTATGCACAGTGTAGGTCTGTGATATACACAGCAGCTATTGCGCGAGTTAATAATTAATAATATTTGTTCACCTTAATTTGTTGATGTAGGTCACCTTTACAATATTGTAGTCTGCTGTTACATACAGGTTTTAACTAGCAGAAAGCAGCAAACAGCTGACAACTGCCTTGAGGGCCCAAAACAGCAGGACCACCGCCTAACCTCCACCCACCAAGCTACTATTGGGTGTTACCTGATTTCGGCTAGATTACTGAAAATATATAAAAAGACCATGTCCACATTAACTATATCAGTGATGTTTTTGATTTTTTTTTTTCTATAAACAGTGGGTATTTTTTTTAAAAGTGGCAGAAGAATGTTAATTTAGCTTGTTTTGCTTGGGTATTAGTACTAAACCTAAAGGCACTAAACTCTCAATTTCTTTAAAACAGAGGAAAAGTGGAAATATTCACATTTTTGCACATATGAATCTTTATTATTATCACATTTGGGGTTTTTCCTGAATACAATTTTTTTTAAACGCCAGCCCCAGAATACCTTGTATTTATTAAATGGTTGGAAATAACTGGAACACGCAAATGCTATGCAAAGAAAGTCTTAAAGAAGGTTGCTCAGTCTCATGGCATTCACCATCAAATAACCTTACATAGTACAGGTCAGCCCCCAAAGATCGCGTTAATGACTGTGTGTTTATTAATTTTGACACCTTCATTTGACAGTATAAAGGCACATGGCTGGGTTACTGACTGGGTGCCATATTCTTGTCCTGATGACAGCTTTCAAACAGCATATACCTCCTTGTTGTTTGTAGTGTTTGATTAAGGTGGGGGGGTGGGGTTTTTGGCTCACCTGTTGGCTGAGGTCATCACCTGCCGCTGCCAGCTGTATACACACAAGGTCAAAACAAGGCAGAGGTTTGTCAGAAAACCTTACCTACTTCCGAACTGGATGAAGAAGAACATGAAGTCTAAAGAGGCTGAAGCTTCAATTTTATTGTTTGATCACCACATTTCAGCTTGCAGCTTTCACCAGGGTGAAGCAATAATACCACAAGTGTTGCTGGAGTTTTAACCTCTGTTAAAAGAAGCATGACCAGACTTCAAAAACAGTAAATATAGGACAAGAAGTATGCTTGTGAGGGACAATGTGGGACATATTACCAATGCTGAGAGTAAATCAGTGAAAGAGAGATATATTTTATTTGAATGTTTTCCAAATCTCTTGCTAAGTAAATATGTGTACTTTTTCGCATTAGATGTCTTACTCTCATGCATCCTCTCTCTCTTAAAAAAAAAAATCCCAGCAGCCTTTAAAACTGTTGTTAACTGTTCAGAGGATGATTTCTCTGATAATAATCTAGGTTTTAGTTCATCCATGAAATGGCACATCTCATTTTGAGCTGAAAAAAAAAACCTCTTGAGAATCACCTACCACTAGTTTTACACAGTTATTAAGGGTTTTCGAGTCTTTATTGTAGTTGTATATTTTATTGTGTTTATACTTCACAAAAGTCTCCAATGTTTGTGTTATTGTGGTGATTTCCACATGTTAACTTCAGGAGAACCTTGATGAAATGATGTCTTTTGGTGCAGCCTCTAAGTAAAAAGCCATACTTTGGAAAAAGTGTGTGCCTAACAGTGTTGAATTGTAAGATTGAGGGAACACGAGGGGGTCACCTTAAACACACAAGGTGTTTGACTGCTCTGTGACCACACAGATGTGAAATAACCTGAAAACCAGTCAAAAGCAAGTTATTTGACACCAAACAAACCCTCATCAGAATAAGCACATTAAGCACATTTTTCTGCACGAATGCAGTCTAGGACATAAACAGTCCTGGACACCAAATCGAGTGCAGAATGAAGTGGTTGTTTTGTTGTTTTCATACATTCAACCTGAACAAAGTTTTTGCAGTAATCTGGTGTACACTGATAGAAATATAAATGACAGTTTAATGGTTTTATTACCAGTTTGCAGTGGAGTGGTATGATTAAGATGTTTTCTCAGCGGCTGCCCTGCACAACAATCTCAGGGTGTGTTAATGACAGAATGCAGCCAAGTATTTTGTGTGCCTTAGAGAATAAACTGTGGTATTAAACTCTATTATTGGAGTGTTGTTTGGACACGTAAACACACAGGAGATTGTTGCAGGGTGTGGCACTTCATTTACATCACACTTGAAGAGACTTGTAGGAAAATATATTAATGGTTTATTACAGGATGGAATAAGTGATTTTTCCCTGCAACCTGTAGAACAAAGGGAGCATTTCAGGTGGCCGCTGATGGCAACTTGTGCAAAAAGCTAAACAGGCTAAGTTAAAGATGTTACCCGTAATCCAGCTGTTAACAATGCTTTAGTTGACGTAATGAACTTCTACCTGTCTTCCTCAGGTCTTTCTCTTGCTGTACAGCGATTCTCACAGTCTCTGCAGGAGTTTCAGTTTGAATGCATTGGAGATGCAGAGACTGATGATGAGGTCAATATAGGTGAGACAGAAATGCCACTTTTTACACAAGCTTGCACAATATTTAAGATATGCAAAGCCTTTTACAGCAGTGGGATGTGTTATTTATTTTGCAGCCCAGTCTTTAAAGGAGTTCTCTCAGCTCTTAAGCACCATGGAAGAGGAGAGAAAACGTCTGGTAAGAAAATGTGTGATTGTATTTGAGTGTGGGTGCGTAGAAATACAGACTTGGTAGCAGTTTGATACATTGATAACTAACTGTAGGATGTTTGTTCTTGTAGATATTTATACCTGTCATCTTTCTCTGGCTGACTATGCTCATCTCTTAAAAAAATTAACCAAACTGCTATCACCAAAGTCTAAACCAACCAGAAATGTGTTCGCACTCTATGTCTCCTGTTGAGCAGCAGAAAGCAGCAAGTGCATCCCATCTTTAAGCACCTGTAATTTTTTTTTTAATAGTAAGAATTTGAAAATACTGTGGCAGCATGAAAGGGAAAAAATACCACTTGAATCTGAGGCTTCCTTCAGGTCTGCAGAACTTTATCACGAGAGAACTGAAACTAGCCTGTTTTGGTTCCCTCTCAGTTCTTTCTCAGTGTCATTTTGGCCGAGCTGAAACCATCTCACTGTACATTACCTTACTAACTACTATACACTGACCAAAAAAGGAGTAAATATTAAAAATAGGATCACCAGGAGGCTAGAAAGCAATTTCAAATGAATGCTAATGATCAACCCAATATGTGACTGTAAATGTGTTCACAACTTTTTCACCAGCCCAAGTGGACAAAAAAAAAACATGTTTATTCACCATTACTGATTAAGATTTAAGTCATTAGTTACTAGGGCTGCTCGATTATGGCAAAAATGATAATCACGATTATTTTCACTGAAATTGAGATCTCGATTATTTGACGATATTTATTTAACCCTTTAAGACCTACCATAGAACTAAGTCCGCCAGAGCTTATATTATTTTTTTACATGTTGTAGTGCCATTTGTGGGAGCATTTCAAGTTGCTATACAACTGATATGGCCCATATTTTAATAATATGTATGCATTAAGTCCATAGTAACTACATTAATTGCAAAAAAGTGCAATAAACTACAAAAAAATTGAAAATAGTTTTTGTTTTGTTTTTTACATATATTTCTACTTGGAGAAATTTAAGAGGTTTATCCCTTAAAACTTTAAATACAAAAAAGTTGCAAAAAATAGTTTACAACAACAGGAAATTTATTTTGAGTGTCTTCATAGTTTTATTTTTGAGATACACCAATTTTTATATACACTGCAGAAAAAACAAAAAAACAATCCTATGATGCAAATTTGCAAAGAAAACAGCAGGTGCATCAAAATAAACTATTTCCAGCAGTGCAATTTGAGTTCTAAGCATCTCAGAAACTATTCAGAAAAGTCAAACATGACCAGTATAGGTTTTTAAGGCCTACAAGTAAAAAACTACATTTCCGCGAAAATGACGTCACTTCCAGTTTCGGCCAGGAAATGGCGGACATGCGATAGTTCGTGCTGATGTCTGTTTCACTGTGGGAAGTGTTACTAACAGCTGATCGGATCGACAAAGCATGTTTCTGGAATATTATGTTTTTGTTCCTGCAAGCGCTTTTTATGCAATTTTTGCAAAGCTATATGTGGAAGGAAACCGTGACCGAGGACAAGCTGATGGCATAAGATGTAAGTACAACTCCTCCGGTTTCATATACAAAACAAATTATTGCGCTAGCTTACACGGTTCAGGTTCTACAGGGATTTAAAAATCGTTACACAAAACGGAGCGTGCTGCTCTGACCGGATTTAAAGGGTTAACAATGACTTTAAAAAATAATATAAAATAGTGTGCAACACCACTGAAGTTTTTTTTAACCTCTCTTTTCAACCAACGGCAGTCACTCTCCTCTCCAAATAACTTCTGCTTAGCTTTCCGAGCTTCCCTCGGGTCCTCTTAATCAGCGGTCTCCAACCTTTTTTGCGCCACGGACCAGTTTATGCCCGACAATACTTTTTACGGACCGGCCTTTAAGGTGTCGCGGATAAATGAGGGAGGGGCTAATAATCGGCTCAGTCATTTTTAATGATCGTTGAAAGCCCAGATCGTAATCGTGATTAAAATTCGATTAATTGAGCAGCCCTATTAGTTACTATGTACAGGATTTCTGTTTAAAAGCTGAACTCATTCTTAGCCACTGTCACTTCCTCGAGCTCCTACTTCAGTCCAGTTCCCACAAGTCTGATTCACACCTTCTTCTTTTTTTAGTGAATACGTTTTACCGACAGCACTTTGTGCACCATGGCAATTTGGGAAATGTCTTTGACTCAGAGAACCTCCATCAGTCAGAGGTCTTTGTTTCAGGGTGACTCGAGTCTGGCACAGTCTGTGTGAAGGCAAACCTGTGCGCATGTGCAATGTATGTGCATAGTATGCAACCTCATGTGTGTGTCTTTGTGGTTGTGAGCACGGTCTGGTTACAGAGGCACCATGTGGAACCTATTCTGCCAATTCCCCTGTGAGCGTGAGCACAGCCCCAGTGCCTGGGAAAGTCCATATAAGGGTCCTGTGTGTGTGTGTTTGACTGCCCATTTCTCTTTGTGAGTGTGTATGTGTGTGCACGCATTTCGATTGCATGCTTTTCCACTTAATGTGGCACTACTCCAACCCTTCTAACAACATCATTATTATCATTATTATGTTTAAGGGAAATTCCAGCAAATGAGTTCCTCTGAAATACCTACCCGTCCAACCTGAAAAGACCATTATTGTGACCTGACAATGGACTTCAGTCTCTTAGATTTCACTTTCATCCAGCTGAATGTAATAAGAAACCAGATCTCTTTTGGGGTATTAGGGCAGCACGAAAGTCAAAGTGAAAGTGGAGTCATGATGTGGGAGTGGGGGTATATTTATAGTCTGATGCTTAAATCAACTGAGACAGAACAAAGTAAGATTTGACCGACATTTGCAATATATAGACTCCTGACTAAAGAGGGCAGAGACCTAATGTAAACACCAGAGTCCTCATTTCTGATAACCCCTCTGTACCACAGCCTCTCACTCACAAGTTTCTCATACATACTGCAGCAACTCAACCAGCAGAAATGTTACAGCAGTTTTACTGTAATTTTTCTGATGAAACAGGCCAGTGTTGGCCAATATTTTGTGAAATACTTTGCATCAGAGCTCTTTGGTTTGCAGTATTTCAATGACTACTGGCAAAAAAACAGTTTTATGTCTAGTGTTTTTAAATAGAGTGATGTGCAAAAGTCTTGAGCCACCCCTCATGTCTTTATCTTTTTCTAGGACAACAGGAATACATTGTATAAAGCAAAAAAAAAAAAAAAGGGCATTTCTGACAAACCTTATAGTCAAAATTGGATATCACCACCGAGCAACTTTATTCTTCAACAAGACCTGAACTCTCTTTGGCAAGCTTTCTTTCTTCAAGTAGTCTTCAGGAACAATTCTACAGGCTTCTCGAAGGACAATCAGATTTTTTCTTTTTATCCTTTGGATGTTGGCTGCCTTTTGTTCCATTCTAATCTCACACTGTTGTTGTTGATGTTGAAGTCCAGGTTCAACATTATTGTGGGGAGGCCAATCCATGACTAATAGTGTTTCATTGTGTGTTTTCTATCCAGGTATGCGGTTTGTTTGGGGTAATTGTCATTTTGCAAATGGTCAGATACAAAGACTGGATAGCAAATGTGTGAAAAAGGAGCCGATGTCAAAAGAAAAGCTTTAAAAGACCTTCAGAAAGTCTGGCTTTGGCACAATATAAAGGAATGTGAGATGGCTTGAGGCTTTGGCAGAGTACTGTATGTGCCAAGCATGACGAAATCATAACTAAATGTTTGTGCTGGGTGTTACTGTGATGTTTGAACAGCTCTTCAAGGTGATGAAGCTTAAGCTTTGTTTTTGTTTTGTTATGTCAGCAGCAGGTAAAGTGTAGGCATTAAAAGGTGTTTGATTATTCAGATCATTTGCTTTGCTCAAATTAGAGCTGGGCGATAGAACGATAACGATATGTATCGCGATATAACTTTTACTCGATAGAGAAATTAAGCTATCGCGATAGACCTCGCCGCTCTTGTTCTCTTAAAAAAAAAAAAAAAAAAAAAAAAGGTCAGCCGATCCAAATTCAGTAGCGCAGAGCCACGTCGCGTGACTTGTTACGTACAGCACAAGTGCCAAGCCGCACGTGTGTTTGTTTGGGAAGCAGCCAGCGGGTAATGGAGCCAGCGCGTAATGGAGGAAATGAGTGTGCCGACTAGAAAAATCAACCGAGCGTGACCGAAGAGAAAACAGATGATGGTTCCAATGCCGGAGAGATTGTCGAACGGAAGAGCCATAGAAGTTCCGTAGTGTGAAGGTATTTCGGCTATTTCAAGTCTGACAAAAAACAGAGTAGCGTGCACTGTAAATTGTGCCGAAAGCAAGTCTGGAAATACAATAAACTGGTGCATGCGTCACACTGTGCGCCACGTTATTGTTTCGGTGAAATGAATTTCTACAATACTGTTACTGTTAATTCTACTCTCTGCAGTGTTTAAATGCTTACATATACACACAGTTACTGTCCCTCCACACATACGACTCGGTTCTGCTTCTATGCCCCAGCTTTGTTTACTTTTTCCCACCGAGGCTTCTAGACTTCTGATTGGCCAACATTTCTGCACGGTTAGGAATCTAGCGCCACCTGCTGCTTTGGCATGTTCATAGCAGCGTTTTCCTTCATTTCTGCCTTTATGTGTGGACGGGATTATTTTTTAAAACGAAAACGGAAAATCTCAGTTTTCAAAAATACCCGTGTACGTGTGGACGTAGCCTCAGTCTCTGACTGGAAACGCTAATTCGTCATTCGGCTTTTGTCAGACTAAATTAACTGTTAAAACTGTTTGAAAAGCTCAGCTATACAACAAGGAGAGATTGAGAATTTTCTTTTAGTTCTCAGTTTATTTGATACTGACAAAAGTTAGTCAGTTTTGTCTGTTCTTCTGTAAAACAAACTAAGATTTATTTTTAGAATTAATATTTTGTTTCTAAGTGGAATTGACAATTTAGTCTGTTTCATTTGTTCTATTTTGAAACTTAAACGCTTTAGCGGCTGTCTTTTGTGTAGTTTGCAATATTTGCCTTTATTTATCTGAAAAAGTCTCATGTTCCTTAAGTACATCTACCCTGTTGAACTTATTATGGGAAATAAATATTTAAAAACAAGCTGCTGATTATTTCACATTTTACTTGTGAGCAACGGCACATTTAAATCTTACAAATATAGTTATTTGGCTTATATCGTGATAGATATCGTTATCGCCTGAAATGAAAAAAACATATCGTGATATGAAAAAATCTCATATCGCCCAGCTCTAGCTCAAATATACATACCTTGCTACCTCTGTTCTCAATAATTTCCATTTAAATAGTTTACAATTGACAAGGTAAATAGAGTAAATCTCAACCAGAAATTTGCTTTTATACAACAATTTGGTGAAGTTTTCGATAGATTGTCTTGTTAGCATATTGATTTGAAATATTTTGAATTAAATTTTCCTGTTTTAAGGTAAAACTCTCAGAATAATAAAAGGCAAGCCTCTGCTGACCAGTTGATAAAAGCTATTTTGAGTGAGACGCTAAAGCCCTCATGGGAGCTGTTGCTTTATTTATGTTGCTTGTCTCGATATTTACTCGATATGACACACTGAGCTGACTGCATTTTCTGTTTTCATCTCTTAGATCCAAAATGCTGATGATGTTTTGATCTCACCACTCGAGAAGTTTCGGAAGGAACAGATTGGAGCTGTAAAGGTATACCTCCTCTTCTTATAGTCGAAGGGTCACTGCTGAGTAGATTATGAACATGGATGTTGCTTTCATTTGGTATGCAGCACTCTGGGTGGTGATCAGACAGATCACTCTGCTTCTTTCTGGTCCCGCTCGGGTTGTTAGTCAGCGATCAGAGAATCCAATTTGTCGAGATAAATGATGGATCACAGTCCAGTGTCAGCAACAAGGTCATGGGAACGGACGCTGGGAGGGCAAGAAAAGGAGCACGTCACAGACAGAGGGATGGTTGAACTCAGACAGACAGTGTAAACAAAAAATGAGTTTGGTGTCTGGTTTCAGCAGCTGTCTCGAGTTGTATAATCCAGTTTTATCTATTTTTTGGTTTCCTCTTTTCTTTTTCAGTGAAAAATAAGGATGTAGATAGCAGCATCACGTGGTCGATTACTAGTCCTGAAAATGAAATCAAAGCTCACTTCTTTGTATTACTGGAAGTAACTCCTCAGCCTGAAATGTTGCAGGTGTTTGCGTGAGAAATGCCAGTAGTCACTTCTCAGAGAATAGAGATACACGTGTGGCATTGAGAGCTACAGCTGTTTTTGTAAAAGAGATGTTATCGTAACTATTTTTAGTGTGCCCACCGTAACCCTTTGTGTACGGTTTGTCAGAAAGTCCTTAATCCATAGACAGGTGGAATATGGGACTCCTAGGGTTAACAGCTTGCACACCAGCTGTGAGGAAGGATGGTGTTAAAGGCAGAGCTAAAGTCAATAAAGAGGAGGCGTGTGTAGCTCCCCTGGTGCTCCAGGTGCGACAGGGTAGCATGGAGAGATGTAGATGATGAGATATTTTAAAGCCTCGATTATACACGGACCACTGGAGACCCAACGACTGAGTAATCATTCCAGTTATACTTCTTTAAACTGCACTGCCTACGCGCATATGTAGTTGGTGCATTGTAATTGAAATTCACAGACACCCAAGAAGATTCGCAGATGTGGAAAGTATAAAACCCACTTAAGTCTGAACAACACTTAAGTCTGGTGAAAAAGCGGCAAGAGACGAGAAATACGCTCAGTGGGGAAAAGGGTAAATGTGCATGATCATTTCAAATATCACAGTTTATGTGATTATATCCACATAAAAAATTATAAAAGTGGTTCAATGGTTTATGTTAAAATGTATGTATAGGTTGGCACAGAGCCAGATGCATCAGCAGAAACTTGAGGACGCGCTGCACGAAGCCCAGAAGCCACTGGCACGTCACCGTGACGATGAGGATCTTGACCGCATGTTGAGAGAACAGGAAAGAGAAGGCGATCCTATGGCTGCAATGCTCAGGCGTAAAAAGGACCGTGGCACAAAAACACAAGGTGTTTAACATTATATATGTTTTATTTTATTTATGACTTTATTTTATTTCACCAGGTCAATCCTTGTAAGAAGCTTTTAAATAGCAGCAGTTTTGTTTTTGCTACTGTTTGTATTTTTATTTATTTGTATGTTTGTTTTGATTTTTTGTAGAGAAACCTCGATATAAAGGCCCTGCTCCACCTCCAAACCGGTTCAATATTCCACCAGGGTACCGCTGGGACGGAGTTGACAGGTAGAGTTTGTGCATCGGTGACAGAGGAAAACCGTTGAGGACAGAACTGTAGTTTAATATTGAATGTTTTTAATACACACATCAGTTTGTCATTTTGCACATTAATGGTAAAGAAATTGTGATCATTTTTTTCCACGTCTATATTAAATTTGCGCCTAATTGAATGGATTGTCTTTGGCCTTTTAGCTTGTCGTATCATAATTAATAGGGTTATTTTATTTGTGTCTTGCAGGTCAAATGGTTTTGAACAGAAACGCTACCAGAGGATGGCAGATAAAAAGGCTGTGCAGGAAGCGGCCTATAAATGGAGTGTGGAGGATATGTAAAGGCTTTCAGAAAATGATGAATCTGGAGCAGAGCTAAAGAGCACACCTGCTCAACCTTTATGTATAATTTTTATGCTGTTAGAACAACAAGACTAGATGCATCTACGCAGCAAAAGTTCTTTTTTAAATAAACTACATAGAAGAATTTGTTTCACCTTTCCAAACCCTTTTGATACTGTACCATGTGTATCAGATGGAACTGTACAGAAAAATGAAGTGAAGCATGTTCACAATTTTTGTAAGAAGTTATTCACCGTGGAGCAGAAGCTGTTGTGGTTTCAGTGTTTTATTAAAGAATGTTTTTGTAATGCATTGTCCCAAGAGTGTTCAGGCACCTGGATCTTGGATAGCATTTGACATTCAGTCTTTTTAGATAATTTTATACACTTACAAAATCTTATACTGTATATAATGTTTTATGTTTAATTCATGTCAATGTCAGCTCGTGTTTACTCGGGTGAGCAGTACCGGCGTTTATGTCGGATGAAGAAGATGAAGGGATGGTCGGCAAGAAACTCAGCGGGAATCGTTATAGAGCGGACTTCCATGTCAACCCCAGTGGCAGCAGCAGCCTCAGCTCCTTCTTCATTTACATCCACCAAAGCCTTGTGGACAACTTTGGACACTATCAGGTCATTTGCTGGAGACATTCCTAGTAGATGAAGAGCCCAGAAATCAGTTGTGTTTTTTTCTTTACCAGATGATGTTTTGCAGTTTTTGTGCTCTCAATATAACTGTATAATTGATTCAGTGTGTCTCATTGGTGCAATATTTCTCACCAGAGAAGTCTCTCTTGTAGATGTCAAAAGCGTTCTCCATTCCCATGTTGGTCAGGATTTTCTCCAAGTCATACTTCTCCTCCATCTTAAATCGAGGGAGCTTGACATCAACCTCGTTGGGGCTCATCATGTCTGGGCGAGTCCAGTCCACAAAGTTCTGATAGGTCAGCTCCTTCTCCAGCTGTGTGGATACAGTGTCACTAGCTTGTCTGATTGAAACTGGACATTAAAGTACTGGTAAGTGCATCTTACCTTTTCCAAGCCTGTGGTATCATCTTCTATGTCATTAGGCAGGAATATGAGCATGCTGAGGTCATTTCCTTTATACGGCATCTCAAGAATCTGTCCAGAAACATTGTTTTTATTTATTACTCCATCAAAGATGATCTGACTTTCTAATCTAGAAATTTAGGCTGATATTTGTAAAAGACAAGTTTTAGATCATGCTGGTGAAATCCTGTAATAAGCTGAAAGTGATGGATGTTACCTTGCAGTTGGCCTCAGGAATGGTCGCAAAAGGAAATTTACTTTTCTGCTGCATTATCTTCACCGGCTTAGTGTCGTTCTGAAAAATAGGGGAGACAAGAGAAATGTTTTTTGTGTTTAGTCTCAAAATGATCTCAAAAAGTTCTGTCATGGTTTTATTCCAGCCATTGAGTGGATTTCGATGTAGAGCACACGTCACAACACAACTTGTTCTTGTTAGTCGAAGTTTGTGATGTGCTGTTGTTTGATATTTATTTGAGAACTTATTGGATATTACATGAATAATAAACTGCATTGCATAACTGCATAAAGTTGGAAAGTGATCGTCCTAAAAGCACGATTTTATCCCCTCAGAGCTCCAGGCTTTATGTTCTCATTCAGCAAAGTCCACAGCTCGTTTGTAGTATGACAGATCAAAGTATAACTGCACCATCCTATGCTGCCTTTCTGCACTGTTACCTTGTTCAGTCGAAACTGCGCATCAGCAGTCTTCTCCTCCTTAAACTGCGTGTTCCAGCTGCCCTTGAAGTAAATGGCATTCACGAGAACCAGCTTCGTCAGGCTACCCACTGCATCCTGGCTTAGCAAGTCCTTGATTTTATCTGGTAAAAAGAATTTATGAAAACTATTAACTATTACCAAAGATGCACTAGTTACTGTACAACATCTTCAGCTATAAAATCAGAAAACAGGGCAACAGCAAGATGGTTTTTATTTTTAAAAAAGGGGGAAAAAGCTTTATGATCAGTATAACAGGGAACAAAAAACAAAAATTCAAGTGTAGGCTTGAACAAAATTCAAGCCTACGCTTGAAGCCACTGAGGCACAGCTGGCTGCCGGCAGAGCCGGCGGGCACGCCGGTGCAGCCCCCTCTAGCTTCTGCTCGGTGGCTACTGGGTGACGCCTCGTCTGGGGATCCTCAGCCCTTCCCATGAGGGTGGCACGGATGCCCCTCCGGTGGTCCTCCTTGGGCTCTCGCACTCTGGGGCCTCTGGATGTCTGGGGCCTGGATCTCCTCCATGCCTGCTTCATGGCCTGGGGGACGGGGCTATGGCTCGCTACATCCTCTTGCAGACCATTACATGTGGAAACCATTTGAATACAAGCGCGCTGATCCACACAGGTGTGCACACGGGTGTTCACTGCTCGTAGACTTAAATTACACCTTTCTTGGCTGCTACTTCAAAGCACATTGTGTGCTGTCTGTCCTGCGTGCTGCACAACAACATTGAATATTTAGTATTTACTGCTGTTTACACTTAGCTAGATTAATGCGATGGTGTTGTGTTTAGAAAGTTGCTTTGGTTTTTTTTGCTTGTCTTCTATTCTTTCTCTCTCAACAGGTGATCCAGGAGATTTTATTTATTTATTTATTTTCCCCCTTTCTCACTGTCCCTCTCCCCTTCTGTTTTTCTTTTCCTTCCTCTTTCTTTCTCCCTTTCCTGTCCCTCACTCATGTCTGTCCCGTCTGTAACAACTGAAAATGAAATAAAATAAATAATAAAAACAAAGGTCGATCAAATGGACCAATACGGCAATGCCGCGATGATCCATTTGGCAAAATAAATCCATTGGGTATCCTTGTTGGTCTTCAGACAAATATTCTGACGGCTAAAGAACCAAATGGGACAGGCAAAAAAAAAAAAGAAAGAAGCCACTGAGGTGGTTGTTAGCGGGGGTGACGCGATGCTTCTGGTATGCATGAATTAATTAAACAGTCCAATAACTCCAGCAGTACTTATCTTGTCCTTTTTGGTCTTTGTTCCAAACATTTTAAGATAAAAGCGCAGCGGTCACAAACGTTTTGCCTTCTTATGATTAACAACACACCTGACGCTGATTACGTGCGTCCACCTTAAATACCTTACATAAACCTACCATACAGGAACTTAAAAAGGTGGAATCCTCAGTGGTGCTTGGTGCCACACCCTCAGGGACTTTAATGTTATATAAAAACACTGACAGCTCAATATCTGCCTCAGTCACTCTCCCTGATCCAGCTGAGTCACCAATAGGAAAAATCTGCTTTTCACAGGAACTTGGTAACAGCAATAAGAGAATACGTAGTTTATTCCAAGAAGATATCGTCTCTCTCCCATATATAACATCTTATTGGAACCGATATGTTCCAGATATCAAGTGGAAGACAGTCTGGATGGTCCCCCATAAATATTTGATTGTAAATAAGGTGAAAGAAGTCTCATTTAAAATTCTACATAAATGTTATCCAGCCAGTCACTACATGGTCAAATGTAAAAGGGACATAAATACTAATTGTACTTTCTGTGGGGATCATCCAGAAACTGTGACACATCTTTTTTGGTACTGTTCTTTTACACAGAGATTCTGGAAGGAATTTAGCAGGTTTGTTATTGTCCATATTTTAAGGGAGTTTTCTTTACGATGGGAAAATGTTTTATTCTGTTTGTTTAAGTTCCCCAAGAAGTATGATAAATTTTTTTAATGATGAATTTGTTCATACTTTTAGCTACATTTTTTATCCATAAATGTAAGTTTACTAACAAAACACCATATTTCTGTCATTATTTTAAGGATGTGGAAATGTACATACAATCAATATCAGACTCCACCAACACAAAGGCTCTCAAAACAATACATGTATGTGTATTCTTATAATTGTTACCTTTTTCTTTTACTCTTGGCTTTTTGTGTTCATGTTCTGTTGTTTTGTATACTTCATCTGTTCGTATGTTGTATACTCATTGTTTATTAAATAAAGTTTAAAAAAAGAAAAAAAAAGAAACTTAAAAAGGTTACCTCTAGCGGCAACATGAGGTATCAACCCAAAAATGGCTCCTACAAAAATAATGTCTTCTTTCAACTGGGATTAAGATTGTCTCATTTCCAGCAGGTGGCACCACAGTCCTATAACCCTCATAGAAAGTCCTTGTATCCTATTATTATAGATGGTAGATTTATAAATGGCCTGTATTTGTATCGCGCTTTTATAAAAACAATGAATGAATTTCCTGCTGCACTTAAGATAATATAAAGATATAGAATCAATAGCAGCCAATCCTAAATGGGCCTGAAAAATAAAAATATGTTAAAGACACAAGTGATCAAAGTAGAAGTACCCATCACATAATATAATAAGAATAGAAGAATTGGCCTGCTATTTACAGCAACATACTGCTGTGATGGTTTTATTAATAGCATGAAACCAAACAGTAAAACCCAGAGATAGTGCTGCTTAATACTGAATAGAAATTAGACTGGAAGAACTGGAAACAGAAAATAATGTGGACGGTGGACAATCCGGTAATAATGTCTCAACTGAACACAACACAACTGATCCCCAAGGATTTACAGTGGAGATCATTTAAAGTTACATTATGCTTACCTTGTGTCTGCTTCTCCACCCAGCTGTTGATGTGGACCCTGGCCTCCTCTGCATTTCCTTTGAAGTCCACAGACTCGAGCTCAGCGTTGTAATGCTTTTTGGTGCCTTTTAAAAATTCCTGGAATTGTGAAAATAAGTCACTCGAAACAGATTCAACAAACTACGGAGACTTCAATCAAGTTCAGTCACTGTGTTAAAACATTTTCAGTCCTTTGGATGCAGTTGAAGCTTGAACTAACCAGTCAGCCTTTGTCTAATAAAAGATTAAAGCAAATAGCTTGTTGGATGCCAATTTAAGTAGCCAGCATAGAAAAATACACAGATTGTGGGTAAGCTGGTTTGTAACGTTTCGGTTCAGATGGCAGCAGTTTTTGCTGACAAATGTAAGTTTTAGTATTTCTAAGTATTAATAAATTACTGTTTTACTTCTTTATATATTTCTTTATACTATTTGCAAATATTTTAAAAGTTTAATCTGCTGTGATGACTGGAACACAAAGGAGAGAAATGGTGCCTTGTCTCTTGTTATGAACTGTAAATAGCTAAGTGCTTAGAGCAGCTGGTCCTAGCACACTTCAAATCCTGTCTCCCCCCCACCCTGGACCCCCACCAATTTGCATACCGCCAGAACAGGAGCACAGAGGATGCAGTCTCCATCGCACTGCACTCTGTCCTCTCACACCTGGACAACAACAACACCTACGCCAGAATGCTGTTTATAGACTTCAGTTCAGCATTCAATACAATCCACCCCTCACAACTCATCAGGAAACTGACAGACCTGGGCATCAGTTCCCTCATCTGCAAATGGTTACTGGACTTCCTGACCAACCGCCCCCAACATGTCCGGCTGGATAACCACTGCTCATCTACCATCACAATGAACACCGGTGTACCACAAGGCTGTGTGATGAGCCCTTTCCTCTACTCCCTCTTCACCCACGACTGCAGACCTGCTGATGGTTCCAACACCATCATTAAGTTTGCAGATGACACCACGGTGATTGGCCTCATCAGTGACAACGATGAGGCCGCCTACAGGGAGGAGGTGGATCGTCTGGCTGAGTGGTGCGACACAAACAACCTGCTGCTTAACACCGAGAAGACCAAGGAGCTCATCGTGGACTACAGGAGGAATGCTGACCCACATCCACCCATCCACATTAAGGGGACGGCTGTGGAGCGTGTGAGCAGCTTCAAGTTCCTGGGAGTCCACATCTCCGAGGATCTCACCTGGACGACCAACTGCTCCAAGCTGGTCAAGAAGGCTCACCAGCGCCTCTTCTTCTTGAGGACTCTGAGGAAGAACCACCTGTCCTCAGACATCCTGGTGAACTTCTATCGCTGCACCATCGAGAGCATCCTGACCAACTGTATAACAGTCTGGTACGGGAACTGCTCTGCCTCGGACCGGAAGGCGTTGCAGAGGGTCGTGAAAACTGCCCAGCGCATCGCCGGAGCACCACTTCCTGCCATAAAGGACATCTACAGGAAGCGGTGTCTGAAAAGGGCTGGGAAAATCATCAAAGACCCCAGTCACCCATCACATGGACTCTTCACCCTCCTGCCCTCTGGGAGGCGCCACAGGAGCCTCCGGACTAAGACCACCAGGTACCGGAACAGCTACTTCCCCACAGCTGTCAGACTCCTGAACTCTGCCTCCTGACATCTGACCCACGTTAAACTCATGCACTGAACATACACACCCCCACAATGGACAACTGTACCCTCAAACACACAATAATAACATGGAGTGAACCACCACTCACAACCACTAGCACTTTATATAGCCTCTGTAGAAACTATCTACACCCTCACTTATCTTAACTGAACTACTGTATAGCTCTGTGTAAATAATCATTCTGTACATTCAATAATCTTTAATCCTACAACTGTTTACAACTTGCATAGTTGCCGGGGATTCCCATGATGCATTGAGTTTTTCCTTTCCAGTCACCTTCCTCACTCACTATGCATTAATAGACCTCTCTGCATTGAATCATATCTGTTATTAACCTCTGTCTCTCTTCCACAGCATGTCTTTATCCTGTTTTCCTTCTCTCACCCCAACTGGTCGCAGCAGATGGTCCCGCCCCTCCCTGAGCCTGGTTCTGCTGGAGGTTTCTTCCTGTTAAAGGGGAGTTTTTACTTCCCACTGTCGCCAAAGTGCTTGCTCATAGGGGGTCATATGATTGTTGGGTTTTTCTCTGTATCTATGAAGCGCCTTGAGGTGACTTTTGTTGTGATTTGGCGCTATATAAATAAAATTGAATTGAATTGAATTATCTGAAGAAGAAGCAGAGTTGGTTTGTTTCCAGCTGAAATCATCCAGGCTCAGGAATTTGAATCGATCCACATCATTTCTGCTTGAACTAGAGAACATGAGTGTCGACTTACATTTGGTCTGTGAGACACATGTCATAGTGACAGTATTTGGGTTAATATGGCATTACTCACCCTGGTCGCATTTCTTCAATATCAGGCACCAAGTTCAGGAACTCGTTCTTTTGCAGCCCGCGCAAGGTAGGAGGTCTCCAGAGTGGGAACCATCGGGAAGTTTTCACAGTCTGAGCAGGAGGGACTGGAGGCACGTGAGCTGTTCTCAGGGGTCCTTTAACACAAATCACACCAAGTTAGAATCAAATAGATAACCTGTCAATAACCGTTTGCAGATCGAGGTCAATGTTCCTAAAAATATGTTTACTTCTGGCCCATGGAGCCACAGCGGGAGTCCGAGAGAGAGGGGCAGGTAGAGGAAGGGGTGAGGGTGGCACTGCTGAAGCTCGTCACGGATGGATCACGTCCGATCGGTGAGATGAGAGAAAGCTGAAGTGAAACAACAGCAGGATGAGGTAGACGTCAATATAGGAACTCCCTGATGTGACACAGAAAGGCTATTTTTTTATTTCTTTGTATTATTTCTCACCTTGCAGTCACTGATGCTGTTCACCAGCTGGTTGTATTCAGTATTGAAGGTGTGTGTCAGAAGGCGCAGGCACTACAACACAACAGGAACAAGACCGATCAGCTCCGAGCAGAGAAGGAAGAAGGCAGCAACAAGAACGCCCACTAAGCCCACGTTTTTCTCACCTTGGTGGCCAGCTCCTTCTCACGCTTTCAAAGGTGGTGCTGGAGATCTGCGAGGAGACGGAGGTGGATGTGGACAGAGTGCCGGAGCTCACGCTGGGGGACAGAGACTCACTCAGGGACTTGGTGGTGGGAGCTGTTCCCACGGGAGCCGCCTCTCCCAGAAGGTGACGGGTCTTTTCCACCTGGACGAAAGATGGGGGCGAATGTGAGGTGGGGAGAAGAGGGGAGGTTAGTCATGTAAAGTCTGTACTCTAAGAAAAAACTTTTTAGAATAGCACTTTGGTCTTTGAGCTGAAAAGTCATTTTTCCCTCTACGATATTAAACAGATTTATTTCTTTATGAATCTTTTAAGGCCCCACCTCCTGCAGCTGCTCCATCTTCTCCAGCTCCCACTGGTGCTCTAGGATGAGGCTATCTCCTCTGGGCCTCCAGCCGGCCAGGTTCTCCTCTCCACGCACATAAGCCACTGATGTGTCCAGGACCTTCCTCCTCCTCCTCTGCATCCCTGCTCAGGACATGAGCCCTCATTAGGATGAAGCTCTCCACAGAATTATGATAAAACAGCTGCCGTTCTTTAAACATGTTTCATGGCCGCTCACCTGGGCTTCCAGTGTCAGACATCTTACACAAGCTCAGCTCGTAGATCCCAGTCACTCGGTTGCTATAATGAAGCAGAAGTTTTGAACAAGGAAACTTTGTAACAGGGCAGATATCTTTGATTGTGAAACAGAGATGGCCACAGTGCAGCAGCCCAGATTTACCAGTCAGGAGTTTTGGAGTATCCAGTCCCAAAGAGGTTCTTGAGAGAACGGGGTGGGGAAATCTTGGCGTCTCGGGAGTAAAAGACCGTGCAGATGTCTTTGGTGATAATGGCAGGCTGGATGCAATGGTCCAGCTGCAGAGAGGAGATAAAGGGTGTGTGTTAGACACGATGACATCAAGAGACTTAAAAACACGTACAAACAGGTACAACACGGCGGAGCAGCGGCTGACCTCCAGATACGCAGATAAGGTCATGTAGATCTTCTCTCCGTAGGGAGTGACGCGGTTGAGCAGGAGGGAACCTTTTAAGGGTGTTTTTATTTGTGCTCCCTGGCCTGGAAATAAACGGTTTCCGATCAGACCTGCTTCATCTTTGTGCCCTTGGTATCTGACTCGCTTGCTCCCCCATGCATTTTAAAAGAATCCTTCTCTTCAGCATGAAGTTCTGGCTCAGCTTTAGTGTCTGCGTTACATGTACACAAAGACAGAAACATTCAATGATAAAAACACACAGTGGAATAAAATTGTAAGACGTCATCAGTTGATGCAGTTTAAGGACACTTGTTGTTCTGTGCAGTCTCACCTGGAGCTCACGCTTCTAGTTCATGCCATCATGACCAAAGATTCTTCAATTAATAGTTTAAAGATGTCCATGAATGCACTGCTAACTGCTCTTCACCCTGATAAAAATCAACATGCATTTAGAATAAGAAACACTTTTACAAAACCAAAAGCTTCACTGTACTTAGTGATTTATACGTCTACAAAACAGGTTCAGTTTGTAACTGAGAGAGCGGCTCAGTGGCGCTGAATTATATTTCCAATAGAAACACAATTTCAGTATGTTGTAGTAACAACACACTGCCACAAGATGGCAGCCTAGGCCTACTTTACCATGCTGTTCCAGTCAAAAAGAAAAAGTGACAGAGCCTTGAAAGAGTGACAGAGACACTTTTTATGAACTCATCTGTAATGTGTCACCTTTTCTGTAGGATGAAGAAGTGCTTCCCTTCTTTTAAAGTAAATACAGGCTTACAAAGATCCTCTAAACATGTTTCTGAAATAATCCTAAACACAATCATTAAATCAAAAATGCAAGAAACTATTTATTTAATCACTCTTCTTAACTTAATTCCTTAACTTAGTAAAAAAAAAAAAAAAATAGACAAGAACTTTTCTGCTGTCTCACCTCTGTCAGTTTTCATGCTGTTGCAAGAACAGGTGGAGGTGCAGGTGGAACTTTGACTTCAGTGTGGTTTGTATGTGCAGGCAGGAGTCTGACATCTCAGGACAGCAGAGGATTGTCGAGCACGGTGACTCCTGCTGCGACGCCCCCGTCTGACTGTCCTGAGCTCTTGGTCCTCAGCAGACGGCCCACACACTCATTCATCACCATGTCTTTACCCTGCCTGTAAGAAAACCAAGAAAAGGCTAACATTAGAAACAGCCACCAACCAATCCCTTTTACTCCACCACCCAAAAACCAGTGAGAAACACTAGCTAGTATTAACTTGGAATCAAAGTGCACTAATCCCCAGGCTCCCAGCATAACATACAGTCCAACACAAACTCCACAAACTGTCTTGCTTCAGCTGACTTTCCTTCACCTTCTCTCCAGACAATCTGTTGTGCTCTTTTCAGCACAAAGCCACACTCCTGCTCACTGATCCTCACCTCTTTTTAACCTAGTCTCAGCAACTTTGTCCCATAGCTTGCACATCCTTTCCACCTCCATCTTTCTTCCCAGCCAACTGATACATACCTTTTCTCCTTCCTTAAAAGCCAGCCTAAGAAATACCATTTTATAAACGCCCCATAAATGAAACTGCCATTTTCAAAAATCGTATCATCCAAATTCATGCAGCGTGGCTAAATTAAGAATGAATTACAAACCCGAGCTTCCTTGCTAACATGAGTAACAGCTAAACACTATCATAGTGGAGTGTAAAATTACTGCTAAAATAGCTCATATGAACCCTGATACTGGACTTTGTATTTATCAAAACAAATGATCTGATATTACAAAGAAAACTAATGATTGCTTTTTACAGTATTAGCCCAGAGTGATGTAAGGCAGGGTGGTTAGTCAGCCATAACCTGCTGACAACTTGTATCTGGTAGCTTTTTCACATCCTGATCAATGTTGTTGTCAAGTGTGTCTCATATACACTATTATCTCAGTCACAGTACAGCATGCATGAATCACAGTAGATACACAGTAATGCAAAACAGCAGGCAGTCATGTATGTGTCGTCACTGTTTTGACTGAGGCTAGCTCATACATGGAATGCAAGAAAATACTGCATGTGTGCAGATCCACACATGCACTGCTTAAACTTCCCTAGTTTAACAAATGGTGAGCAATAAACAGAAGTTTTCAACATTTTTAAAGACGCTTCTATCCCCCCGCCCGCTGTACCTCCTCCTTCTCGCTGAGACTTCAAGACAAACCGTTCTGCTGCTGACAAGGCCACTGATACTGTTTTGTCCCTCTCTGGACCCTGTAGACCAGCGCAACCACAGAGAAATAAATCAGAGGAATAAAATGCAAATGATATTGCTTACACTGAACAGCAACACCCAGGTGAGGATTATCTAATGCCAAATTTTCCAAACAATGAACAAACCGTGCCCTTTGTCTCACCATGTCTAGAGTGTAGAGGTCAGCCAATGTCGCTCGGATCTGCTGCACAGCTTGAGGCTGGTCTGGGAAGAATCTGTCCAGGACTCCAGGTCTGGGGAGCACTTGCTGAACCTTCTTGGTACCAGCCAGGTGAGCGCTGATATCTGGACACTTCACAGCTCGAGAGCGCTCCATGAGGAGACGAGCATCCCAGCTCTGCAATGGAAAACAGACAATGAATTCTCTGCTTTTTATCATTAGATGTATTTCTGTATTAAAAAATTCCGTTTATTGGGCCACTTTGTGCTGGAAGAATTTTTCCAGCATAAAATAGCCTCTATCATTTCACTAACTAACTTATTTCACTGCTGCTAATGACGTTTCACAAACTGTCACAGGTTTTTTAGCTTCGTTCGTATAAACTTTCTTGTGGTTGAGATTCCCGAGAAAACAGCCAGCACACTGAGCAGCAGAGGGTGACAACAGTTGGTTTCAACAAAAAAACGGCATCAAAAAAGTCACGGTCATCAGAGCAACATCAGAGAAACAATAAAGTCTAACCATGGAAGGCTTTTTTAAGTATGTGCATAAAAACACAAACACAAAGAACATCAACAATGAGCACCTTTCTTTTTGCTGAAAGTGATATAGCTTTCTGTTACCATCAACTGAAACCGCCAACATTTCAGGTGTGCATGCTGGGCAGCTGAAGCTGACATCACAGCACAGCTGCTCTTCCTCATCCAGAAAGCTGTGCTGCAGTGCATCGCTTTTGGCACGCCCAGTCTGTATGTACAGAAACATAACAGAGGAGTAAATATTTGCATCTGCTTATTGAAAAACAATATCAAAGAAATACTTCACTCAGCCTTCCCCCACACTTGCAGTTGCTTGCAAAAGTATTCGCCCCCCTCAGATCTGTGGCAAGATCTGAAACTGCTGTTCACAAACGCTGTCCATCTAATCTGACTGAGCTGGAGCTGTTTTGCAAAGAAGAATGGGCAAAGATTTCAGTCTCTAGATGTGCAAAGCTGGTAGAGACAGACCCTAAAAGACTGGCAGCTGTAACTGCAGCAAAAGGTGCTTCTACAAAGTATTGACTCAGGGGGCTGAATAATTACGCACACCCCACTTTGCAGTTATTTATTTGTAAAAAATGTTTGGAATCATGTATGATTTTCCTTCCACTTCTCACGTGTGCACCACTTTGTGTTGGTCTTTCACGTGGAAGTCCAATAAAATTGATTCATGTTTGTGGCTGTAATGTGACAAAATGTGGAAAAGTTCAAGGGGGCCGAATACTTTTGCAAGCCACTGTAGTACCACGCTCCAACAGTTTTGCAAAAGCTTCCCTGGAGAATCATGGAGAAAATACTTTTAGTTCCAGGAAGGAGCTCAAGAGGTCTAAAGTGTAAAGAGTAGACATGTTGACAGATGCTGGCCAATATCCACTCCTAACCAGGTCCTTTAAATCAGGGCTGCACTGCTGCTGCCATGTTTGACATCTGTGTATCGCCTGGTGCACATCATAACGTCCTTGGACCAAAAAGAAGAAGAAACAACATGAATAATACACCACTGCCTTCACAGATGACTTCTGTTAAAGCAATACCATGTTCTGATTGTACAGCAAGGGCAGAAAACATGCTCCATCACACTATGTTCAAATCCATCACAGAAACCTAAATAGCAGGTTGCTGTTTACTATTAATGTCGATTAAAATCACGATTTTTCCTGCTGATACTGTGAAGTTTACGCAACCCACAGGAGCAGTTTCAAAGCTTTACTGTTGGCAGAATGCGAGCTACCAAGAAAGAGAAAACCACTTAAATAGATTCTTTCTAACTGGCTGTAGACACATATGAAAACCAAAATTGAGTGAATCTCATGAGGAAATATCTTGTATATTGGTGCAATTTTGACCGTCCACTCTAATAATACATGTGGTTGGAGGAAAGGCTTTAAAAACATCAATAACACTTTCTCTGTTGTGGAGTGGCTGATGTTCGTGATGTAGAACATCACAATCCCCACAGAACCATTCCTCTGGAAGACACTCTCTGCACATAGACAGGACTTTGAACAAATTCAGCAAAATTTGAATAACTGAAAGTAGTATGCACTCAGATCCAGCCACTCTTGACAAAGGTAGCAGCTTCTATTTTGATATTATAGCTCCGGGTGGCTCAGTGTGCTTCACTATGAGCTGACGGTTAAAAGGACATTTGTCAAACTCATGTGGTTTTATAATTATTAAACTTCTCACACGCTCAAAGACATAAATGTCAGCCAACAAGGCATCGCTCATCAAGCTTAGCTCCATAGAAATGTATGTTATTGACACTTAATAACAGCAGGGTGAAGACAGTGGCAACACAGAGGATGGCCAACAGCTTCTGTGTCAGTGAGACATTTCAGCTGGTGTGGCCGTGCTTCTTTCCAGCACTCAGCAGCTTTCTGCTGCCAAAAGGACCGTGACACTGCCCTACTTCTTTGAGCCTCCGGAGAACGACATCAATCCAAAACAGCAGACAGCCTTTTCAAATACTTTTCTCTAAAGAATGCAAATATCAAGTATTCTTGCTCCCCTTTCTTTCTGATAATGTCACTTTTACAAATCCTGTCCCATCAGCTCTCATGGCTGGTTTGGCTTTGAGGGTCGGGGAGGACAAAAAGCTATTAAGGACCTTTTGATCTGCAGTCCAGTTCTCCTCTAAAGTATTAAGGATGAAGCAACAGTGCTCCTCTTTGCTATTCTGAAATGTGTGTTAAACACAGTGTAGAAGGTAAGTAGAAGCTTACACAGCACCATCAGCCATCATGCTAAATTTGCATCTTCAAAAGTCAATGCAGCCAGACTCACACCTGATTATAAATGTTCAGGAGACACTGTTGAATGTTTAGTGTTAACTTAAATCACTCATCATTTACAGTATTACAGAGTTCAGGGTTATGGGTTAGCACTATCATGTTACCCGTAACTGGATTAACTATGGTAGTAACTTAACTAGCAGTGTTGGTCAAGTTACTTACTTCCCCCAAAAGTAATCCCCTTACTTTACTGATTACTTATTTTCAAAAGTAATTAATTACTTAGTTACTTTTTAAAAACATGATTTATGACCTGAATAGGTAATAACGCAATAGATCTTTCAGCCCAATTCTACTTTTTCTGCATCATCCATCATACAAAATGTAATCAAATGGAAAAGTCTGTTTTTAAAACTTGTTTTATTAGTTTGAATCTTTTTACTTTATGCATCAAGCAAAAATTAAATTATATGCAACATCCTGACTAGAAGAAATTTGTGGAAGAATCCGCGAGTCTCTCTGTGAATTTCCAATCCCGTAGTAGCATACTCGGTGCTTGCTCTGAAGTTAAGGGTTTTTTCGCTGTAAAAAGAAGTTTCTAAAAGTTTTTGTCACTTTTTACGGAATCAAACTCAAAGTAAGCTCAGTACTTCCACGCTTTAAACGCTGCACGGTCATACTCTCTCTGCACTCCTCCATAGATTATCCATTCTTGATCTGCACACAGCTGTTATTGTCATGAGGCACTCTGGCAAAAAAATTACGGTTTTAGTAACGCAGTAACGCAGCGTGCTTATGGGAAAGTAACAGTAATCTAATTACCTTTTTGCAATAGTAATCCCTTACATTACTCGTTACTTGAAAAAAGTAATTGGATTACAGTAACGCTTTACCCCGCGTTACTGCCCATCTCTGGCTGTGAAACACTAATGAAAAATGATTAACTCAAGTTTTTGCTGCTAAAGTTGGTTCCATCAGCTGCTGAATCACAGGATGTACTTGGTTATAGTCATTTGTGCATTTTGGGTTGCTTTAAATAAATAATGATGTGTTGTAATCATCCAGATCTAGAAGCTTAAACTGCTTTTTCACGTGTCTGTAAATGAATTTCTTTCTTATCATTGGTGTCGGCTTCTGATTTGTCTGTTGTCAAGGTCTCACCTCAGTGTGATTCGTTTTGTCATGATTAAAGGATGAATGTGAACACAGCTTCAGTGTAAATGTGAATGAAAAAAAAAAAAGCGGGAAAAAGGAGGAGCCCGGAGCTTCGTCTTTCGCTCGGCCTACCCCGCTATAGCAGACGGACCGTCAGAGACTCGAACTTGGCCGTTAAACTCTGGGGTCTGAATGCTGGCCTCTTAACGCTGCGCACCACACAGCCGGCCAGAAGAAAATAGAAAAAAAGGACATTTATCTTCTGTTGTTCAACAATTTTTTTCGTTTTTTTAAATCTATTTAGCTTGTTGTGCAGCATTGTTCCACACAAATGACACATGGAAACCTAGCTATTTTTTTATTGGCTTTCACAAAATGGGACTGCCAATGTTGGAGGTGTTACTGCGCCAAAGTCTTCCTGCTAGCCAGAAACCTGCTGGCGGCGCCACTATGTTCTCAGCACACTCTTCAGCGTCAGCTTTGTTGCCTGTTTTCGGCACACCTACCTAGTCCCACTCATCCACTTTATCTGCTCATGGCAGATTTACCCACACTGAACACTCCTTGGATTAAGGTAAATTGAAGCAGGTCATTATAAAAAAGACACACAGTTTATCATCTTATCCTTGTGCAACAGCTAAAAGCACTCTGTTCATTTGTTTGCTAGATTAGCCGCTAGCATACACACTGTGTTAGAGGCTTGTTGCTACCTAGTTAGCGATGCTACACACCTGTTACTGTGTATTTTTCAATGATTCAGCACTCCTTGGATTTTTAGACAGTAATGAGATCATGTGCACACTCCACAGAGGTCCAGAGTCCAAATGTGACCTCTAGCACCAAACGCTTGCTGCAGTTGTTGGTGTCAGAGGTGACACATAAGGTATCGGGTTTTCTGTGTGATTACTTTTTCATATAGGACCAAGTATGTTTGGATAGCGTTTTGCCCTTGAAAACTGCCGTTGAATATTAGACATTGTTGTCTAATGTTATAAATGTATTGATGTGAAAGGTGTAAGTGTGACAAATATGGAATAAGATAGGAAATCAGAAAGGAGGCAAATACTTGTTCACAGGGCTATAGTCTGTAAATGGTCTTCTTTTGGCTATAGTAGATCTTTTACTTGTTCATTTTTTAATTGTTTGTTAAAATAGTTTTTTTCCATCATATTGAGTATAGAGGAATGCAACTGTGAGCTTTAGCAATTATCCCGCTTCAACAGGACCGTGATCCCGATGTGTGAGACAGCAGGGTGCTGCCACTGGTGTTGTAATGTGTGATTTAGTTCCTCCTAACATTTCAGTTTTCTTCCAGTATCTATCCTCTGTGATTACTGGCTCTTTAGACAGATTTAATAGAAGTGTGTGAGCTATTGGCTCAGTATAAAGGGTCAGTAGTGTTTTCATGTCACCTATCCATCCTCCATTTAGTCACCCAAAGCATGTAGTAAATACTGCTCACTTTTATTCACCTTCTCTTAAATCCAGAAAAATTCCCACTTGTTAACGTTGAGTGTGTGTGTGTGCGTGTGTGTGTGCGTGTGTGCGTGTGTGCGCGTGTGCGTGTGTGTGTGTGCGTGTGTGTGTGTGTGTGCCAGTTGCAGCCTCCAAGTTGAACACCATCACCAAATCCAACCTGGGTCAGTGTGTCAGCAAGTACGACCTGCTGGTCTGGTTTGAGATCAGCGAGCTGGAGCCCACTGGAGAGTGAGTATCCACCTGGAGTGTTATATTCACGCACAAGCTTTAAAGGAACCATAAAAATGATCTCCAGGAAGAATATTATAAGTTGGGATGTTGTGTCACCTCCTCCCTCCATGCACAGGTACATCCCAGCCATCGTGGATCACAGTGGAGGCCTGCCCTGTCATGGTACCTACCTGCTGCACCAGGTACAGGATTGGTGCACATGTTGTTTCCTTATTACTCACACAGTGGTAACTGCTTCCTTTGTACACAGTTGAATATCTTCTTTTAAAGCGTAATGTTGCTCTAGCTGTGCTCACTGTGATCCTGAGCTCCTGTTATGTTTGCTGCAGGGGATCCAGCGGAGGATCACAGTGACCCTCATCCACGAGAAAGGCAGCGAGCTCCATTGGAAAGATGTTCGTGAGCTGGTTGTAGGTGAGCAGCCTGCCTTTAGGGTCTAGTCGTGCTATACCTCTGTGTAGAAAACAAAACCCCAAAGCACCGAAACAATGTTTTATAGTGTTTGTGTGCTTTTGATAGAGGAAGACAGGACAGAACATCATTAAAGGGATTTGACTTTGTGAGATCACCCTGAAAACGCACCACTCGGTTCACTCTGAGATATTTTCAGTCTGGAAAGATGAATCTGTCGGGCTTCAGGCTGCTTCTCACTTTAAGCAGTTCATGCTGTAGCTGATGGACCAAAAATGACATTTGATATTTTAGACATTCAGCTGCTGACTCTGAAGCCAACAGGCTCTTGAGTGTGGATGATTGTGTTGGTACTGGATGCTGTGATCAAACAGCTGTTCTGATCTGTCTTCATTCATGCCTGTTGTTATTAAGCCTCCTAAGCTCCAAACCAGTAAAAGCAATCTTTGGAGGCAACACCCTTTTTAGTACTTTGCTGTATTTGTTTGTGATTGTGTGACACTGAACCACAGTGCTATGTATATCCTCTGTAACACTCAGACGTTTCCAGATCAGTGTTTCCCCCTCAGCTGTTTCTCACTATAGAGTCTTTCCTCTGTAACAATGAGGCACCAGCAGAGCATATCTGGCTCCCAGTCTGTGGCTGATAGTGCCCCCTGCTGTTAATAACAGGAACAGTGTAACCTTGTATGGAGCTCATAGTGATGGTCTGAAGATTGCTGCTGCAAGGCAGTAATTTGTATCCATGTGTGCTGTCTATTCTGAGCATATGCAGTTATGTGAGCTCTCAGGTTTTATGTATCAGGACATAATTAAAAACAATCAGGTCCTTAGTAGGTCTTAATATGAGGTAAATATAAAACATGAAGTGTTTGTGAGGTTCATCTGCAGCACCTTTGTCTCTGTGAAATGTTTGCTAATTTAACATTTTCCCTCCTAAACAGGAAGGAGTTTGTGGAGGCCTATGTGAATCATGCCTTCAACACATCAGTGGAGAATCTGTTCCAGGAGTTCAAGCGAGGCTTCTTCCTGGTGTGTGAGCAGGATTTGGTGAGGCTGTTTCGACCAGAGGAGCTGCAGGGAGTGCTGGTCGGCCAGGACGTGCATGACTGGGAAAAGTTCAAACAGGTACAGTCAGCCAAACAGACACAGGCTGTAGTTTCACAGCTGTCCTGTAGCACAATAACTGTGTACTGCATACTGTCAAAAGCATTCAGTCGGCTGCTTTAACACAAATATGAACTTGAGTCACATCTCAGTCTTAATCCAGACTTTTGTATGATAGTATAATATAATAGTCAGCCCACCCTTCGCAGCTATAACTGCTTCCACTCTTCTGGGAAAGCTTTCCACAAGGTTTAGGTGTGTTTATGGGAATTTTTTGACTATTCTTCCAGAGGTGCATTTGTGGTGTCAGACACTGACGTTGGAGGAGAAGGCCTGGCTCACAGTTGCTGCTCTAATTCATCCCAAAGATGTTCTATCAGGTTGAGGTCAGGACTCTGTGCAGGCTAGTCCAGTTCTTCTACACCAAACTCACTCATCCATGTCTTTATGGACCTTGTATTGTGCACTGGTGCCCAGCCATGTGCACACATGCCCACACTTTACACTTGGCACAGTGCAGTCAGACAAGTACTTCTGGCAACCACCAAACCCTGACACATCCATCGGATTGCCAGTCAGAGAAGTGTGATTCGTCACTCCAGTAAACACATCTCCACTGCTTTAGAGTCCAGTGTTGAGATGCTTAAATCACTCCATCTGACGCTTTGCATTGTGTTTGTCAGTGTAAGGCTGGGATGCAGCTGCTCAGCCATGGAAACCAATGAAGTTTGGACATCTGTAACAACAGCAGACTGCAGATATTGGTGACTTAAGTGCACTATGAGCCTTAGCATCAGCTGACTAGCTGTCATTTCCAATTACTTCCACTTTGTTATAATATCACTAACAGCTGACTATGGAATATTTAATAGCGAGGAAATTTCATGACTGGACTTGTTGCACTGGTGCATCCTATCACATTACCATGCTGGAATTCATTCAGTTCCTGAGAGCGACTCGTCCTTTCACACATGTTTGTAGAAGTAGTCTGCATGCCTAGGTGCTTGATTTAATACACCTGTGTCCATGGAAGTGATTGGAACACATTAATTGAATGATTTGGATGTGTTAGGGAATACTTTTGGCAACATAGTGTATGCCTGACCTTACAAACTCTATGATTATAACAGTCATTTTCACTGTTTTCAGAACACAAGTTATGGTTGGAGATATCATGACCGCCACCCCACCATACAGATGTTTTGGGAGGTATTTGATGAACTAACTGAAGAGCAGAGGAAAGATGTCCTTCGTAAGTACTTGCTGAAGCCTCCATTATGATATGTTACTGAAATCACACTGTATCATATAAAACATTAGATTTTTCTGCGCTTTACCAAGATACATTAGAGAGCAGCATTGTTCTGATTAATATACTGTAAAGCTGCTTCTAGCTGGTGGACTGAGCCGCCTCACCTTTCACCTGGCTCACGTCACACACCTGGAGAGACTCGACCTCCACCTGTGTTGCCTCACGCGAGATGATCTAGAGGCTCTGAGTCAGTTGCTACCAATCTCACACGCCGGACACTAATCGCATGCTCGCTGCAGCAGTCATGTGACTCGTTGTTTTTCAGTCCAGGTGCTGCCCTCTCTCACTGCACTGACCGAGCTTGATGTGTCATCCAATAAGGAAGTGGGAGGTGTGGTCCACCTGCTGGTCTCCGCCCTCCCTGCGACACAAATGAGGAGGCTGCCATTCAACAGCTGCTACATGAGCAACGAGTCCTTCACTGCTCTGGGTAACACACACACACACACACACACACACTTGTTTATTTATAGAAGTTTTCCTTCAAGTCATTCTCCCTGAATACCTCTTCCACCCTCTAGCCTGAAATGGTGAAAACTTTGTGTTTATGCATCAGCCCTGGCGGTGTCCTATCTGCGCACGGTGGATATTTCCTGGTGTAAAGTGGTTGGCGGTCACTTGGCGCTCCTGCTGGATGCTCTGCAGCCATCAGTCGTCAGCGAGCTCCGTCTTTGCAGCTGCGAGCTCACCACTGATGACATGCAACATCTGGGTAACTAACACACAATGACATTATACTTTTTCTTTTTTGGTCTGTAGTGGATCATTAGGCTGCATAAATGTATATTAAGACAAGTAAAGCCTGAAGGAAATTGATATTTCTTTCATTTATTTCATGCTGCCAGCATCTGTAGCTGTCGTATAAAACAAAACAATGAAACTATTCGGTGTTATTTTTGTCTCCATCAGAAACATTGTGAACAAAACAGTAAAGTGAACAGGCATAAAGTGATCAGTTATCAATGGGTCCTCTTCCTCTGTGCAGCTGCCGTGTGCAGACGGGGCTGTCTCTCCTCACTCCGTGCACTGGATCTGTCCTACAACAGCTTGGTGGGAGACAACGGTTGGTGCAGTCTGTTTGCAGCAGGAGGTCTGGGCTCTCTGGAAGACGTGGATGTCAGTTTGCGACCTTCAACCTCTGCTCCGTGCTCAGCCTGGCTGCCCGCTCTGCTCCGAGCTCTGCCTCAAATGCCGGCGCTGGCTCGACTGGCCATGCAGAGGTGGACAGCTGACTGTCAGGAGAGAGAGCAGCTGAGGTACTGTCTGAAAAAGAGGAGCGTCCTGCTGGAAAGGGATCCAGATTTACAAGACACATCATCAGCATGTAAAGGGAACAGTCAGGAGAGCCTAGAAGAGAGTCAGCCTGAGGAGATTGGAGCGGACCGCACTGGAATTTACTGTCAAAGAGCGACCCACTTTGTTGCTTTATTATTATTTTTTTAAGTCTCTGTTACCACAAGAAGGTCAGTGTTGACGTCAGCTGCATCACGTCTGATGTAAACTGTGTCACACGTGATGGTTTCAGGGAATACTGGGAACTTACAGAGTTAAGCACAGCTGGTGTGGGTTATCATATTTGTCGTCTCTCACCTTGGCTGCAGGGTCTGGGTCTTTCGAATGCAGCAGTCCTAACACTTGAGACACACATGCCGAGAAGTGGGGATACCTGGAAATGGACAAAGGCTTTCAGCAGAGTTTTAAAGCAGCTATTCAGGAAAAGAGCTGTGAATTATCTGCATACCTTGTTAGGTAATCAGCTATTTTGGGGTTCTTTAACAAATCAACCAAAAGGTCGACTGAGTATTTTCTCGTCAGAGTACCTTCACCGTTCACGATGATGTTGAGCACAAGCTGGAGCGTTTGATGGATGTTCTTTGCATCAAAGAGCTACGAGGAAATCCCAGAGAGTAGAGACAGGATATTATGTGAATCAGCATGAATGTTGTTTGTTGTTCAACAGATAAAAACAAGAAGAGAAAATAGAAACAAAGTAAAAAAGGAACAATTGTTTCTGCTGTTAAGAAAAAAAAATTGAGTCATGGCAGAGACCTGCAGAAGTCTTGAGTCTCATTTGATGACATTTTGTCAGATTGCCTTGTAATAAAAAAAAAACAAAACTGTTTTTTGAGCAAAAGTTCTCCAGGTTTTTTTGGAGTTCTTTCAAAGTTTTCTTATTTTTGGACGTTAGCTGCTTTTTCACTCTTTTTCAGTCCAGTCTGTGCATCTGAACATTTACAGAAAGATTTCTTTGTTTCGTCTTTAGACACTTTGTTAAACGCAGATCCCAGCAGAGTTCGCCTACCTTCTCTCCAACCTTCTCAGGTTTTGTGGATATTATACATGGTTATGCTGAGGATATGTCGGCTACTTTCCACTGGAAATGCCTTTTGGTTAAACTGTCAGCGAGGAATTTGCACTGTTACATTTTTATATAACTTTAATGCAAAAAAAAACAGCTGCTTGTTTAAGTGAAAATACACTGATGGGGTTTTTTTCTATTCATGAACAGGAGTGTGATCAGTTTAATAAAAGAAAAAATAACCATAACCAAGATATGAGGGGAAATCTTGGACAAATACAAGCAGACTGGAGCAGCCAGCGTTCAAAACACCGACGTTCAAGGTAACAGAAGGTTCCCGAGCCACATCTACCCAGCTGGTTTCTGTGTTTCTTGTGTATTTGTGTACACTGTGACTTCATGGCTGTCTTGGGCTCCAGCTCTTGTTTTGGTGTCTCATTAATTTGATTTAATGTCCTGCTTAGTGATAACATCACTCTTGGCCTCCCTGCACTGGCTTCCAATTGAATTTAGGATTCATTTTAAAGTTCTTTTATTGGTTTTTAAATCTTTAAATGGTCTGGCACCTGCTGAAGCCCTATGTCCCCACTCGTTCGCTCCGGTCAGCTGAGCAGCTGTTGCTCTCAGTCCCCAAATCACGGCTGAAACTGAGAGGAGACCGAGCGTTCTCTATCGTGGCTCCTAAGCTTTGGAATAATCTTCCTCTTCACATTAGGCAATCGACATCAGTGCTGGTTTTTAAATCCAGATTGAAAACGCATTTTTATTCACTGGCTTTTGACTCAGTGGTTGACTGACTTGTATTTTATTGTTTTTCGCTATGTTTATTATTGTATCGTATTTATTATTCTTATGGTATCTATTATGTTTCTATTGTTCAGCAGTTTGGTCAGCCTTGTGTGTTTTTAAAGTGCTATATAAATAAACAATGATGATGATGATGAACATAGTAACGTGTGTTGGGTTGCTCTGTCTTCAGACTCACTGTCAGACTGATTAGACAGTGAGTCTGAAGGTGAGAGTCCTCACTGCCCACGCCTGTCTTTGGGTCTGACCAACACCGTTTCCTGTGTGTCATTCCCCCCTCGCCTTCCCCCCTCCGTCCTGTCTGCACTGACCTCTCCAATAAAGACAAAAGGCCTCATTTTCTGAAACTCTTCCTATCCCATCACCTTGCGAAGAATCACTTCACCATGTTGATTAATAAGGACGGTGGGAATGGTTTGAAGTCTCGTCACAGAAAATGTGCCAAAGGCAAAGAATCTGAGCTTGAAATAAAATGAAATGAAAGATCAGCCCCACACAGGGGTTAAATTCAGATGGAAACTCTTATCACACAAAGAGAACAAGCGAATAAATATATCTGAGTGTGGCCCCTCGACTGTCACAGTGTAGCTGACATTTGATCTTATCATGTGTTAAAGCTATTTTAATTACTGAAGAGAACCAGTGTCAAACTCAGCCCAAGTATGGTTGTACGTTAATCCTTAAAGCAACAACGTTTTTAAAGTTGCAGCGTCATTTTTACACCACACCTAAAATCCCACTAATCGTCCGGGCTCTTCACCCTATGACCACACGCTGGGGTATCTAACACCACATGACCCAAATGGAAACTATGTCAGCTGAAAGAAACCCATCGAAATGTGCAACACTTAAAACTTTGCCTGATTGGAGCATGGCTTCAAATACAGCCCTGAAAACAGACAGGCGGTCGTTGGCATTTCGTTACAAAGTTTCCTTGTTCAAAACTTCTGCTTCATTATAGCAACCGAGTGACTGGGATCTACGAGCTGAGCTTGTGTAAGATGTCTGACACTGGAAGCCCAGGTGAGCGGCCATGAAACATGTTTAAAGAACGGCAGCTGTTTTATCATAATTCTGTGGAGAGCTTCATCCTAATGAGGGCTCATGTCCTGAGCAGGGATGCAGAGGAGGAGGAGGAAGGTCCTGGACACATCAGTGGCTTATGTGCGTGGAGAGGAGAACCTGGCCGGCTGGAGGCCCAGAGGAGATAGCCTCATCCTAGAGCACCAGTGGGAGCTGGAGAAGATGGAGCAGCTGCAGGAGGTGGGGCCTTAAAAGATTCATAAAGAAATAAATCTGTTTAATATCGTAGAGGGAAAAATGACTTTTCAGCTCAAAGACCAAAGTGCTATTCTAAAAAGTTTTTTCTTAGAGTACAGACTTTACATGACTAACCTCCCCTCTTCTCCCCACCTCACATTCGCCCCCATCTTTCGTCCAGGTGGAAAAGACCCGTCACCTTCTGGGAGAGGCGGCTCCCGTGGGAACAGCTCCCACCACCAAGTCCCTGAGTGAGTCTCTGTCCCCCAGCGTGAGCTCCGGCACTCTGTCCACATCCACCTCCGTCTCCTCGCAGATCTCCAGCACCACCTTTGAAAGCGTGAGAAGGAGCTGGCCACCAAGGTGAGAAAAACGTGGGCTTAGTGGGCGTTCTTGTTGCTGCCTTCTTCCTTCTCTGCTCGGAGCTGATCGGTCTTGTTCCTGTTGTGTTGTAGTGCCTGCGCCTTCTGACACACACCTTCAATACTGAATACAAGCAGCTGGTGAACAGCATCAGTGACTGCAAGGTGAGAAATAATACAAAGAAATAAAAAAATAGCCTTTCTGTGTCACATCAGGGAGTTCCTATATTGACGTCTACCTCATCCTGCTGTTGTTTCACTTCAGCTTTCTCTCATCTCACCGATCGGACGTGATCCATCCGTGACGAGCTTCAGCAGTGCCACCCTCACCCCTTCCTCTACCTGCCCCTCTCTCTCGGACTCGCGCTGTGGCTCCATGGGCCAGAAGTAAACATATTTTTAGGAACATTGACCTCGATCTGCAAACGGTTATTGACAGGTTATCTATTTGATTCTAACTTGGTGTGATTTGTGTTAAAGGACCCCTGAGAACAGCTCACGTGCCTCCAGTCCCTCCTGCTCAGACTGTGAAAACTTCCCGATGGTTCCCACTCTGGAGACCTCCTACCTTGCGCGGGCTGCAAAAGAACGAGTTCCTGAACTTGGTGCCTGATATTGAAGAAATGCGACCAGGGTGAGTAATGCCATATTAACCCAAATACTGTCACTATGACATGTGTCTCACAGACCAAATGTAAGTCGACACTCATGTTCTCTAGTTCAAGCAGAAATGATGTGGATCGATTCAAATTCCTGAGCCTGGATGATTTCAGCTGGAAACAAACCAACTCTGCTTCTTCTTCAGATAATTCAATTCAATTCAATTTTATTTATATAGCGCCAAATCACAACAAAAGTCACCTCAAGGCGCTTCATAGATACAGAGAAAAACCCAACAATCATATGACCCCTTATGAGCAAGCACTTTGGCGACAGTGGGAAGTAAAAACTCCCCTTTAACAGGAAGAAACCTCCAGCAGAACCAGGCTCAGGGAGGGGCGGCCATCTTCTGCGACCAGTTGGGGTGAGAGAAGGAAAACAGGATAAAGACATGCTGTGGAAGAGAGACAGAGGTTAATAACAGATATGATTCAATGCAGAGAGGTCTATTAATGCATAGTGAGTGAGAAAGGTGACTGGAAAGGAAAAACTCAATGCATCATGGGAATCCCCGGCAACTATGCAAGTTGTAAACAGTTGTAGGATTAAAGATTATTGAATGTACAGAATGATTATTTACACAGAGCTATACAGTAGTGCAGTTAAGATAAGTGAGGGTGTAGATAGTTTCTACAGAGGCTATATAAAGTGCTAGTGGTTGTGAGTGGTGGTTCACTCCATGTTATTATTGTGTGTTTGAGGGTACAGTTGTCCATTGTGGGGGTGTGTATGTTCAGTGCATGAGTTTAACGTGGGTCAGATGTCAGGAGGCAGAGTTCAGGAGTCTGACAGCTGTGGGGAAGTAGCTGTTCCGGTACCTGGTGGTCTTAGTCCGGAGGCTCCTGCGGCGCCTCCCAGAGGGCAGGAGGGTGAAGAGTCCATGTGATGGGTGACTGGGGTCTTTGATGATTTTCCCAGCCCTTTTCAGACACCGCTTCCTGTAGATGTCCTTTATGGCAGGAAGTGGTGCTCCGGCGATGCGCTGGGCAGTTTTCACGACCCTCTGCAACGCCTTCCGGTCCGAGGCAGAGCAGTTCCCGTACCAGACTGTTATACAGTTGGTCAGGATGCTCTCGATGGTGCAGCGATAGAAGTTCACCAGGATGTCTGAGGACAGGTGGTTCTTCCTCAGAGTCCTCAAGAAGAAGAGGCGCTGGTGAGCCTTCTTGACCAGCTTGGAGCAGTTGGTCGTCCAGGTGAGATCCTCGGAGATGTGGACTCCCAGGAACTTGAAGCTGCTCACACGCTCCACAGCCGTCCCCTTAATGTGGATGGGTGGATGTGGGTCAGCATTCCTCCTGTAGTCCACGATGAGCTCCTTGGTCTTCTCGGTGTTAAGCAGCAGGTTGTTTGTGTCGCACCACTCAGCCAGACGATCCACCTCCTCCCTGTAGGCGGCCTCATCGTTGTCACTGATGAGGCCAATCACCGTGGTGTCATCTGCAAACTTAATGATGGTGTTGGAACCATCAGCAGGTCTGCAGTCGTGGGTGAAGAGGGAGTAGAGGAAAGGGCTCATCACACAGCCTTGTGGTACACCGGTGTTCATTGTGATGGTAGATGAGCAGTGGTTATCCAGCCGGACATGTTGGGGGCGGTTGGTCAGGAAGTCCAGTAACCATTTGCAGATGAGGGAACTGATGCCCAGGTCTGTCAGTTTCCTGATGAGTTGTGAGGGGTGGATTGTATTGAATGCTGAACTGAAGTCTATAAACAGCATTCTGGCGTAGGTGTTGTTGTTGTCCAGGTGTGAGAGGACAGAGTGCAGTGCGATGGAGACTGCGTCCTCTGTGCTCCTGTTCTGGCGGTATGCAAATTGGTGGGGGTCCAGGGTGGGGGGGAGACAGGATTTGAAGTGTGCTAGGACCAGCTGCTCTAAGCACTTAGCTATTTACAGTTCATAACAAGAGACAAGGCACCATTTCTCTCCTTTGTGTTCCAGTCATCACAGCAGATTAAACTTTTAAAATATTTGCAAATAGTATAAAGAAATATATAAAGAAGTAAAACAGTAATTTATTAATACTTAGAAATACTAAAACTTACATTTGTCAGCAAAAACTGCTGCCATCTGAACCGAAACGTTACAAACCAGCTTACCCACAATCTGTGTATTTTTCTATGCTGGCTACTTAAATTGGCATCCAACAAGCTATTTGCTTTAATCTTTTATTAGACAAAGGCTGACTGGTTAGTTCAAGCTTCAACTGCATCCAAAGGACTGAAAATGTTTTAACACAGTGACTGAACTTGATTGAAGTCTCCGTAGTTTGTTGAATCTGTTTCGAGTGACTTATTTTCACAATTCCAGGAATTTTTAAAAGGCACCAAAAAGCATTACAACGCTGAGCTCGAGTCTGTGGACTTCAAAGGAAATGCAGAGGAGGCCAGGGTCCACATCAACAGCTGGGTGGAGAAGCAGACACAAGGTAAGCATAATGTAACTTTAAATGATCTCCACTGTAAATCCTTGGGGATCAGTTGTGTTGTGTTCAGTTGAGACATTATTACCGGATTGTCCACCGTCCACATTATTTTCTGTTTCCAGTTCTTCCAGTCTAATTTCTATTCAGTATTAAGCAGCACTATCTCTGGGTTTTACTGTTTGGTTTCATGCTATTAATAAAACCATCACAGCAGTATGTTGCTGTAAATAGCAGGCCAATTCTTCTATTCTTATTATATTATGTGATGGGTACTTCTACTTTGATCACTTGTGTCTTTAACATATTTTTATTTTTCAGGCCCATTTAGGATTGGCTGCTATTGATTCTATATCTTTATATTATCTTAAGTGCAGCAGGAAATTCATTCATTGTTTTTATAAAAGCGCGATACAAATACAGGCCATTTATAAATCTACCATCTATAATAATAGGATACAAGGACTTTCTATGAGGGTTATAGGACTGTGGTGCCACCTGCTGGAAATGAGACAATCTTAATCCCAGTTGAAAGAAGACATTATTTTTGTAGGAGCCATTTTTGGGTTGATACCTCATGTTGCCGCTAGAGGTAACCTTTTTAAGTTTCTTTTTTTTTCTTTTTTTAAACTTTATTTAATAAACAATGAGTATACAACATACGAACAGGTGAAGTATACAAAACAACAGAACATGAACACAAAAAGCCAAGAGTAAAAGAAAAAGGTAACAATTATAAGAATACACATACATATATTGTTTTGAGAGCCTTTGTGTTGGTGGAGTCTGATATTGATTGTATGTACATTTCCACATCCTTAAAATAATGACAGAAATATGGTGTTTTGTTAGTAAACTTACATTTGTGGATAAAAAATGTAGCTAAAAGTATGAACAAATTCATCATAAAAAACATTTCTCATACTTGTTGTAAAGGCTCACCTTCTAGCACATTCACTTCACCAGATGCACCTTGTTTCTTTTCCTCACCTTTGATTGGGTGTGGTTCTTGGCCTTCCTTCCTCCAAAACATGGTCCTCCGAGCCGGAGTAGCGTTAGCGTCATGGATTCACAGCAGCCATTGACTGAAGATTTGAGACGTTCCGGTCGTGATAGTCGACCTCCTGCCTACCTGCAGCAGTATGACGTTCAGTACCCTGGAGCTAGAAGAGCTACATGTGAGACAGAGAGTCAAACAGAATGCCAACATAGTGACAAAGACACACATGGGCTGCAGGATCCTGTCGGAGAGTCAGAAAGACAACCAGAGACATCCCCTGCTCCTTTACCCACCAATCAAGATGAGGTGATGAGGGAACTCCTGATGACAATGAGGGAGATTAGGCAATTCATGATTCAGTTATCTCCTCCCCATTCTCGCAGTTCCTCCAGATCTTCAATTCACACTGTCTCTGATGAAAGCAAATCCTCTGTTTGCGGTTTACAAGCCATTCCCCAAACACATCAGCAACATGAGCAGTTCCCAGTGATTGATCCAGCAACATGTCAATCACCCTCTCAGCCCCCCCAGGTTAGCCGTCACTCTGGTGCAGTTCTGGCTGCTAGCCCTCCTTTCCCTAATTCAACAATATTAGATGCTGCAGTTCCTTCAAGTGGTTTGCCTAGACCAGTTTTTCCGACACCAGATGAGACTCCTTTTAATTTCCTGGCCACGCCACTGCAAGGTCCCCACCAGATTTCATGTGTTCAACCTGCTTTTCCTCTAGATGAAGACCCCGCTCAACCTCTCGTCTGCATTCCGGAACCAAGGCAGCACCCTCCTGTAAAGCAGCAACCAGCTACATCTGATGGTTTGCATGCACAAAACCCTTCAGTACCCATTACTGCTAGTTCTAGTCACCCTGTTAGCACTAGAACACATGTGTATAAGCTTGAGGGTCCTTCTTTCCCAGACCTTACCAGAGAAGATGAAATCCAGTATAGGCTGTTACGAATGGCCCTTACTAACCTGCTTGACCCTCATGAGACGGAGCACTTTAAATATCATGTCCTCCTCGATCATCTGAAAGTAGACCAAGCTAAACGATTAGCTCTTGCCTTTTCCTATGCTCCTGACCCATACACTCAAGCCATCAAAGCCCTTGATGAGCGTTATGGGCAACCAAGACAGCTGGCATTGAAAGAGCTAAAGAATATACTGGAACTGCCTCCTATCAGAGCAGGTGATGGTCAGAGCCTTGATAATTTTGCTCTTCGAGTACAGGCTTTAGTTGGGTTGCTTAGCACTATGGGAGAACAAGGACGTGCAGAACTAGATTGTGGCTCCCATGTCGATCGCTTGTTAGAAAAGTTGCCCGCAGAGCATTCCAGTCGCTTCAAACGGCACATTTACAGGGAACAAGGAGATATGATGTATGACTTACCTTTGTTCTCATCCTGGTTGCAAATAGAGTGCAAGTGTCAACCAAGAAAGGACAGTCCTGTTTCATCCTTTAACCAGCCACGACCTGCCCATAAGTACACCTCTCCACTCACAACAATATTACATGGGACAAATGCATCCGATCCTGTACAGGCAGCACAACCCATCATAATGACTAAGGCTAGATGTGCATATTGCTGCTCACCTGAACACCACATTAGCAAGTGCCCTGAGTTCATTAACAAGACAAAGGATGAGAAAATAAACTGGATAAAGAGAAACAAACGGTGCTGGCGTTGTGCTAGAACTCATCAGGCTGCGAAGTGTGATCTGAGGAAAGCATGTGCCACCTGCATGGATAGACATCTACAGATCCTATGTGAGGTGAATCAGAGACCTAGAACTGAAACTAATCCTGTAGTGAGGACACTGTACTTTGATAGACCTAGCGATCGCCCTAGTGTCCTTTTAAAGGTTGTGAAAGTGCTCCTGCGTAATGGCAAAAGAACCCTGGAAACATATGCAATACTTGATGATGGCTCCCAACGTACCATGCTTCTGACATCTGCAGCTAAGCATCTCCAACTAACTGGGAAAGCTGAAAAATTATCACTCAGAACTGTCCATCAAGAAGTTGAAACTATTAAAGGTTCTTCTGTAAGTTTCTAGATTTCTCCCATCGCACATCCAGAGAAAACATACACAATTAATAATGCCTTCGCTACAAGTCACTTAGCACTTTCAGACCACACCTACCCCGTATCCTCTCTTCAACGGAGATACAAGCATCTTCAAGGTATCCCATTAACCTTTACTAACAAAGCAGCTCCACTACTGCTCATAGGCTCTGATCATACCCACCTCATACTCTACCATCAGCAGTACCTATGTCGTCACCGGCAGTGCCACTATCACCAGTTCCACCGCCTGTGGCCGCCATTCCGCCAGTGGTCAGGGCGCTGCCTGCTCCTGCATCACCTGGTCCTGCCTCTGCCAAGCCCCGTACATTGCCCCCAGCACCTGCAAAACTGCCCAATGGTCTGCAGGTCTGGGCCTGCCGCTGCATCCCACGTGGTTGGCATTTGGACCTGCTTTGCCGCCACCGCTGGCTACATGGTCGGCCCCCTGAACTGTCTGGCCTGCATTGTCGACCTCTAGGTCGACCCCCTGAACCTATATTAGACCTGTAGCATGTCTGATTCCTCTGCCCCCGCTTTGTGAAAAAGAGCATCTTTAATCCTTTGAACATATTTCTCAGTAGAAATATGGGGGCGGCTGTTGTAAAGGCTCACCTTCTAGCACATTCACTTCACCAGATGCACCTTGTTTCTTTTCCTCACCTTTGATTGGGTGTGGTTCTTGGCCTTAATTGCACTCACCTGTCACTCGTTATATAAGGACTGCACTCACCTACCCCTCACTCTTTCTTCACTCCCACATGGGGCGGCAGCTGAGGTGAGTTTCTCTTTGAGTCTCCTGAGTTCATGTATCATTTTGAGTTACTTAAATCATACTTTATGTCCTTTTTAGAGAGAGCAGTCCATGTGTGTCTTTCTTTCCTTTACCTGTTATACAATAAAACGACAAAACCTGCAAATGATGACTGCTTTTTCTTATTCTAACCGGATGAGCCCATGATGCTGATTGCTTCAGCCCTGAACCTTCCTTCCTTCAAAACAATACTTCTTGGGGAACTTAAACAAACAGAATAAAACATTTTCCCATCGTAAAGAAAACTCCCTTAAAATATGGACAATAACAAACCTGCTAAATTCCTTCCAGAATCTCTGTGTAAAAGAACAGTACCAAAAAAGATGCGTCACAGTTTCTGGATGATCCCCACAGAAAGTACAATTAGTATTTATGTCCCTTTTACATTTGACCATGTAGTGACTGGCTGGATAACATTTATGTAGAATTTTAAATGAGACTTCTTTCACCTTATTTACAATCAAATATTTATGGGGGACCATCCAGACTGTCTTCCACTTGATATCTGGAACATATCGGTTCCAATAAGATGTTATATATGGGAGAGAGACGATATCTTCTTGGAATAACTACGTATTCTCTTATTGCTGTTACCAAGTTCCTGTGAAAAGCAGATTTTTCCTATTGGTGACTCAGCTGGATCAGGGAGAGTGACTGAGGCAGATATTGAGCTGTCAGTGTTTTTATATAACATTAAAGTCCCTGAGGGTATGGCACCAAGCACCACTGAGGATTCCACCTTTTTAAGTTCCTGTATGGTAGGTTTATGTAAGGTATTTAAGGTGGACGCACGTAATCAGCGTCAGGTGTGTTGTTAATCATAAGAAGGCAAAACGTTTGTGACCGCTGCGCTTTTATCTTAAAATGTTTGGAACAAAGACCAAAAAGGACAAGATAAGTACTGCTGGAGTTATTGGACTGTTTAATTAATTCATGCATACCAGAAGCATCGCGTCACCCCCGCTAACAACCACCTCAGTGGCTTCAAGCCTACGCTTGAATTTTTGTTTTTTGTTCCCTGTTATACTGATCATAAAGCTTTTCCCCCCCCTTTTTTTAAAATAAAAACCATCTTGCTGTTGCCCTGTTTTCTGATTTTATAGCTGAAGATGTTGTACAGTAACTAACCCTAACCCCTAAATTTTAAATAGTTTAAAAGCATGTAGAAGAGGATATTTAGGCAAGTCCATTTCTCCTTTTGTTATCAAGAAGCACGGACAAAAAGGAAAAATAACCCTGAATCATTGGTCATTGGTCCCCACCAATGCCAAAACGAAATCTACGCCCACTGTCTCTTCCATTGCCGTTTCACTCCAAACGTAACAAATGTCCAACTCAGACAGTGTTCTCAATTTGCATTCACACACAGTGAAGTTGCAGCTTGTTGGAAATGCATCTCCATCCATCCAGTCATGATGATGGTGTTTTCTCCTTGCTGATGCCTTTTGCACATACTGCTGTTGCTGCTGGACCCCTCGCTGCTCAGGATACTGCTGTTGTCTCGTGACCTGCCATGTTGTTGCTTTTGGATCTGCATTTCTCGACAGTCAAGTGGAGGGTGCGTCTGTCCTCTCAGTAAGTGAGTGAGACAGTAGACAGTGGTGAGGAGGGCTGTGTGAAAGCAAAAACACATAAATATGCCTGACACCCGTAAACGAAGCAGCATCTGGCTGCAGTGTAAAGACTCTTTTGTTTGTCTTGGTCTCGTCTCGACTTCGTCTCATCTTGGTCTTGGTCTCGTCTCGACTTGGTCTCGACTTGTTCTTAGTCTTGTCTTGGTCTCGATACCCTCTGGTCTTGGTCTTGGTTTTGGCAGTCTTGACTGCAAGTCTAGTTGCACCAGTGGTGCCATGAGCAGTATCTATCTGCTGCTCATCAGCTGCTATGCCGTGGTTATTGTCACAATGTGGTGTATTTGGATCACTCGATCCTAAGTGGATATGGATATGATCCAGGATTGGATGTTTTGTATAAAATTTGAAAGGAACAATTGTTCCTTTCCCCTTTGCTGTGTACTCTGCTGATGCTGTTTTCAAAACCTACCACACTCATGTACAGTATCAGTGTCACACTGAGATATTTCAAAGATAATAATAATACATTTTATTTGAAAGCGCCTTTCAAAACACTCAAGGTCACTGTACACATTAGAATAAAAAGCAACATAAAAACAAGCAGTTTACACAATCGTAAAAGCATAAGACATAAACTAATTTAAAAGAGCAGAGTGGAGAGGTTATGTGGGATAAGCTATTTTGAACAAGTGAGTTTTGAGTTGGGACTTAAAGAGAGAGAAGGAAGAGATATTTCTTAAATCAGGAGGTAGGGGATTCCAGAGTCGTGGAGCAGAGCAGCTGAAAGCCCTGCTCCCCATGGTGGCAAGACGGGGGGAGGGGACGGAGAGTGAAAGGGAAGAAGTAGATCTGAGACAACGAGATGGGGCGGTGATCTTAACCAGATCAGAAAGATATGGAGGGCAGAGATGATGAATAGCCTTAAATGTGTACAAGAGTATTTTGAAATTGATACGATATTTGACCGGGAGCCAGTGAAGCTGCTGCAGAACAGGAGTAATGTGGTGGATAGAAGGGGTCCTGGTGATGATACGGGCAGCAGAGTTCTGGACGCGTTGAAGCTTGTGGATGGATTTTTGAGTATAAAAATAACCTGAATAAATACAAATAAAGGGAAAGAGCTGTCCAGACCTCTGTCTCTGACCATCTGTGTTAACACTTGAAATCGGAAACATGTAAATGTAACAAACATGTTAAAACATAAGAAATCAGGAAGGGGCAAAAAAAGCATTTTGCTAAAAAAAGATTTAGAGCAGAAGTTTTTAAAATGAAGATATATTGCATTTATTTACAATTAAAAACACACAGAGCAGAAAGTGTGTTACTGTTTTACATCCACAGACACACAAGAAAAGAAGCCGGCAACGTGAGGTCAAGTTATGGCAATTTTATTTGTGTATTTCAGTACATGTATTCAGAATAGAGTTTTTAAAAACAAACAAACGTCCCAAGTCAAGTTTGGGGGGATTTTTGTGAAAGAAAGGTTGAGAGAGGGGGAAGGAGGAAGAAACTATTGCTCTCCTTAAACTTGATGCTGCTGGGTCAGTTTTTTCTCAGCAGTCTGCTCCAGAATCCACTCCTGTCCTCGGCTTTCTTTTCTTTTTCTTTTGCCTTCAGCTCTTTTAAGGTTTTGTTTAGCTGCTCCTCGGCATCTTTAAATGCTTCTTTCAGCTGCTGTTTGGCCAGTTTGACTTTCTGTTTCAGGAGCTCTTTAGCTTCCTTTTTGTGCTTTTGCATTTCTTTAAGTGCATCTTTGCAGCCTTTCTTGGTCACCTCAGACGCTGTCGTTTCTTTCTTGAATACCTTCAACTCAATTTTCTCTTCTGCAAGTTCTTCTTGCACTTTCATCAGTTTCTTCTTCAGAGTTTCACTTTCCTGTTTTGCCTCCCATTTTCCATGTGTCTCTTTTTCTATTTCTTCCTCTGTTTCCAGCAACTTCTTCCTCATGTTTTGAGTGAAACTCTTTGTATTTTCCATTTCTTTCTTTGCTTCCTGTATTTTAAATTTCTCTTCCTCCAACACTTTTTGAGCTTCCAACAATTCTTTCTTCATATTTTCAATCTCATTTTCTGCCTCATGTTTACGTTTTTTCTCCTCTTCAAGTTGTTGCTTTACATGCAGTAATTCCTTCCTGAGTATTTCAGCTTCAGCCGTTACATTTTCAGCTTCTTGTGCTGCCAACTGCATTTTCCTTTTCTCCCCTTCAAAAGCTTCCTGCACCTCCTGTAATTCCTGCATCACATTTTCTGCCTCCTTCTTTGCAGTTTGATATTTATTTTTAGCTTCTTGTGCTGTGCTTTTCTCTTCCTGCAATGCTTTTTGAGCTTCCAACAGTTCTTTCTTGATGTTTTCATTCTCATTTTCTGCTTGTTGTTTTCCCATCTTCTCTCCTTTAAGCTTTAGACCCACATGCAGTAATTCCTTCAATACTACTTCGGTTTCAAACTTTGAATTTTTAGCTTCTTCTCTTGATTCTTCTGCCACTTCTTTTAATTTGACATTTTCAGCCTGTATTATTTGAAATTCTTCTCGTAGTTTAATCAGCTCAGACTGTTCTGTACTGTATGGTGACGCACTCACCAATCCTCTTCTCGATCTCCCTTGATTCATTTTGGCCTTTTAAACAAAGGAACCAAAGTTTTGTAGAGAAGTGAAGTTTTCGATGTGTTTTTTTTCTTCAACCGTCGTCTGTCCTGCACAGAGATGCTGCTGTAGATGTGTCTCTAGCTGTGTCTGGATAAAATGAAAAATGCTGTAACTAAGTGCTTGTGTTGCACAGTTCTACGAAACATTCCATTCCATGCATGCTCCGCCCACATGGTCAGGAATGTCAGGTGCTGCATCACCAAATGCTGCTCCCGTTGCCTAGCAATAACAGCTGTTTACTTTTTGGGGTCTGGTTCATTATTTAATAAAGAAAACATGTCCAAGTATTGCAACCATGGTGCTGAGGCTCAGTGCATATTCTAGCCTGCTGTGTGGGTGGGCAGCTAGAAATCACTGGTGGGCAACATGAGAGAGGAGAAAACTGGAGCAGCCAAGCAGGGAGCTGCAGGTTGCTGGTTTGAGTCTCTGTTCAGATGCTGGTGTCTCCTCTCTCTGAGATGTTTGCAAACAGTCCCAGATAAAACAATAAGGATAATAAACAAACACGTGACTAAACTAACATTTATGACACTGATATGTTTCATGTGATGGCCTCTATACAGCAGTCACTGCAAGCATCCACATCAGCACACTTACTTTTCTTTAAGCAGGCGTGCTGGGGTCCTCCTAAGGAAAGTTTGAGAACTTCATTTCCTTCATGCTGGTGAACTTTTTACCAAATTTTTTCATCAAAGCTTCTCCATCACTGACAGCGATTGTTTGGATCTTCACACTCATCTCCATGAACCCTAAAAATTGAGTTTCACTTTGCTCATATAATGCCAGGAGTGTCTCCATATTCCACAAAAGTCTATGCAAACATGTAACAGTATCCCATATTCATAAAAATATTATTGATATTATAACAAAAGCTGTCTCCACCACAATTGTCCCAATTGCTTTTTTAAACAGGATTTTCAACCAGAGGATTTCCCTAAAGCTTAATTTTTTAAATATTTTGTAGACAACAGAATCATTTCAGAAAAACTCAAAATGACTGGTGTCAATATTATTTGCCCCACAAAAAAGGTCAAATATAAAAAAATATTGCAAATATTGCACAGTGAAAAGGCACTACAGCTCAGTTGTTCCCACTCGCCTTTGTCCTCCTGTTTCCCCTCCCTCTCCCCTCCAACGAGGAGTTAAACAGTTTGATGGCGTGTGGGACAAAGGAGTCGCTGAATAGGCTCCTCTGATTATTTACGAGCATGTGCAGAGGATGCCCAGCATTTTCCATAATGTCCAGCAGTTTCTTTAATGTCCTTTTCTCTCCCACTATCACCAAAGTGTCCAGCTTCATGCCGACCACAGAGCTAGCCTTCCCGATTCGTTTTTCCAGTCTGGATGAGTCCTTTGCTGTGCTGCTCCCCCAGCTGTTTCTGGTTCTGTTTTGGTTAAGTCCTAAGTAGTCCTGATTTTGAACTGTTGTAGTCCTGTTTTGAGGGGAGAGATGATGAATAGCCTTAGATTACTTACTGGATCCACCCCAGATGAGCTGCTTTTGCAGTTCCAGGAAACCTGTACTCAGACCCTAAACCCTGTGAACCCATTAAAAACCAGGCGCCCAAAACGTGTTCCACAGCCCTGGTTAAATGAATCCACCCAAGCAGTCAGGCGTCAGTGTAGGAGAGCAGAGTGAAAGTGGAAGAAAGACAAATTGCAGGTTTCTTTTGAAATGTTAAAAGAATGTTTCTCAGGTCATTGTGTTAAATTGTCATAATCGCCGTGTTCTTTAAGACTATCAGCTCTACTCTAAACAACCCTGAAAGCCTCTGCTGACACATGTCATCAGTTCCTTTCTTTCTTTGTAAACAAGGTCGAGTCTGTCAGGTCAGCAATAGAACTTCCTACAGATGACCCATCAGTGTTTATTCCATGACTGTAAACATGTTTCCATTTGTCACTTCAGTCTTTACTCTGAAATACAGGAAATGACATCATGGCTCAAAATCTTTATTTAACTTTTTTTTTAAAAACTTTATTTAAGAAGTTAAACAAAAAGAACTTTAACAAAATACATTCAATAAAAACTTGAACAACAGGAAACTGATTTTTCATCCAACCACTGAAAAAAAAGGTAATGACTGAACACAAACAGAAGAACAATTTATAAAGATTAACATGGAACTACAGGAACAGTTTGATTCACAGCCTCATTAGAACTTTAACTTAAACTTAAGGAGAGCCGACCTGAACTCTGTGGAGCCTGATCTCCAGGGTTTTAAGTTGGACTCTGAAACCAGAGGATGTCTCTCTCTCTTCAGATTCACTCTGATCCTGTGATGGGAACGGTTTCAGCCCTGCGTGATCGCGCTGATGTTTGCACAGAGCAGATAATGAAGTGAATGTTTTGGCACAGTGGTAACAGTGAAACAGTTTATTAGTAACGTGGGATCGTTTGTGTGCAGAGTATGAACTGAGATTACTGAAGCTCTTGTCACACTGCTCACAGCTGTAGTTTCCTTCCATGTGTGTACGTTCATGCTCGTTACGACTACCTGACTGTGAGAAGCTTTTGTCACAGTGTCTGCACTTGTATGGTTTCTCTCCTGTGTGGACTCGTTTGTGTGTTTTAAGCTGACCTGCAGTGGTGAAGGATGACCCACACTGATCACACCAGTACACATCTTCTCCGGAGTGAATGCGTACGTGTATATTTCGGCTCCATACCCGGCTGAAGGTTTTTCCACAGATGTCACAGCTGTATGTCTTAACTCCAGAGTGGGTAACTAGATGACTCTGTAAGTTGCTACTTTGAGTAAAAGCTTTGCCACACTGATCACAGCTGTAAGCTTTAACTTCACTGTGGATGACTTGGTGTCTTTTTAGGACATTCTTCCAGGAAAACGACTTTCCACACAAGTCACAGCTGAACGGTCTCTCTCCAGTGTGGATGAGCTGATGTTGTTTTAGTTTAGACTTCCAGGTAAAATCCTTCCCACACTCGTCACAGGTGTATTTTTTCTCTCTCTTTCTTCTGTGAGGTTTGTCGGCCTCCTGAGAGCGCTGACTTCTCGGTCCACGTTGGTCCTGCAGTGACAGAGATACAAGCAGAGGCAGTGAGTGAAATGCAGTCATTAAACAAACTGAAGCTTCAAACTCCCTCCATTAACACTAGTTTTAAACCTCAAGGTGGAGTGTGGCACCAAACACCTTAAAGGTCTCTTATCCCCACCTACTGGTAGTAGTAACACATTACATCCAACCTGCTGTTAAAGATAATTAATCATTGTTCAAACACTCTAAAATCATGCCCATCCCTCCTGCCTGTGCACAAATATTAATGCTAACACACTCAGAATAGTAATAAATGTTTACCAGGTCTGTACTTTTTTATATTTCCTGTTTGTTTCCTATTATATATTTCTATAATTGTATAATTTATTCGATAATAATAAATCATATGTAACAGTTACTAGCTTGGTTCAGTGAAGGATGATGTCAGAGTCTGACTGTAACCTGACGTTTTTTTTTACTTTTACTCGCTACATTAAAAAAAAAATCTGTATTTTCTACTCCTTACATTTTCAACACAGGCTTGTTACTTTTGGTTTAAGTCATTTGAGGGGAGTTATTTCATCACTGCGGGCATCAAAGATTAAATTGATTTGAGCCTAAACAGTAACACATGAAATCCAATCCTGCATCATACACCAGGCTGTGTGGTAAAGTCCTATAAATGGAGCATGTAACGATCACTGTAACACAAACCGTAAATTTTATCTGAGTTTAAAGGTTTAAATCACCATCAATTTCATCCTTCTATGATTCAGAGTTTGGCGACATCCTTATCATACAGAGTTCCGTTGGCTGAGTTGGGGAAAAGTTCTCAATAGAGTTTTTGAGCTCAGCAAAGAAATCTATCAGTTCATGGTGTGAGATTATTATATTATCTTATGCCACGTTATACCCCTAATTAAAGATAGTGAAATTATTACGTAGTTTTAGTTTGCATTATTCTCCTGACTTTGAAGAAGGTGACAACTATTACAGTTATTAAACTGATTTGTATTACATTAGACTGCTGATTTATTGTGAATGAGTGATATTGTTTTATGATGCATTATACTGCTGAGGTATAAGAAATACTGTTTTCAGAGAGTCATGGCCTTATTTGTCTGATTAGAAGAGAACAGAGCATACCGGAGAGGTTTTCTGCCCCATCTCATCAGGAGGAGATAAAACAGGGAGCCAAGGCCGTCACTTAGGCGCCGTAAGAGAGAAAGAATGTGAATGTTTAGGTTTTATGACTAGGTGGAGGGGGGCTGAAGCTATAAGAATGTGAGAAACACTCAGACGCTTCGAGATCAGGCGGACACCCTCCCGCGCTCATCTCCCCTCCGGATGGTTTATGCTCAAAAGTGTTGAATTGTATGGAATAAAAGATTGTTGATTGAGCATTTATACACCGAGTATTGTCCTTCCTTCAGCCCAAAGATCAAAAGAATTGGGAGATTTAACAATGGACATGGCATGTATGATGCAGTGAAGGCATTTCAAGTGAAGCTGTCACAAATGCACCAGTGCAACCTGTCTCACTTTCCCTGTTGCCAAGTAATGTTGAACCAAGTCGGCGCACTTTGCTGATAAACTGAGCGCACTGAGTTCGCGGCGCTTTGGTGACTGTGAAGCACAAAAAGAGAATTTCAAGCTTCTTCTTTACGTGGAAACTGCACCTGTGCAGATTCAGATGGAGCTGCAGTGTAATGGTACACTCAAGGCAAAGTACGACACTGAATGGCCTGCACAGTTTATTAGTTCCATTCCTGCAGCAATGCCCCAGCTCCGTCTACATGCAGCTCCAACCTTGTGTATGTTTTCATTTATTTTTTCTGGGGTTTTTGCAGCATGTTCATATTTCTAACTTGCATAATTTTGACAGGATATATTTTTATGAAGATCAAAACATTTAAAGTTAAAGTTGATTTTTTTAAGTTTATTTATTCTGGAATAAAATTCCTGTCTGTTTTTATTCATATTTCTGTTTAAAAAACATGGTTTTAGTGTGTTCAATAAATGTTTATCTTGTTTGGCCCGCGACCTAAAGTGTGCCTTGAGTTTTGCTCCCTGTGCAGTTGAGTTTGACACCCCTGGTGTAGAGGATGGAAATCAGCCAGGACAACTCATGAAACATCTGCAGACATCTGGTTGAATTCAGTTGTGTACATCCACAGAGAGCAGCAGGTCAGCTGATCACATCCTGTACATTAAGAGCATCGACTGGAGCTCTCAATAGAAATGATTGTGAGCTGTGACTCTTTTCCCCACACTGAGCCACTACAGCTGATTTTAGGGTTGAATCCTGCTGAATCCCACTTTAACCTCTTCCCTGCCCATTTTCCTCTTTAGAGGCAAAGTCACCCTCTACAATGTAGGCATTGTATTATTACATGAATATTACATTACATTAATATAGCACAAGGTTCAGTTAGTTTTGCATAATATATATATCAGTACTTCATCTTTTACCCCTTTAAGACCTACCATAGAACCAAGAGCTTATGTTTATATTTTTACTAGAGATGGCACGATACCACTTTTTTATGTCCGATACCATAAATTTGGATATCTGCCGATACCGATATGAATCCGTATTTTTTAATCAACAGAACTGTTTTTTTTTTAAATATCTTGCTGTTTTTGTATAAGTTCATACTCAAGTTAAAAAACAAAACACTAAAGCTATTCTGTTATACCTGTATGCAAAAAATACACAGCACCCAAATATTTCATAGTTCAGTAATAGTGATCAATCTAATACACTTAATCCTACTCCATCCTCCCTATTCTGGTATTTTAAGGAGTAAGTAACCTAAATAATAGGGCTCTAAAACTCCCAGCAAAAAAAAAAAAATAGATAGGGAATCACCCACCCTCCACTTCATGATGCTTAATCAACATAATCAACTTTAATTTGATGCAGTGTGAAAAAAGATTCACAGAAATCAATTATTTTTCAAGAATAATTAAATAGATTCAACATCTTTCTTCAACAGAATTGCAGACTGCACAGATGGTACCTTCCCAAAGGAAAAAGTAGTAAAGCTTACTAGGGTATATTAGGCTTAGTTACTATATACAGTCATGGACTTCTATACATTTTACATCAGATTAAAACTTTGGGTGTAAGATTCAGATAATTATTTATTAAAATCTAGACATTTTAAATGAGAATAAGAAAGAAAAGGATGTCTTTGTGCCCCCCTTTTCCCTGTTAATGCCCTATCGGCCACCCTGGCTAAACTTTGCTAGATCCGCCCCTGCACAGTTACCAGCCGTCAGCTAGAAAAGGATCCTGGTGTAGAAAGTAATATTAAATAAATTCTAACAACAGCTTATCAAGGTTAAACGTGCTGCTGTTGTTCAGCTGCTGGTTTCCTCTTTCTGGCGCGAAGTGGGCAATAAACAAACAAGAGAGACGGACTCGCGACAGAAAAGCCGATCAGCTGATCATGATTTCATGACTGAAGTAGCAGCAGGAGAGGGAGGGGGAGAGAAGAGGCAGTCGCTCCATATATGTTCCATCGCAGGAATGCTTTACAAACATTCAGAGACGAACTTACACACTTGCTTTACTTCTCTCTGGGATAACTTCCTCGGAGATGAAATGCCGGATTGGTAGCGAGGCTACAAATACACACAGCCGCTCTATCACGTGAGCACACTGCTCCGACGTGCTACGGTTATGAGCCGAGTTACGCCATGTCGCAAGTTTTGTGAGGTGCTTTTTTGAAATTTAATGGATCGGATTACATTTTTTATTTCTCTCCGATATCAGATCCAGTAATTTACGTCAGTATCGAACCGATACCGATACGTGATATCGGATTGGTCCATCTCTAATTTTTACATGCCCTTAATGCAGGGCTCTAGAGTGCGACCAATTTGGTCGCAAATGCGACCTGCGAACTTTATATGCAGAACATTGTAGAATATTTTGAAGGTTATCTGCTATAAAAAGCCAGACAAGGAAAATCTCCTTCATGTTTTTCTGTGTTTTATTCTCAGTTACTTTCACACAAAGGCATCTGCTGTGATGTTCACAATTCTGAAGAAGTCAGTACTGATAAATGATCAGAATTATAATATTTCTGACTGTCTGAGGCTAAGTTGCATCGAATCGGGACTTTGAAAACCGGAATCGAATGGATTATAGAAATCAGTGATGATACCCAGCCCTAGTGAGCAGCCTAGGCACGACAGAAGTGGATGTAGCTGTAATAGGAAAAGAACTATTGCTAACTTTTCTGTTAAGTTAAGGCCTGATCCTTCTGAAATTCATAGCCAGTGCTCTGACACGGTGTCATCAATCTTTGAATGCTGAAAAAGCACAGTGTATCTATTCCAACATAGGAAGTGCTATGAACAGCAAAGCGTGTTTCTGGTATATTATGTTTTTTTGCTGCAAGTGCTTTTTATGCAATTTCTGCAAATACATATGTGGAAGGAAACGTGACCTAGGGCAAGCTGATGGCATAAGATGTAAGTACAACTATTCCTAAATAAAATAATTGTGTTAGCTTAAGTGCAGTTCTACCGGGATTTTAAAATTGTTACGCAAAACGGAGCATTCCTGCTCCAATAGGCCTTAAAGGGTTAATGGAGTATTTCTTAACACTAGTATCTGTCACCTTCTTTGTCGAACTCATTGTTTTCTCTGCAGTGGCTGAGCTGAGTCCAAGTAGCGTAAATGTTCCCCTGCTGCTCCGTCAGACTCTTCTCCTCCTCCTGATCAGCTGGGACACAAAACAGAACTTTGTTAGGCTCCACACTGCACTGAAGAGTCAAAGTGTCTCATATGTTCATCTGAGAGCACAAACAACAAATTTTAGCTTCCCTGGGTGAGCAACTTGTTTAAAACATACACAAAAGGTTTGAGCACCGATACCAAATTCAGCAGTATGGCACACCAGTACCAGGAGAGCAATTCCTCTTTAAAAAAAGCCCTGGCAAAGAACAAAAACAGAACAATCGATGGACCTGCATAAACGAGTACAGTGTTTCCCAACCACTGTGCCGCGGCATATATACGTGTGCCGTGAGAACTGATCAGGTGTGCCGTGGAAGATTATCCTATCTGAGTGGGTGTAGAAATCTGAGCCATGATCTGAGTAACCCTCATCACTCAGTCACACTCCGATTCTCTACTTATATCAAGTCCATTGCACTACTTTCAAGCATTCTGCAACCTGTCCTCTAATTTATTCTTACTGTCTTACTATTTATATTGTTTTCCATGCACAGTTGGTGTGGAGCACCCACAATTTAGTTGAATATGTACAAAGACAATAAAAGACTATTCTATTCTATTTTAAAAACTCTGCAGTACTTTTAAAACACAGATCCCCTCTTGGGGTTCGAGGCTGTATTTGTTTTAAAAATGAATCTCTGGTATCTCTGGCCTATCATTATTATTTTGCTAACAGTTAATCAGGCTCATTTACTGAATACTGATCAGAATTTATCAAATTATCTTTGAAATGATTCTAACAACAGGCCTCTCAGAGTGAGGCCAGTTTTTACAATCACATGCCCTGTGGGCTGACACAACTTTGCTGATAAGACAAAGGCAGCTGTGTTTTAGTCTGGAATACATTTATTTTTTACCTTTCTTTTAAATTGATTTCATTATAGCACTTTTACCGCCAACATATTTGGATTTTTTGGCGCTGGAAGTGACCTTATATTGATGATGGCTGGCGTTAGCTAGCTAGCTAGCTAGCTTGGATAGCGCGCTGCATTCAAAAACTATGCAGGTGCCACACAGTGACAGAGATGCTAACTAGCGCTTAGTAACAGACTAATAAAATAATAGAAACTCTGATTACACTTAGCTAATTTAAAAGCTTTCTTCTAATAATAACACTGTTTTCTTCTCTGTGTTTCATTAGCATTTGTTAATATTTTCTTGTAAATTAGTTTATAGCAGCTTGACTTGATGTAGAGGCTTTTTCTTTCAACTGGTTCACAAATAACTGACAACAGAGACCGAGGAGAGCAACAGAAAACTTCACTCAGGAGCTAAATTCAAGATTGACTGAACTCAGATCAAAGTTACCTTAGTGCTTCACTTTAGATGAGGAAGAAAAATAAACTAAAACACAAACACAATGAAGCGGGAACTTCGCGGCTTCTTCTTCTTTGGGGTTTTTCTTTGGCGGTTAGAGCTTTAAGGTGCATTACCGCCACCTGCTGGACTAGATGGTTCTTAAACTAAAACTAGACATTTAAAAGTATTTTAATAAACAATAAAAACAAAGACAAAATGTTTCAGTGTGTTATATTCATGAACATAAACATCAGATGGCTTCAGCTTACGCTTACCCCCATTTATTTAAGAGATTTTGCTCTCTGCAGGCGAGGATTTTTTGTTTAGAGGATCTTTGTAAGCCTGTATTTACTTTAGAAGAAGGGAAGCACTTCTTCATTCTACAGAAAATGTGACACATTACAGATGAGTTCATAAAAAGTGTCTCTGTCACTCTTTCAAGGCTCTGTCACTTTTTCTTTTTGACTGGAACAGCATGGTAAAGTAGGCCTAGGCTGCCATCTTGTGGCAGTGTGTTGTTACTACAACATATGAAATTGTGTTTCTATTGGAAATATAATTCAGCACCACTGAGCCGCTCTCTCAGTTACAAACTGAACCTGTTTCTTAGACATATAAATCACTAAGTACAGTGAAGCTTTTGGTTTTGTAAAAGTGTTTCTTATTCTAAATGCATGTTGATTTTTATCAGGGTGAAGAGCAGTTAGCAGTGCATTCATGGACATCTTTAAACTATTATTTGAAGAATCTTTGGTGATGATGGCATGAACTAGAAGCGCGAGCTCCAGGTGAGACTGCACAGAACAACAAGTGTCCTTAAACTGCATCAACTGATGACTTCTCACAATTTTATTCCACTGTGTGTTTTTATCATTGAACGTTTCTGTCTTCAGGTTTCTCTCAGACCAAGATTGAATGTGATGACAAGGGTGATGGATGGTGTGACATGTGCTGCTGGCCCACAGAACCAGGTGAGTATGCTGTCCATGTGCTCTGCAACAATGAGGACATCCAACACTCTCAGTTAAGATTAGTTTTCATGATTGTTGCCTCAAGGCCTGAGATCATGGTGGTGGGCTTGTGATGGACACACATGGCTGAAACCTCTCCTGTAGAGGCTAAGCCCAGGCTTGAAACCACTGGGGTGTTCGTTGGCGGGGGTGACGCGATGTCACTGGTATGCATGAATTTATTAAACAGTCCAATAACTCCAGCCTTACTCATCTTGTCCTTCAGATTCTTTATTTCTAGGATTTAACAGCAGCGCAGCGGTCACAAACTGTTTGCTTCCTCCCGATCAACAACACAGCTGCCGCTAATTACGTGTGTCTACCTTAAATATCTTCACAAACTCAAAATGTGACCTCTAGCACCAAACGCTTGCTGCAGTTGTTGGTGTCAGAGGTGACACACAAGGTATAGCACAGATGTCGTTATATTGCTCCAGCTGTGTATTGCTAGCTGTGGGGAGGCTTTTTATCTTGTTTACAGCATCTCTCCTGAGCAGGAAGCTCTGCCAGCCCAGCTCGGCTCTGAGCCAGACGTTATAGTATGAGTGGACCAAGATGATGGTGCTTCCCATCACACTCCACTCGCCAAATACACTCTCTGATACACCACAGCACACGGCAACCTGGTGAGGTAACAAATCACTGACAGTGAGGCAGAGACAGTGCTGATGCATTACATGACAGTGTTGGTTTACAGTCAGAACTTAGCAAAGAGTTGCTGTACGTGTGTGTGACACATACCAGAACCTCCAGCAATCTGTAGGTCCCATTTACACAATATATGACTTCATCCATGTTCTCCACTGGAGCTTTATGAAACTCCTCCACCATGAAGAGAACAACAGGTCAACAGAGTGCCAAGCACCTGGCGGTAGAGTGTTTCAGAGTTATTATGGAATTAAAAAACAAGCAAATATACATGTTTAATTATTATTGGCCTGAACTGTTTGGGTAGAGCAAGTTTAAACTATTTAATTTAATGTTTTTGCACACTGCGATGCGGTTGTGTGTTACCTGGAGAGAGGTGAGGATTGAGGAGGAGATGATGATGAGAAGCCAGAAGTCCGTGTGGAAGAACTGGCAGATCATAAAAGCCATGTACGCTGGAAAGATCAGCAGGAAGGGACAGAGAGAAACTGCACGGAAGTGCTTCCACAAACTCCTACGGGACGGGCAGCAAAACCAGCGTATGAGAAAGCAGTCAGGTTGATAACAGGCTTTGCAAACACACATTCAGTCAGATTACATTTATTGATGTCAAAAAGACAAACTGCCTGTTTAAGAATGAAGAAAGAAGGACAGTACACCGTAGTATTACTTAACTTATGATGTTAGCATGAGTTGTACTGATGACCATAGATAATGAATTCTGTGATAATTAACTAACTGCCCATAGTTATTAATAGTTGTTTATGATCAGTAAAAAATAAAACAAACAGTGGGACACAGAGTTTTCTTAAAAATAAACACATGAAAAAAGTCTTTGGTATATTATCTTAATTGCCTCTAGATGCTCCCAGGGCTAGGACTCAGCTATCTCCAGCATGGACTGCAGGATGGAAGCAACAACAATAAAGAGGATGATAGAGAGGAGGAAGGCTCTGTGGATGACCTGCAGCTCAATGAGGCCAGTTTGGACAGCAAGGATTAGCAAGGTGATCCCTTCAGTCATCCCCCTGCACAGAGAGGAAACAAATTAGAGCAACACACCACAATTATATGCCTTGGCTTTGCACTCAAGTTGGAGATCATATACACGTTTATCCAGACTTGACCTTTGGGTATACAATGTCAATTATTTTATCCTATTAGACAGTTGTGTGAAATGCAGACATCCTTAAAGAACAGTGTAGTAGCGGCCGGTAATAAACCAGTCCTCATAAAGGAACAGTGCTCTTTAATGAATTCAGCACAGACTTTACATCGTAGAGGTAACAGGGAGACACAACAAGTTATCAGTTAGCCATCTAACTATACTCTAACTCTAAAACTTTTCCAACTCCACTTTACTCTTATTTCACGACACCACCCTCTAGTGGTGCAATATGGTACGATCATTACAGGACAACATCTCTCTCTTTATGAAAAGAGTTCACCAAATAGCGTAGTACAGAAATAAAGTAATTCACTGTTTAGCAAGTCACACATACACTTGTGAACTTAAATGTCGCAATAGTTATACCATCAGAATACTACAACTAGCAAAGTTTAATAAGCCTGAAACTATATTGCACTCCTACGTAAAATGAAAAGAAATTATTATTCCAGTTTTTCCATGACAATTTTTTCTTAGTGCATTGGTGGCAGAAAATCAGTTCTTTTTAAACTCAAGATAGAACAAGTAATAACATTTCTCTAATGTTCTTTTTCAAGCAACCTATTATGCTACAATATAGTCTTTGTGCCAGCGAGGCTTGTACTTGACGCGTGGCAGTCTTCTGGCAGTAGGTGAGCCAGTCTGAGTGTGGTGCAGCCTAGCAGCTCAGTAGGTAGAGTGGTGGCCCCATGATCGGAAGGTCGGGGGTTCGACTCCACTAAACGGCTACCCTGAGGTACCCCTGAGCAAGGTACCGTCCCTACACACTGCTCCCCGGGCGCTGCACTGGTGGCTGCCCACTGCTTCACTGGGTGAATGGGTTAAATGCAGAGGAACTATTTCCCTATGGGGACTAACAAGCTCACTTTACACTTTACTTACTTTTACACAGTGTCAGCGTTCTTTTCAGTCACTGGGCGACAGCGTGCTAGATGAGTGGCATTCCAACTCTTTCCATCACTCAGCAAGAAGGCATTCAAGCCTTTGGCTTTTGTTACTGTTACAGGAGGGGTAAATCTGGGATGTCCTTTGGGAACATGGTGGGGTTTCCTTATCCTCACACTCTCTCCTGGTAGAAAAGAAGGTTTCCGTGCGTGACGCCTACCATCAGTGTAACGTTGCATTTTCAACTGATATTTCTGAACTGAGTGACGTGCAACGTATCCAGTGGAGACACAGCAGGAGGCAAAGGGAGTACATCCAGTATAGTACGCATCTTCCTGCCACACAGGAGTTCTTAGGGAGAGGGAAGTAGAGGGAAGTAGTTGCATGCGGTGTTGCACAGTAAACTTGAAGCCAATCCAGCACAGTCGCCTTCCATGGTTTCGACTGCTGGATTGATGTCTGGATACAGGTGCGGAGAACACGTCCTACTGTATTTCAGTACCCCCAATGCATGACAACTAATGTGACCAGATCCAAATAAACGTAGGACCAAATAAATGTGGGACAAAGTGCAGTGACTATAAGGGAGAATGACATGGACATGTTACTCGTACTGAGCAATGGGTTAAAAATGTGCTATATCTGACTCAAACACACACACAATATGTAAGCTAAAGCTTGAGAATCAACCACTCCGTATCGCCATATAACCCCAACAGACCACTTCAGTCTCAGAGTGCTGGCTTACTCATGGTTCCTTGGGCATTTGAAAGTAGAAAGGGAGGCAGAGTCTTTGGCTTTCAAGCCTCTCTTCTATGGAACCAGCTCCCAGTTTGGATTCGGGAGATTTTGTTACCCTGCAATAGGTTTATGGTTCTGGGGGCTTTCCATGATACACAGAGTGTTTCTTCTTCACTCATCTTTTTTCGCTCTCCTTGTATTTGTACACTACTCTGCATCATTAAATATTAATACTTTCTGTCTCTCTCCCACAGCCTGTCTTTGTCCTGTCTCCCTCCAGTCATTCACACACACACACAGGGTCAGTTCAAGTGGCTGCCCCTCCGTGAACTTGGTTCTGCTGGAGGTTTCTTCCTGTAAAAGGAGAGCTTTTCCTTCCCACTGTCGCCAAGTGCTAATTGTTGGGGTTTTCTATGTGTTATTGTAGGGTTCTTACCTTACAGTATAAAGCACCTTGAGGAGGTTGTTCTTGTGATCTGGCGGTATATCAATAAAATTGAATTGACTGTGAAGCACAAATATGCTGTATTTATTTAAATTTCTTTCTCTCTCTCTTTTTTTAGTATACACACTTCTGTAGTCCCCCTTAATCTGGACATAACTGTTGAAAGTGTCATCTATTTCACATGCTATCCGATGGTTAAGTGATGACGTGACAAATCCTACTTCCGGGCCTAAAGTAGTCTGCGTTTAATATGGCTTTTGTGTTGTTAACATGTTTAATGTTTTGTATTTTCTTCTATTTGATCTCAAAAAGCTCCTAAAACAGTCAGTGATCACTGTTGACCTCCCTCGGCTTTTATTACCGCTAATCATTTATTTAAGCTCAGTTTTTAAAACCTTAGAATGTAAATGCAGCCCAGCCCATGCAGCAGTATATGAATGACTAACCTCGTATTGTGGATGGATTATCTCAGTTGTTCTCCTGGCTGAAGTTTGGTCCTTTTACAGCATCCTGCCATGCGATTACATTTGTTCCTGACCACCGAGAAAACTCACGTTAACTTTTATCGAGTGGGAAAAAAGTTAGCTTGTTTATATTATGCTAACATAGCTGTGTTGCTAGCGGTCACGTAGCACATCATTATATAACAGCTAGCCCAACTTCAGTAACCCTACAAACGTCACTGCTGTTTAGCTTTCTGTCTTCATTTATGTTGGAAGTGATAGCAGAGCTGTACATTTTCATTTGTTTCCAAAACCCGGCAGTCAGGACATGCTATATTGTATTTAGATAGAAGCTAGCGAGCTAACTCCCTGCTAACTTCTAACTCCGTTAAATGTCATAAATTCCGTTTTTATGGATGCCTGGATGTTAAACTCAATTGTTACACCTGGTAGAGCAGAACGCTGATCATTTTATTAAAGATGAAAGACTTTAGACAGTTTTTCAACGCTTAGTAATGCCATAGTTATCGTTTGATATATGGACCTGCAGCAGAGTTTAGGTCCAGACACGGCTAGTGACGTCAGACTGAACAAGGAGACGACTAAGCTCCAGTTACATCAGTGCAAGTAAACAAACAATATATATAAGAAGAGTAAGAAAATAAATATACACTTTAGGACTAGGGATAAAGGGATCAATAACAATTTAAAATTTACAGTTTGATGATTTAAAGTCTCACACACAACCGAAAGGGGAGGAGGGGGCGGCTGCTTCCAAATAGAGCGCATTTCATTCATAATGTTGTAAATCCAAGCCCATTATGTATTCATGATTTGAATCCTGGGTTGTGTGAAATCTCAGAAATGCACCCTAGACAAAGTGAATCTGTGAAAGGTGTGTTAGATCATGTTGTGGTGATCCTTGGGTTGAGGGATGGGTGTTCATACTGCAGTGCAAAATTAAAACCAATGGAAGATGGACAAGAAAAGTTCAAAGCCATCAGGTCTTCAGTTTAGAAAAAAGAGAAAAGAAGAGGAGGAGAAACGAGCAAAAGATACAGGTAAGCAGATGTGTCATTGGATAATGGCAGGTCATCCTGAAACAATCAGAATCAAAATACTTTATTAATCCCTAAGGAAATTATGTGGATTACAGTTGCTCCAAGAAGAAATGGTAAAAATAGTAACAGTAACGGACTAAACTCCAAACAATACATTATATTACAGATTTTAATATTAATTAGTCATTGTCAATTGTTGATTTGTTCTGTTCTCATTGTATGACGAATTATGATGGCTGTTTGGTAGCCGTTTGCATACTATGCATACTCTCTCTCTCTCTCTTCATATGTGTGTGTGTGTGTGTGTACAACAGCTTTATGTTAATGTACAAATATGTTTATGTGGTTTCCATGGTTTTTGCATCTTCTTTAAGTGCGCGTCAGTCCATCTCGGAATTCGACAAGACTGGTAAGCTCTCAACTTGCTCTCCGTCTGATATGATCAGGGTTTTTTGTGTGTTTTCTTGAGGTTTTGCGACGCTGCGTGTTAAAGGCCTAGCAGCCGTCATTTAGCCAATGTGAGCCACTCTGTAAGAGCAGGTGGGAGGGAACAGCTGCTTCTGTTGTAAACGTGCTTCCGACTTGGAAATTTCCTCGGTCGAGTGGGTTATCTGGCATTTCCCCTCTTGAGTTTTCTAAACACTAATTTTTGTCGATATTTTAAGTTTGTTAGTTGGACAGAGTTAAATTAGATGTCGAAAGTTACTCTTGTCTACTGGTGTTTGTTATTTAAAAGGAATCTGACAAGATGATTCAAATAAAAACAAACGGTCAAAAACTAATATTTGGCTCTCACTTATGCTAGTCTGTTTTTGAATGTAAACAAATCATCCAATCTAACACAATTTCTGATACTTGTTTGCTGAAAGTTTAGGCGATGGTATGAGGGCAGTGTTTAATATAGCGTTATTTAACTATAAGCTATAAGAGACTTAGAGCTTTTTATTGTCATTGTGCAGTTTTTTGCACATCGAAATTGGGTATAATCTGTTAATGTGGCTTTTGTATTTAGTTGTTGTTGCCCAAACTCACTGTACTGCTACCTAACCAGTGTAGGATTGATGTAGTATTTAAGTTTTCTTTCCCTTTCCCTTTTTCCAAAATAACAATGAGTTGTTGTTGTTTTTTTTGTTTTGTTTTGTTTTCAGTTCATAAACGTATGTGTCTATGTTCCTAATGCAGCTATGAACAATGACCATAGTTGACAGATCTTCAGAAAAGTCTGACCACGAGTCAGCCGGACTCGGACCTGGAGCTGCTGTGTACAACAGTACACCCTCCTCTGAGGACCAGCCCAAGGACCAAGGGGCTGGTCCTCAGAGTACACCCTCCTCTGAGGACCAGCCCAAGGACCAAGGGGCTGGTCCTCAGAGTACACCCTCCTCTGAGGACCAGCCCAAGGACCAAGGTCAGAGCAAAGCCTGGCTTTTTTTCAAAATGTCTTTTTAAGCTGTTTGAAGATTTTTATTGTCAGACAGAATAGTTTTCCAACCAGTTTTAGCAAATATGGAACCACACTTTTTAGCCATTATTTACCCATATTTGTCAGAATTGGTTTTAGTAACGTACAGCTAATCTTTTTGCTTCTGCTTTCACACAAGTTTGACAACTGCTTTTGTGGGTGTTGTGTTGCTGCTTCCCTTCTCCGTTCATTCATCCAGTTATGTAATGCATCCAGCTTTGCATGATCAGTCACTTCAGCTCGTGATGCAATTGCTGTTTTTATATAAAGACCGGCAGCCCAACTTGTTTAGCAGAAACAAAGGAGAAGGCAAATTGTCCTATCTTTCTTCCTGAGGCTGTTTAGGAGTTTTTCACAGTGGCCAGAATCACATTATATAACTGTTAATAGTTGTAGCTATTACTGTGATGTCCTGACATGACTTTGCCATGTGCCAGTGTGTGGTTGTATAAGTAAGGTGGCATTAAATTATCTCCTTTTTAAAATGTATTGAAACAGATTTTTAGTAATAATTGTGGCTCTGTGTGTCAGTGATCAACAGTGGCGATGGAATTGACTTGCCCCAGAAGGTGCTGTTCTCACCAGATCGGCTCAGCCTAAATTGGGCCCAGGTTCACCTCATTGGTGCAGGCCTCCAGAACATGGGGAACACCTGCTTCCTCAACTCAGCCCTGCAGTGTCTCAGCTACACCCCTCCTTTAGCAAACTACATGCTGACGCGGGAGCACTCCAAAACATGTAAGTTTATTTCACCAACAGTGGTGTTACGCAGTCCTGCGCTGATTCTCACATTGTATCACTCCTTACTCACTCAGTATTTTGTCTCTGTCTCTGCTGCAGGTCATGAGCCAGGGTTCTGTATGATGTGTACCATGCAAAACCACATCATTCAGGTTTTTACCAACTCTGGGAATGTCATTAAGCCCATTGGTGTACTCAATGAGCTTGGGTGTAAGTGGATGACTGTTGTTGCTGTGCTCTGTGCAAAGTGTTTACCTATATTTTAATGATAGGAGGCGCTGTGTGACTGTTTACCTTTTGTAATTTTGGAGGGAAATAATCTGGAGGGATTTTGAATTCTGTTTTTAAATAAGTGTAAACTTGCATTTAACTGTGGTATCCTTTACAATAATTCACCTCCTGCTTTGTTTTTTGGTTCTGTTTTTCCTCGTTCCCCTCACACAGGGATTGCAAACCACTTCAGCTATGGAAGCCAGGAAGATGCTCATGAATTCCTGCGGTGCACAGTGGATGCTATGCAAAGGTCCTGCTTACCTGGAACCAAGTGAGTGTCATTTTACATTGCATGCATTCTAAACAAGTTAAACACACAAAAATATTTTTACTTGGGCTTGACAGTGTTTGCACTTTATTATGTAGTAAGATCCATAATTAGCTACGTAGAGGTAACACCGTGACAGTAGGAGAATATGAAATAAATCCTTTATCCTGTTTTTCAGGAAGTGCAGTTTATACTAGTTCCTTTTAACTATTAATGCTTCAATTGCTGAGAGTATTTTTCAGAAATGCAGATTCCTCAGTCTCTTGCCTGACTGACACCTCAGTTTACATACTAGGCAAGCCACTTGATATAATACCTCATTATTATATCAAGTTTTTTAATGAACTTGACTGCTCCAACACAGAAAGTATTCTTACACTGGGTGTGGTAGCTTGTTTTGGTAACAGGGCTTGAAAAGATCAGAAGCGGCTTAAACGTGTAGTAAAACAGGTGTCTGGGATTATGGCAGAGAGCTGCCAGACTTAGTGTCTAGTATAGATTTCTTCTGAGGCAACAGGGTAAGCAGTGTGAGCAGGAGCACTCAACCCCTCAGGTCATCTCTTATTCACCCTAATGGCATTAGTGCTATTATTGCAGCAGCAAAATTCAGAAAATCCAGGTTTTTCTATGTGTTACTATAGAGCTTCGAAGTCTATGTGCACATTTAACCAAAACTACACGTTTAACAGATGCACTGGGCTGAGTGTTGTGCTTCTTGTTAGACTCCTAAAAATAATTTATTAATTCATTTATTTTTTTAAGAACCTAAAGTGTCAATTCTCATCAAATCAATTCTTCCCGTGTAGCAGCAGATGGCCTCTTAAGTAATTAATCGTGCTCCAATTCCTCCTATTGTCTTTTCTGCTACTTGAATACTGTAAAGTGATTGTCTGGTTCCAAAATGCTAAAAAATAAATGGTCAGTCAGTTAACTGTTGCACTGTCCTTATTAGTTAACTTTTGTGCTTTATCTTTTTATTATAGATTGGACAGGCAAACGCAGGCAACCTCTTTCATCCATCAAGTGTTTGGCGGGTACCTAAGATCCAGAGGTAAGTCACTGTTTTTTAAGGTTTGATTTATTTTTCTTTTATTTGTCTTTTTATGTCTTACAGCTTGTGTGATACTCATAGCACTGATTTCTGTTTCAGTTAAATGTTTAAACTGCAAAGCTGTCTCAGATACATTTGACCCTTTTCTGGATGTCACTCTGGAAATTAAGGTAATTGGACAACATTCAAAGTGACGTTGCTACTATGTATTCTCTGCATTATGGAGTGTGAGGTTTTTCCTCTCTCTCTCTGTTCATATAGACTGCTCCAAATGTCTCCAAAGCTCTGGAGCAGTTTGTCAAGCCAGAACAGCTGGGTGGTGAAAATGCTTACAAATGCACCAAGTAAGTCAAAGAGATGCCAAACCATGATGAGTTTTAGTGTTTAGGTGTGATTTTTGTCAACAAGCTGAATGTTTGTTTCCTTCAGGTGCAACAAAATGGTAACGGCCTCAAAAAGATTTACAATCCATCGCAGCGCCAATGTGCTCACCATCTCACTCAAACGCTTTGCAGACTTCAGTGGAGGCAAAATCACAAAGGCAAATGGCCAATAGTGTCTGCTTAAGTCATAAAGATACATGACAGATGCTTTGTTTTATTATAAAACAGGATATTTGCATGTAATGTTTGAATTTTTTTGTTTGGTGGTCATCAGGATGTGAAGTATTTGGAGCATCTGGATCTGCGGCCCTTCATGTCGCAGTCCCACGGGGAGCCCCAGCTCTACAGGCTGTATGCTGTGCTGGTTCACTCTGGATTGAGTTGTCATACTGGACACTATTTCTGCTATATTAAGGTACTGGCTGTGCCCGAATCTGTTTGAATGCTGCTGTTGCGTAGTACAAACAAACAAACACCATAAACAACACATTTCAGCAGAAAACTACTTTGTATGCATTGAAAGAAAGAAAAAAAAGACCCCTATATAACCATAAGATTCTTCTTTTTAGCTCAAATTCAATTCAGAAACTGAATCTGCTGTGTCACATCTCTCTCATTCTGTCTCACAGGCCAGCAATGAGCAGTGGTTTCAGATGAATGACTCGTCCGTGTCAGTCAGTGACATTAGCACTGTTCTCAACCAGCAGGCCTATGTCCTCTTCTACATCAAGTGAGTAAACATCGGTATTTTTAAACATTCTAGGCTTATTCCTTCAGTAGAACTTTTCCCATCATTATTTAATAATGTAGACATGTTTATTCTCACTTTTCTTGTAGAAAATGTATTATTATAACCTAATGTTATAATGTTGATGCTTTGTCATGGTTAATATTCTTTTTTCCATGTCATCAGGTGCACAGATGTGGGAAAAACTGGGGACTACAGCCACTTGAACCATAACGCTGGCATATCTGGTCAGGCATCTCCCCAGCCGGTGGTGAGCCCAGGCACCATCGCCACCATGCCTCACAACAGTGTTGGCTTCATAGGTCCCCAGCTGCCACCACACATGAACAAGGTACTTCCTCACCTGAGGGTACTGATAATGTTGTTGTTTTTGTTAAACCCAGTGTTTCATGCAAAATACATTTGTACCTTTCAATTGTGTCTGTTTGAAAAGAATGAAATGATATCATATATTCCTTATTGGCCTACATTTGTACAAAATTCCAAATTATATACACAAAGTCATAGAAATCACTGCTCCAATTGGTCATCATGATTTTAATATTCTCTTTTTCCATAACAATGAAATACGCCTTGGACAAATATGACACGTCAATATTTCATTAGTGTTGTCACATCACATCCTGTAAGCATCGTCTGTCTGTGTCCTTTCTCTGGAAATTAATATTTCCAGCCAATATAGGCAATCCATCAACATGGCTGGAGAGTTGGTAGTTATATACAGTCTGTATAAGTGTGGTTAATCCAATGAAGATTTGTAAGGAGATGGCAGTTACTGTGAATTTACAGCAGTTACACAGTGATTAGTAATAAACAGAGCCAGTGAGAGTGAGTGGATATAAGAAAGTCAGTGACTCAGGTGTGTCGATTGGTTCTGTTTGTGAGACTGGAGGAGACGTAGAAATCTTTTGTTTTAAATCTTAGTTAGGAAGATTCCTGTTTGAAAACAAGCACTTTTTGTGAGAAATACAAGAAGTACATCTGCAGAAAGCACACAGTTACATTCTGTCCATCATGTGGACAAAATCGAAAATGTTGAGCATTGAAAAACTGAGAACGTTGGGCAAGTTCAAAATACGTGTTTGTAAGAACGAAAAACCAAATTGTTCCTAAAATAGTTATGGAAAGTCACTGTTGTATGTCTGTGTTCTACATGTTTATCTGATGGAAAATAAAGGTGCTATTGTTTTATTGCAGTTTCTTGACAATTCTGAGTGGATTTACACAGTATGGGTCAAAATGACCCGCAACAAAATCAATGTCACTTTTTTGTTTTTCAACATAATACAAGGGTTAATTTCCAAAACTTCCATATGATCTTCAATTTGTAGCAGATCCACTATCACACAGCAGCTGGAGCAGTTTCAAATGGAGGTCAGTCCACTGCTGCCACCTGTGGCCAAATACCACAGCCTACTACTAGATTAACTTGCTATGATGACATTGAGTAGAGGCTGAGTGGCTGCACTTACCCCTGGTACATCCAAATCTACCCACAAACATGTTGAAAGATGCAATGGCAGCAATGTGGCTTGTCAACACTGAAAACAATCAGTAAGCAAAGACAACAGGGATCACTTTTTTCTGTTTATTTAACATGCACAACATTTGTAGTCGCCTTCTGCACAGGGGAAGTCCACACACACTGTGTGGTACCACTTTCCACAGAAGGTGCATTCAATCTACAAGACTGAATGAGAAAGTCAGGGTCATTGTCTGACTGTTTATTACTAATCACTGTGTAACTGCTGTACATTCACAGTAACTGCCATCTCCTTACAAATGTTTATTAGATTAACCACACTTATACAGACTGTATATAACAACCAACTCTAAAATGTTTGTTCGCAGAGAAAAGACACAGACTACGGTAACGACATGTGATGTTACAAAACTAGTGAAATATTAGTGTCATTTCATTCATTTCAAAGGTTTATTTGCATGACGCACAAACAGACACAATTGAAAGGTACAAATGTATTGTGCATGAAACGAATTCAGACGTGCTGCAGATGTGTGTCACAAGTTGATCTGGCTGTAGGCTGTGGCACTTGGCCAGTGGTGGCACTGGTTGACTCGAGTCCATGTTAGTGCACACAAAGTAAACTGCTCGCTTTAGTTGTGAAGCAAAAACGCTGAATTCGGAGAAACAAACCGTGTGAGGGGAACGATAACGACAACAAGAGTCTCCCGATCGTTTACTCTTGTTGTCCTGTGAACAACATCGGCATGGTGTTAATTGTTTGCTGTTTTCGCGATCGCGTCGCGCATGAGGATAACCCTAGGTAAACTCGCCACATTTTTAAACATTTTGTTGTTCAACAGCATCAAGACTGACGGAGTGTGTTTGAGATAACCTCACAAGTGTCACAGATGACACATTTGGCGTTTTTTTGCTAGTCTGTAGGTAGCAGCTCCTGAAACGGAAGTCTGCCACACATCTGTTCGACTAACGCCAGTTGATCTAAACGCCAGTAGATCTGGAACACCGGCAGCCTCGCCTCTGTCAGTGCGCCTCAGGGCGGCTGTGGCTACAATTTAGCTTGCCATCACCAGTGTGTGTGAATGGGTGGATGACTGAACGTGTAAAGTGCTTTGGGGTCCTTAGGGACTAAGTAAAGCGCTATACAAATACAGGCCATTTACTTAATGCTGAAATCTAATCTATTGTATTAAATGGGTATGCTTGTAGTTTGGGTAATTTTGTTATGTCAACAAGTTCTGTTTTAAAACTTAATCTCTTGTTAACTGTTCAGATTGCTGAGGTGATTGATGATCGACCTGAGGAAGTGAAACAGATGGAAGTTTTTAGGACCAGCAACAGATGGAAAGCAATTGGAGGTAAATAAGAAGTCACAGAAGTAGGGGGGGATTTGTGCAATATTAAGTTAAGACTGTTGTTTACTATAGTTTTACTTCCTCTCCTAAAAGTGGATCAAAATGATGACACAGAGGAAGGAAATGGAAAAGAACATCAAAATACAGAGGCTGGCTCATTAAGCAGAGGTCGACATGACTCACCCGAGTTGTCTTCAAAGAGAAGAGGACAGGATTCTCCTGTCAAAAAGACCCGGCATGACTCTCCAGACATCTCTCCACCAAAGAGAAGTCGGAAGTACTCTCCGGATGTCTCTCCTCACAGGACAAGACGTCACGACTCTCCTGATGTCTCTCCTCCCAGGACTAGACCTCACGACTCTCCAGATGTCTCTCCTCCCAGGAGAAGACGTCATGACTCTCCAGATGTCTCTCCTCCCAGGACTAGACCTCACGACTCTCCAGATGTCTCTCCTCCCAAGAGAAGACGCCACGACTCTCCAGATGTCTCTCCTCCCAGGACTAGACCTCACGACTCTCCAGATGTCTCTCCTCCCAGGAGAAGACGTCATGACTCTCCAGATGTCTCTCCTCCCAGGACTAGACCTCACGACTCTCCAGATGTCTCTCCTCCCAGGAGAAGACGTCATGACTCTCCAGATGTCTCTCCTCCCAGGACTAGACCTCATGACTCTCCAGATGTCTCTCCTCCCAAGAGAAGACGTCACGACTCTCCTGTTGTCTCTCCTCCCAAGAGAAGACGTCATGACTCTCCAGATGTCTCTCCTCACAGGACTAGACCTCACGACTCTCCAGATGTCTCTCCTCCCAGGAGAAGACGTCACGACTCTCCTGATGTCTCTCCTCACAGGACTAGACCTCACGACTCTCCAGATGTCTCTCCTCCCAGGAGAAGACGTCATGACTCTCCAGATGTCTCTCCTCCCAGGACTAGACATCACAACTCTCCAGATGTCTCTCCTCCCAAGAGAAGACGTCACGACTCTCCTGATGTCTCTCCTCCCAGGAGAAGACGTCATGACTCTCCAGATGTCTCTCCTCCCAAGAGAAGACGTCACGACTCTCCAGATGTCTCTCCTCCCAGGAGAAGACGCCATGACTCCCCAGACTTGTCACCACCAAGACAGTGTTCAGGAAAGTCAGAAAAAATGCAAAGTAAAGGTGAGTGATCCATTTAAATTGTAAAGTGGAATCTGGTGTGGCATATGAATAAAAGTAAAAAGCAGAGACCCATTTAACATGAGTTTTGAATTGAAATTTATTTTAAAGACATAGCTTGATCTAATAATAAATCTTTAATTTTTGTCCAAAAGGCATTACAAAATGAAAATTAACAAATTAACTGTGTCTTTGTCAGATTCAGCCTCCAACAAAAGCAAGCTCAGCTCATCCTTGTTAAGTAAAAAACGCTCACCGGATCCTCATCGGTCAGCGGTGGCTAAGAAGGGTCAGAATAGACATGATTCAGACTCGGATCCGTCTCCCCCGAGGAAAAGGCCCCTGAAGGGAAACGCCTCAGACTCCGACCAATCTCCCCCAAGGAGGCCCTCAAAAACTAAACGGGGCTCAGACTCTGACCAGTCTCCACCCAGGGGGCAGCCACCGAGTGGAAGGGACTCGGATGGAGATTTGTCACCGCCTCGTAGGCCAGGCCAGTCACAGGTAAGCAGACTGTGTTGGAACAAAGATTAATGTCAAATCCGATTTCACTCAAATGTTATATTTTTCAATTGTCTTTTTTTTTTTTATAACCAGGGCCAAAGGATGCTATCTGGTGGAAAGGCAGGCCTGGTTTCTGTGGACATTTTAAGGAAAGAGCAAAAGGAGAACAGACGCAGAGAAAAACACAATCAGCCACTTGAAGGTTTCATCAACTTTTCTCTCTTAAGATTTTTTTACACCCATTGATTGAAGAGCTTCATACAGCTTTGCATCTCATTTCAGCTTATCATCTATATTGTCGTATTTTATTTAGTCCTAAAGTTAAATAATGAAGTTTCTACATACTTACCCATTCATCCCCTTTGACCAGATGAATCGCGTAAGGCTCAGACGATTTTCAGAGACAAAAGTGGCAAAAGGAGGGATCTGGATTCAGAGAGAAATGAACAGAAAAAGAAAGCTGGTGAAAAAGCGGCAAGAGACGAGAAATACGCTCAGTGGGGAAAACGGTAAATGTGCATGATCATTTCAAATATCACAGTTTATGTGATTATATCCACATAAAAAATTATAAAAGTGGTTCAATGGTTTATGTTAAAATGTATGTATAGGTTGGCACAGATCCAGATGCATCACCAGAAACTTAAGGAAGCGCTGCGCGAAGCCCTTAAGCCACTTCAGGATCTTGACCGCATGTTGAGAGAACAGGAAAGAGAAGGCGATCCTATGGCTGCAATGCGCAGGCGTAAAAAGGACCGTGGCACAAAAACACAAGATATTTAACTCAAAGAGAAGAGGACAGGATTCTCCTGTCAAAAAGACCCGGCATGACTCTCCAGACATCTCTCCACCAAAGAGAAGTCGGAAGTACTCTCCGGATGTCTCTCCTCACAGGACAAGACGTCACGACTCTCCTGATGTCTCTCCTCCCAGGACTAGACCTCACGACTCTCCAGATGTCTCTCCTCCCAGGAGAAGACGTCATGACTCTCCTGATGTCTCTCCTCCCAGGACTAGACCTCACGACTCTCCAGATGTCTCTCCTCCCAGGAGAAGACGTCATGACTCTCCAGATGTCTCTCCTCCCAGGACTAGACCTCACGACTCTCCAGATGTCTCTCCTCCCAGGAGAAGACGTCATGACTCTCCAGATGTCTCTCCTCCCAGGACTAGACCTCATGACTCTCCAGATGTCTCTCCTCCCAAGAGAAGACGTCACGACTCTCCTGTTGTCTCTCCTCCCAAGAGAAGACGTCATGACTCTCCAGATGTCTCTCCTCACAGGACTAGACCTCACGACTCTCCAGATGTCTCTCCTCCCAGGAGAAGACGTCACGACTCTCCTGATGTCTCTCCTCACAGGACTAGACCTCACGACTCTCCAGATGTCTCTCCTCCCAGGAGAAGACGTCATGACTCTCCAGATGTCTCTCCTCCCAGGACTAGACATCACAACTCTCCAGATGTCTCTCCTCCCAAGAGAAGACGTCACGACTCTCCTGATGTCTCTCCTCCCAGGAGAAGACGTCATGACTCTCCAGATGTCTCTCCTCCCAAGAGAAGACGTCACGACTCTCCAGATGTCTCTCCTCCCAGGAGAAGACGCCATGACTCCCCAGACTTGTCACCACCAAGACAGTGTTCAGGAAAGTCAGAAAAAATGCAAAGTAAAGGTGAGTGATCCATTTAAATTGTAAAGTGGAATCTGGTGTGGCATATGAATAAAAGTAAAAAGCAGAGACCCATTTAACATGAGTTTTGAATTGAAATTTATTTTAAAGACATAGCTTGATCTAATAATAAATCTTTAATTTTTGTCCAAAAGGCATTACAAAATGAAAATTAACAAATTAACTGTGTCTTTGTCAGATTCAGCCTCCAACAAAAGCAAGCTCAGCTCATCCTTGTTAAGTAAAAAACGCTCACCGGATCCTCATCGGTCAGCGGTGGCTAAGAAGGGTCAGAATAGACATGATTCAGACTCGGATCCGTCTCCCCCGAGGAAAAGGCCCCTGAAGGGAAACGCCTCAGACTCCGACCAATCTCCCCCAAGGAGGCCCTCAAAAACTAAACGGGGCTCAGACTCTGACCAGTCTCCACCCAGGGGGCAGCCACCGAGTGGAAGGGACTCGGATGGAGATTTGTCACCACCTCGTAGGCCAGGCCAGTCACAGGTAAGCAGACTGTGTTGGAACAAAGATTAATGTCAAATCTGATTTCACTCAAATGTTATATTTTTCAATTGTCTTTTTTTTTTTTATAACCAGGGCCAAAGGATGCTATCTGGTGGAAAGGCAGGCCTGGTTTCTGTGGACATTTTAAGGAAAGAGCAAAAGGAGAACAGACGCAGAGAAAAACACAATCAGCCACTTGAAGGTTTCATCAACTTTTCTCTCTTAAGATTTTTTTACACCCATTGATTGAAGAGCTTCATACAGCTTTGCATCTCATTTCAGCTTATCATCTATATTGTCGTATTTTATTTAGTCCTAAAATTAAATAATGAAGTTTCTACATACTTACCCATTCATCCCCTTTGACCAGATGAATCGCGTAAGGCTCAGACGATTTTCAGAGACAAAAGTGGCAAAAGGAGGGATCTGGATTCAGAGAGAAATGAACAGAAAAAGAAAGCTGGTGAAAAAGCGGCAAGAGACGAGAAATACGCTCAGTGGGGAAAAGGGTAAATGTGCATGATCATTTCAAATATCACAGTTTATGTGATTATATCCACATAAAAAATTATAAAAGTGGTTCAATGGTTTATGTTAAAATGTATGTATAGGTTGGCACAGATCCAGATGCATCACCAGAAACTTAAGGAAGCGCTGCGCGAAGCCCTTAAGCCACTTGAGGATCTTGACCGCATGTTGAGAGAACAGGAAAGAGAAGGCGATCCTATGGCTGCAATGTGCAGGCGTAAAAAGGACCGTGGCACAAAAACACAAGATATTTAACTCAAAGAGAAGAGGACAGGATTCTCCTGTCAAAAAGACCCGGCATGACTCTCCAGACATCTCTCCACCAAAGAGAAGTCGGAAGTACTCTCCGGATGTCTCTCCTCACAGGACAAGACGTCACGACTCTCCTGATGTCTCTCCTCCCAGGACTAGACCTCACGACTCTCCAGATGTCTCTCCTCCCAGGAGAAGACGTCATGACTCTCCAGATGTCTCTCCTCCCAGGACTAGACCTCACGACTCTCCAGATGTCTCTCCTCCCAGGAGAAGACGTCATGACTCTCCTGATGTCTCTCCTCCCAGGACTAGACCTCACGACTCTCCAGATGTCTCTCCTCCCAGGAGAAGACGTCATGACTCTCCAGATGTCTCTCCTCCCAGGACTAGACCTCACGACTCTCCAGATGTCTCTCCTCCCAGGAGAAGACGTCATGACTCTCCAGATGTCTCTCCTCCCAGGACTAGACCTCATGACTCTCCAGATGTCTCTCCTCCCAAGAGAAGACGTCACGACTCTCCTGTTGTCTCTCCTCCCAAGAGAAGACGTCATGACTCTCCAGATGTCTCTCCTCACAGGACTAGACCTCACGACTCTCCAGATGTCTCTCCTCCCAGGAGAAGACGTCACGACTCTCCTGATGTCTCTCCTCACAGGACTAGACCTCACGACTCTCCAGATGTCTCTCCTCCCAGGAGAAGACGTCATGACTCTCCAGATGTCTCTCCTCCCAGGACTAGACATCACAACTCTCCAGATGTCTCTCCTCCCAAGAGAAGACGTCACGACTCTCCTGATGTCTCTCCTCCCAGGAGAAGACGTCATGACTCTCCAGATGTCTCTCCTCCCAGGAGAAGACGTCATGACTCTCCAGATGTCTCTCCTCCCAGGAGAAGACGTCATGACTCTCCAGATGTCTCTCCTCCCAGGAGAAGACGTCATGACTCTCCAGATGTCTCTCCTCCCAGGACTAGACATCACAACTCTCCAGATGTCTCTCCTCCCAAGAGAAGACGTCACGACTCTCCTGATGTCTCTCCTCCCAGGAGAAGACGTCATGACTCTCCAGATGTCTCTCCTCCCAAGAGAAGACGTCACGACTCTCCAGATGTCTCTCCTCCCAGGAGAAGACGCCATGACTCCCCAGACTTGTCACCACCAAGACAGTGTTCAGGAAAGTCAGAAAAAATGCAAAGTAAAGGTCAGTGATCCATTTAAATTGTAAAGTGGAATCTGGTGTGGCATATGAATAAAAGTAAAAAGCAGAGACCCATTTAACATGAGTTTTGAATTGAAATTTATTTTAAAGACATAGCTTGATCTAATAATAAATCTTTAATTTTTGTCCAAAAGGCATTACAAAATGAAAATTAACAAATTAACTGTGTCTTTGTCAGATTCAGCCTCCAACAAAAGCAAGCTCAGCTCATCCTTGTTAAGTAAAAAACGCTCACCGGATCCTCATCGGTCAGCGGTGGCTAAGAAGGGTCAGAATAGACATGATTCAGACTCGGATCCGTCTCCCCCGAGGAAAAGGCCCCTGAAGGGAAACGCCTCAGACTCCGACCAATCTCCCCCAAGGAGGCCCTCAAAAACTAAACGGGGCTCAGACTCTGACCAGTCTCCACCCAGGGGGCAGCCACCGAGTGGAAGGGACTCGGATGGAGATTTGTCACCACCTCGTAGGCCAGGCCAGTCACAGGTAAGCAGACTGTGTTGGAACAAAGATTAATGTCAAATCTGATTTCACTCAAATGTTATATTTTTCAATTGTCTTTTTTTTTTTTATAACCAGGGCCAAAGGATGCTATCTGGTGGAAAGGCAGGCCTGGTTTCTGTGGACATTTTAAGGAAAGAGCAAAAGGAGAACAGACGCAGAGAAAAACACAATCAGCCACTTGAAGGTTTCATCAACTTTTCTCTCTTAAGATTTTTTTACACCCATTGATTGAAGAGCTTCATACAGCTTTGCATCTCATTTCAGCTTATCATCTATATTGTCGTATTTTATTTAGTCCTAAAATTAAATAATGAAGTTTCTACATACTTACCCATTCATCCCCTTTGACCAGATGAATCGCGTAACGCTCAGGCGATTTTCAGAGACAAAAGTGGCAAAAGGAGGGATCTGGATTCAGAGAGAAATGAACAGAAAAAGAAAGCTGGTGAAAAAGCGGCAAGAGACGAGAAATACGCTCAGTGGGGAAAAGGGTAAATGTGCATGATCATTTCAAATATCACAGTTTATGTGATTATATCCACATAAAAAATTATAAAAGTGGTTCAATGGTTTATGTTAAAATGTATGTATAGGTTGGCACAGATCCAGATGCATCACCAGAAACTTAAGGAAGCGCTGCGCGAAGCCCTTAAGCCACTTGAGGATCTTGACCGCATGTTGAGAGAACAGGAAAGAGAAGGCGATCCTATGGCTGCAATGCGCAGGCGTAAAAAGGACCGTGGCACAAAAACACAAGATGTTTAACTCAAAGAGAAGAGGACAGGATTCTCCTGTCAAAAAGACCCGGCATGACTCTCCAGACATCTCTCCACCAAAGAGAAGTCGGAAGTACTCTCCGGATGTCTCTCCTCACAGGACAAGACGTCACGACTCTCCTGATGTCTCTCCTCCCAGGAGAAGACGTCACGACTCTCCAGATGTCTCTCCTCCCAGGAGAAGACGTCATGACTCTCCAGATGTCTCTCCTCCCAGGAGAAGACGTCACGACTCTCCAGATGTCTCTCCTCCCAGGAGAAGACGTCATGACTCTCCAGATGTCTCTCCTCCCAGGAGAAGACGTCACGACTCTCCAGATGTCTCTCCTCCCAGGAGAAGACGTCATGACTCTCCTGATGTCTCTCCTCCCAGGAGAAGACGTCACGACTCTCCAGATGTCTCTCCTCCCAGGAGAAGACGTCATGACTCTCCAGATGTCTCTCCTCCCAGGAGAAGACGTCATGACTCTCCTGATGTCTCTCCTCCCAGGACTAGACCTCACGACTCTCCAGATGTCTCTCCTCCCAGGAGAAGACGTCATGACTCTCCAGATGTCTCTCCTCCCAGGACTAGACCTCACGACTCTCCAGATGTCTCTCCTCCCAGGAGAAGACGTCATGACTCTCCAGATGTCTCTCCTCCCAGGACTAGACCTCATGACTCTCCAGATGTCTCTCCTCCCAAGAGAAGACGTCACGACTCTCCTGTTGTCTCTCCTCCCAAGAGAAGACGTCATGACTCTCCAGATGTCTCTCCTCACAGGACTAGACCTCACGACTCTCCAGATGTCTCTCCTCCCAGGAGAAGACCTCACGACTCTCCAGATGTCTCTCCTCCCAGGACTAGACATCACAACTCTCCAGATGTCTCTCCTCCCAAGAGAAGACGTCACGACTCTCCTGATGTCTCTCCTCCCAGGAGAAGACGTCACGACTCTCCTGATGTCTCTCCTCCCAGGAGAAGACGTCATGACTCTCCAGATGTCTCTCCTCCCAAGAGAAGACGTCACGACTCTCCAGATGTCTCTCCTCCCAGGAGAAGACGTCATGACTCTCCAGATGTCTCTCCTCCCAGGAGAAGACGCCATGACTCCCCAGACTTGTCACCACCAAGACAGTGTTCAGGAAAGTCAGAAAAAATGCAAAGTAAAGGTCAGTGATCCATTTAAATTGTAAAGTGGAATCTGGTGTGGCATATGAATAAAAGTAAAAAGCAGAGACCCATTTAACATGAGTTTTGAATTGAAATTTATTTTAAAGACATAGCTTGATCTAATAATAAATCTTTAATTTTTGTTCAAAAGGCATTACAAAATGAAAATAAGAAATTAACTGTGTCTTTGTCAGATTCAGCCTCCAACAAAAGCAAGCTCAGCTCATCCTTGTTAAGTAAAAAACGCTCACCGGATCCTCATCGGTCAGCGGTGGCTAAGAAGGGTCAGAATAGACATGATTCAGACTCGGATCCGTCTCCCCCGAGGAAAAGGCCCCTGAAGGGAAACGCCTCAGACTCCGACCAATCTCCCCCAAGGAGGCCCTCAAAAACTAAACGGGGCTCAGACTCTGACCAGTCTCCACCCAGGGGGCAGCCACCGAGTGGAAGGGACTCGGATGGAGATTTGTCACCACCTCGTAGGCCAGGCCAGTCACAGGTAAGCAGACTGTGTTGGAACAAAGATTAATGTCAAATCTGATTTCACTCAAATGTTATATTTTTCAATTGTCTTTTTTTTTTTTATAACCAGGGCCAAAGGATGCTATCTGGTGGAAAGGCAGGCCTGGTTTCTGTGGACATTCTAAGGAAAGAGCAAAAGGAGAACAGACGCAGAGAAAAACACAATCAGCCACTTGAAGGTTTCATCAACTTTTCTCTCTTAAGATTTTTTTACACCCATTGATTGAAGAGCTTCATACAGCTTTGCATCTCATTTCAGCTTATCATCTATATTGTCGTATTTTATTTAGTCCTAAAATTAAATAATGAAGTTTCTACATACTTACCCATTCATCCCCTTTGACCAGATGAATCGCGTAACGCTCAGACGATTTTCAGAGACAAAAGTGGCAAAAGCAGGGATCTGAATTCAGAGAGAAATGAACAGAAAAAGAAAGCTGGTGAAAAAGCGGCAACAGACGAGAAATACGCTCAGTGGGGAAAACGGTAAATGTGCATGATCATTTCAAATATCACAGTTTATGTGATTATATCCACATAAAAAATTATAAAAGTGGTTCAATGGTTTATGTTAAAATGTATGTATAGGTTGGCACAGATCCAGATGCATCACCAGAAACTTAAGGAAGCGCTGCGCGAAGCCCTTAAGCCACTTGAGGATCTTGACCGCATGTTGAGAGAACAGGAAAGAGAAGGCGATCCTATGGCTGCAATGCGCAGGCGTAAAAAGGACCGTGGCACAAAAACACAAGATGTTTAACATTACATATGTTTTATTTTATTTATGACTTTATTTTATTTCACCAGGTCAATCCTTGTAAGAAGCTTTTAAATAGCAGCAGTTTTGTTTTTGCTACTGTTTGTATTTTTATTTATTTGTATGTTTGTTTTGAGTTTTTGTAGAGAAACCTCGATATAAAGGCCCTGCTCCACCTCCAAACCGGTTCAATATTCCACCGGGGTACCGCTGGGACGGAGTTGACAGGTAGAGTTTGTGCATCGGTGACAGAGGAAAACTGTTGAGGACAGAACTGTAGTTTAATATTGAATGTTTTTAATACACACATCAGTTTGTCATTTTGCACATTAATGGTAAAGAAATTGTGATCATTTTTTTCCACGTCTATATTAAATTTGCGCCTAATTGAATGGATTGTCTTTGGCCTTTTAGCTTGTCGTATCATAATTAATAGGGTTATTTTATTTGTGTCTTGCAGGTCAAATGGTTTTGAACAGAAACGCTACCAGAGGATAAAAAGGGGCGAACCACCAACAGTGGCAGGTAAAGTCCTGCTGCTCCTTCATACCAGCAACAGATAAAGTTACTTATGCTCTCAAATCCTCCACTGTCAGCTTTAATCATCTAAATTAGTGTTTGCAAAAAAAGCTCAGTGGCAAAGGAAAAAAAGAAAGAAAGTTCAAACACTGAAAAGAGTAAAACAGAAATAGAAACAATGTCCTAGTCAAGAAATAACAAAAGGATTCAAAATTACCGTCATTATTTCTGATCTCGCTTTAATCTCGGTGCACATCACTAAATAAACAGACAGAAATAAAACTTTGTTTTGTTGTCACAAAAATCAGGTCTGTGTGAATGATTAATTGTCACTGCCATTACGCATATTTTATAGAATTTATATGCAAAGTAAACAAGCTGTGAAAAAGAGACCTAACTGGAAAGATTTCAGAAACTGTGAAACTTGTAAAATATGTGTACACACACACACACACACACACACACACACACACACACACACACACACACACACACACACACACACACACACGTAGGAAAATATTTAGTATACACATCCAGAAATGCATATACTATTATATATTGTACATATATTTATTAGTTTCAGATGTAGCCATTCTTGTGTTTTGCTTGTTTACATTATTGTATTTTGCACAACTCTGTTGCTTGTGAAGCTCGCACACAAGAATTTCACTCACATGTGCTGTACCAATGTACCTGCACATGTGATGTGACAATAAAAGTGATTTGATTTGATTTGATTTAACTGGAATCACTCCAAAGTAGTGGGTTAAAAAAGGGGAACAAGAGTCAACAGTCTACGTTTCACCCTTTTTAGGATTCCTCCTCTACCCGGACACACCTGCTAAGATGGAGACCACATCACGTGAGGCTTTCTGCTTCAGGCCTATCCCAGACCAAGATCCAGGCAAAGGTCAACAGACTTGGCTCACCCTAGAGAGTAAACTCATCATGTCTGTATAAAGATAAGACTCATTTATGATGGCACAGTGCACGCAAGGCTGTGGCTTTCTGTTCAGTGCATGTGTGTGTCTTGGAAATGGTTTGGGCAGTGTGCTATGAGTGAGAAGGCAGAGATGGTAGAGATTATAAAGGTGATTTTGTGATTAAAGCTTAGATTAAAAAAAAACCCTACACTGCCATTAAACTGAAAAACACTGTAATAAAGTATTTAATACCTCAAATAGAACATAAGAAAGACCATATAAGGTTAAATGTGAAAATGCTGTTATAGACACAGAGCATCTGGAGGAGTGATATTGTTTTCTCTGCTGTGCAGTGAAATTCCTGCCACTCTTACTCACAGACACAGGATTGGATTGCCCTCAGCAGTAATTATTTGTGTATGTGTTCCCGTGTCCTTCACACAGCTCTGCGACATCCAAAGCAAATGATTTATATTCATAAGAACATTTCATCTCATTTATGTATAAAGTATTATTCTCTCAAGATTAAAATGAAAAAAGCAAATAGTGTAATACATGTAGTATGATCAAGAAAGTAAGAAAGTTTATTTATGGAAAGTGTGATTACTGTTGATGAAATTCTGCCTTTAGCAAAGTTCTGATTACCCTTCAGCAGGCTGTAACACACAACAGGAATCTCACCATTCTCCTCCTGCATCCTCATGATAAACAGGAAGAGGAAACAGACGCGAGGACAGAGAAGTGAGAGGGAATGAGCAAGAAGGCAACCGTGATCACATGTCAGCAGCAGCAAAAAACGAACAGGAAACAGCCCAGATGCAGTCTCAGTATCAGAAAGACTTCCCTCCCCCATCCTCCTGCCACAGGAGGCGGACACCTGCTTTCCCGCAGCCTGACAACATTGGCATCAACCCTGCGTTCAGGTGAGAGCAGGTTTATCATCATCACAGTGTCCTTCATGTAGGGAGCAGCTACTCTGTGTCTGCGTGCTCTGATTCTTCTGATTCACAGGATCAACTTCAGCACGGTCCAAAGAGAGACTTACCCAGGCTGGCCCATCGTGAATGTCGGGTACGGTGGAAGGCAAAGACCAGCTAAGCATGACTTCTAAGTGGCAGTGGAAATCATCTTGCATGTTTGCATACATGCATGATTAATATTAAATGTCAAAGTCATATTTAACAAATGCTTGAAATTTGTCTTGTCCCAGCATGTATTCCCAATAATCATACAGTAATAAACACAAACCAGTGGAAAAAAGCCTCAGTTTTCAGTGTGTTTGACGTATATGTGTTTGCACTAACTTCATTGTCTCTTCGTATAAATAACACTACAATTGACAGCTTACTACTCAGAACATACTTGGAAATAAAAGTCAGTTCTGCCTCTTGTTTTTTTCTGGTACATTAGAGAATTACCTTTTAATGAAATAAGAGATTCATTTCCCGTCATCTTTCATATTGATGACTTCAGAAATACTTGTGCACAGTTTAAGAATCCACCCAGTGACCCATAACTGAAAGCTGATTGACCTCACTGGGCAGGACCGAGGATCAGATGGCTGAGTAAGAGCTGAGTAAGCATTTGATTCAAATTCCTGAGTTGCATGTATATGGAAAAAGGAGTAAATGTGTTTGAATACTGAGTTTTCTTCCCTCAAGTATAAATCTTGCACAACACATCATTACCAACTCTGAAAACAGGGGTCACATGAGGCTACACTGGAAAACAACCCAACTTGGGAAATCTTAAACATGTTGCAGCACTTTGACAAACAGTAACACCTTAGATTTCAAAACAATGACGAATTTTATTGTTTATGATATAATCTGATTTACTTTTTTTTTTTTTTAAAGAAATGGGGCTGACAATGTGCTCTTAAACTTATGCTTTTTTAAAAACAAAACAAAACTGCAAACTCATTTTACATTGCGAGTCACATATAGCCTTTGACCTTGAGTGGGCCGGACCAGCGAAACTTCCCTTTCTGTCAGTGAAAAGAAGTTTAACTATGCATTTAATCCCTGGAATATCTTAATATCAGAAAAAGAAATGCAGTTTTGTTTGTCTCAGTTTATCTACATGATAAACAACATTCTGTAGTAAATGGGGAAAAAAGTCTGTTGGGACTTAAATTGCAAGAAATAAAATTTGAATTGTATATGTGGGGTAATAATATTTATGATAACTGTATAAAAGTACAGTTCCGATTTCCCAAAGCAATCCAATTGGACTCTTAAGCAGTGATTCTGGCTGCTGGCGCTCATGTTTGACATGATGGATGTAAGTCTCATTTGGCTGGACACCACCCGTATTGTAATTTTTTCGCTAGAATAAAGACTTGTAAAAAAAAAAAACCCCCAACAAAACACAACAACCCTACTTTGTCATTCCTGAGACTTCCCTGAGAAGAACTGAATATGACAGCCACAGGCAGAGTCCTGATTACCATACAGTACAATCTGAAGAATATCAGCATACAAAAAAGTAACCTTTCACACAAACAGTTATCCAAGTCACACACTCATTCACTGTCCTCCTTTGAAAGCTGAAGTGCTGAAGTGCAGCCACATGCTTCATCTCCGGTCCCGGTGCCTGCTCCTGTCTCCGTGCCTGCGGTCATCCCACTCTCGGCCTCTGTCCCGGTCATCTCTCCTTCCTCTGTTGCCCCACTCTGCTGTTCTGTGTCGGTCCCGATCGTCTCTGGCTCTCCCGCTTGGTCTGTCCCACTCCCTCCCTCCACCACCACCACCTCGTTCCTGCACCGGGTCTACCCCGAGATTGATGGGTTTACGGAAAGGCCTGTCCCTGCCGCCGAACCGCAGCTGTCCGGATTCCTTTTTCCCTCCAAGCCCGCCGCCGAGCCGCCGCGGCACCCATCCTTTAAGAGTCCTCTCTTGCTCAAAATCCACGAACACTTCATGCTGGTCGACCACCAGCTTGTTGGCGTCCCGGCGGGCCCGGACCACAGATCGCTCCTCTTTGTACTCAATGAAGGCATATCCTTTGGAGAAACCCGTGACAATGTCCCGGACCAGCCGGAGCCGCTGGATGTCTCCGTACTTAGAGAACACTTTGTGTAGTTTATCTTCGGTGGTCTGTGGGTTCAAGCGGGACACAAAAAGCGTGAGCAGTGGGTCTCCAACGACGCCTTTGTTGGGCTTGTACCGGGCACCCATGGCCCTCCAGACCGCTCGATCATGGGGTTCCACGTCTGTGCCGTCGATGCTACCAGCTTTCAGCGGGTCGTACACCTTCGCTATCGGACTCCAGTCAGCCATTTTAAACTAGAACGATGGCACAGGAGACTGGCGGGCTTTACAAACAGTTTTCAGGGCTAATATTTCTCTGCATTAGTCGCCAATTACGCGTTAAACCACACCAGTACCGCTGAATCTATTCACTCTTCCAAGTGCATCAACAAAAACATTCCGTAATGAAACGGGGTCCAGTGTGTCACATTTTAAAGTCCCCCTACTCGCCCGACTAAGGATACTAGAGTTCCGCTGTGCTAAGATACTTAGACCAACTTAAAACTTAAATTAAAAATAGATAACGTAGATTAATTATAGCATCAGTCGACAAATTTGCAAGTATGAAGTAAGGTTAATTATTATTAATAATAAATAATACTTTTTATAAAAATAAAAAGTTTATAAATAAAACTTTTTATTCATTGCACAATACTGTCACTTTAAAAAAATTTTTTTTTTATATAATTACACCATAATCAATAGCATAGATAGTGACAGATTAAAGGCAATAGCATTGTTGTGTTATTAAGCCATTGGTCTAGCATGTGCAACCAGGACACCGATTCCTTGATTCTACAAATCATTCTTCCATAATTCTTTTTGACAGTGCTGGTGGAAAGTGCCTTAAAACTTTTACAGATGTTAGACTGAATCGGACATTGCTAGAAAAAATATTAGAGCCCAACCTGATTCCCTCACTGTGAGAGTCACAGCATCCTGTCAGTGTATGTACTCCCTGATTAATATGGCAAGGAATGACTTATTTGAATGCCGCTTTTTTCACATCTCTGTAGGTCAGTCTTTTTTAGCTACACCACAGAACTCTCAAATGTGCATTTATCTTGTACACAAAACCCTCACAGCTATACCATACCATCGACAGTCAGCTGTGGACACTCTCTTTCAGCATTTGGTTGCTGTGCACTACGTTTCATTTTGGAGTCATGAGGGACATGTCTCTATTTCTATGTCCAGGACCAAAATATGTTGGTTGTAACAAGCGGTTATTTGAGTTACTGTTGCCTAATAAAATGGGTGGTAAGTGTATAAAATTATCTAAAAAGACTGAATGTCAAATGCTATCCAAGTTACAGGTGCCTGAACACTCTTGGGACAATGCATTACAAAAACATTCTTTAATAAAACACTGAAACCACAACAGCTTCTGCTCCACGGTGAATAACTTCTTACAAAAATTGTGAACATGCTTCACTTCATTTTTCTGTACAGTTCCATCTGATACACATGGTACAGTATCAAAAGGGTTTGGAAAGGTGAAACAAATTCTTCTATGTAGTTTATTTAAAAAAGAACTTTTGCTGCGTAGATGCATCTAGTCTTGTTGTTCTAACAGCATAACAATTATACATAAAGGTTGAGAAGGTGTGCTCTTTAGCTCTGCTCCAGATTCATCATTTTCTGAAAGCCTTTACATATCCTCCACACTCCATTTATAGGCCGCTTCCTGCACAGCCTTTTTATCTGCCATCCTCTGGTAGCGTTTCTGTTCAAAACCATTTGACCTGCAAGACACAAATAAAATAACCCTATTAATTATGATACGACAAGCTAAAAGGCCAAAGACAATCCATTCAATTAGGCGCAAATTTAATATAGACGTGGAAAAAAATGATCACAATTTCTTTACCATTAATGTGCAAAATGACAAACTGATGTGTGTATTAAAAACATTCAATATTAAACTACAGTTCTGTCCTCAACAGTTTTCCTCTGTCACCGATGCACAAACTCTACCTGTCAACTCCGTCCCAGCGGTACCCCGGTGGAATATTGAACCGGTTTGGAGGTGGAGCAGGGCCTTTATATCGAGGTTTCTCTACAAAAACTCAAAACAAACATACAAATAAATAAAAATACAAACAGTAGCAAAAACAAAACTGCTGCTATTTAAAAGCTTCTTACAAGGATTGACCTGGTGAAATAAAATAAAGTCATAAATAAAATAAAACATATGTAATGTTAAACATCTTGTGTTTTTGTGCCACGGTCCTTTTTACGCCTGCGCATTGCAGCCATAGGATCGCCTTCTCTTTCCTGTTCTCTCAACATGCGGTCAAGATCCTCAAGTGGCTTAAGGGCTTCGCGCAGCGCTTCCTTAAGTTTCTGGTGATGCATCTGGATCTGTGCCAACCTATACATACATTTTAACATAAACCATTGAACCACTTTTATAATTTTTTATGTGGATATAATCACATAAACTGTGATATTTGAAATGATCATGCACATTTACCGTTTTCCCCACTGAGCGTATTTCTCGTCTCTTGCCGCTTTTTCACCAGCTTTCTTTTTCTGTTCATTTCTCTCTGAATCCAGATCCCTCCTTTTGCCACTTTTGTCTCTGAAAATCGCCTGAGCGTTACGCGATTCATCTGGTCAAAGGGGATGAATGGGTAAGTATGTAGAAACTTCATTATTTAATTTTAGGACTAAATAAAATACGACAATATAGATGATAAGCTGAAATGAGATGCAAAGCTGTATGAAGCTCTTCAATCAATGGGTGTAAAAAAATCTTAAGAGAGAAAAGTTGATGAAACCTTCAAGTGGCTGATTGTGTTTTTCTCTGCGTCTGTTCTCCTTTTGCTCTTTCCTTAAAATGTCCACAGAAACCAGGCCTGCCTTTCCACCAGATAGCATCCTTTGGCCCTGGTTATAAAAAAAAAAAAGACAATTGAAAAATATAACATTTGAGTGAAATCAGATTTGACATTAATCTTTGTTCCAACACAGTCTGCTTACCTGTGACTGGCCTGGCCTACGAGGTGGTGACAAATCTCCATCCGAGTCCCTTCCACTCGGTGGCTGCCCCCTGGGTGGAGACTGGTCAGAGTCTGAGCCCCGTTTAGTTTTTGAGGGCCTCCTTGGGGGAGATTGGTCGGAGTCTGAGGCGTTTCCCTTCAGGGGCCTTTTCCTCGGGGGAGACGGATCCGAGTCTGAATCATGTCTATTCTGACCCTTCTTAGCCACCGCTGACCGATGAGGATCCGGTGAGCGTTTTTTACTTAACAAGGATGAGCTGAGCTTGCTTTTGTTGGAGGCTGAATCTGACAAAGACACAGTTAATTTGTTAATTTTCATTTTGTAATGCCTTTTGAACAAAAATTAAAGATTTATTATTAGATCAAGCTATGTCTTTAAAATAAATTTCAATTCAAAACTCATGTTAAATGGGTCTCTGCTTTTTACTTTTATTCATATGCCACACCAGATTCCACTTTACAATTTAAATGGATCACTGACCTTTACTTTGCATTTTTTCTGACTTTCCTGAACACTGTCTTGGTGGTGACAAGTCTGGGGAGTCATGGCGTCTTCTCCTGGGAGGAGAGACATCTGGAGAGTCGTGACGTCTTCTCTTGGGAGGAGAGACATCTGGAGAGTCATGACGTCTTCTCCTGGGAGGAGAGACATCAGGAGAGTCGTGACGTCTTCTCCTGGGAGGAGAGACATCAGGAGAGTCGTGACGTCTTCTCTTGGGAGGAGAGACATCTGGAGAGTTGTGATGTCTAGTCCTGGGAGGAGAGACATCTGGAGAGTCATGACTTCTTCTCCTGGGAGGAGAGACATCTGGAGAGTCGTGAGGTCTAGTCCTGTGAGGAGAGACATCAGGAGAGTCGTGACGTCTTCTCCTGGGAGGAGAGACATCTGGAGAGTCGTGAGGTCTAGTCCTGGGAGGAGAGACATCTGGAGAGTCATGACGTCTTCTCTTGGGAGGAGAGACATCTGGAGAGTCGTGAGGTCTAGTCCTGGGAGGAGAGACATCAGGAGAGTCGTGACGTCTTGTCCTGGGAGGAGAGACATCTGGAGAGTCATGACGTCTTCTCCTGGGAGGAGAGACATCTGGAGAGTCATGAGGTCTAGTCCTGGGAGGAGAGACATCTGGAGAGTCATGACGTCTTCTCCTGGGAGGAGAGACATCTGGAGAGTCGTGGCGTCTTCTCTTGGGAGGAGAGACATCTGGAGAGTCATGAGGTCTAGTCCTGGGAGGAGAGACATCTGGAGAGTCATGACGTCTTCTCCTGGGAGGAGAGACATCTGGAGAGTCGTGACGTCTTGTCCTGGGAGGAGAGACATCCGGAGAGTACTTCCGACTTCTCTTTGGTGGAGAGATGTCTGGAGAGTCATGCCGGGTCTTTTTGACAGGAGAATCCTGTCCTCTTCTCTTTGAAGACAACTCGGGTGAGTCATGTCGACCTCTGCTTAATGAGCCAGCCTCTGTATCTTGATGTTCTTTTCCATTTCCTTCCTCTGTGTCATCATTTTGATCCACTTTTAGGAGAGGAAGTAAAACTATAGTAAACAACAGTCTTAACTTAATATTGCACAAATCCCCTCCTACTTCTGCGACTTCTTATTTACCTCCAATTGCTTTCCATCTGTTGCTGGTCCTAAAACCTTCCATCTGTTTCACTTCCTCAGGTCGATCATCAATCACCTCAGCAATCTGAACAGTTAACAAGAGATTAAGTTTTAAAACAGAACTTGTTGACATAACAAAATTACCCAAACTACAAGCATACCCATTTAATACAATAGATTAGATTTCAGCATTAAGTAAATGGCCTGTATTTGTATAGCGCTTTACTTAGTCCCTAAGGACCCCAAAGCACTTTACACGTTCAGTCATCCACCCATTCACACACACTGGTGATGGCAAGCTAAATTGTAGCCACAGCCGCCCTGAGGCGCACTGACAGAGGCGAGGCTGCCGGTGTTCCAGATCTACTGGCGTTTAGATCAACTGGCGTTAGTCGAACAGATGTGTGGCAGACTTCCGTTTCAGGAGCTGCTACCTACAGACTAGCAAAAAAACGCCAAATGTGTCATCTGTGACACTTGTGAGGTTATCTCAAACACACTCCGTCAGTCTTGATGCTGTTGAACAACAAAATGTTTAAAAATGTGGCGAGTTTACCTAGGGTTATCCTCATGCGCGACGCGATCGCGAAAACAGCAAACAATTAACACCATGCCGATGTTGTTCACAGGACAACAAGAGTAAACGATCGGGAGACTCTTGTTGTCGTTATCGTTCCCCTCACACGGTTTGTTTCTCCGAATTCAGCGTTTTTGCTTCACAACTAAAGCGAGCAGTTTACTTTGTGTGCACTAACATGGACTCGAGTCAACCAGTGCCACCACTGGCCAAGTGCCACAGCCTACAGCCAGATCAACTTGTGACACACATCTGCAGCACGTCTGAATTCGTTTCATGCACAATACCTTTCTGTACCTTTCAATTGTGTCTGTTTGTGCGTCATGCAAATAAACCTTTGAAATGAATGAAATGACACTAATATTTCACTAGTTTTGTAACATCACATGTCGTTACCGTAGTCTGTGTCTTTTCTCTGCGAACAAACATTTTAGAGTTGGTTGTTATATACAGTCTGTATAAGTGTGGTTAATCTAATAAACATTTGTAAGGAGATGGCAGTTACTGTGAATGTACAGCAGTTACACAGTGATTAGTAATAAACAGTCAGACAATGACCCTGACTTTCTCATTCAGTCTTGTAGATTGAATGCACCTTCTGTGGAAAGTGGTACCACACAGTGTGTGTGGACTTCCCCTGTGCAGAAGGCGACTACAAATGTTGTGCATGTTAAATAAACAGAAAAAAGTGATCCCTGTTGTCTTTGCTTACTGATTGTTTTCAGTGTTGACAAGCCACATTGCTGCCATTGCATCTTTCAACATGTTTGTGGGTAGATTTGGATGTACCAGGGGTAAGTGCAGCCACTCAGCCTCTACTCAATGTCATCATAGCAAGTTAATCTAGTAGTAGGCTATGGTAGGCTTGGTACTTGGCCACAGGTGGCAGCAGTGGACTGACCTCCATTTGAAACTGCTCCAGCTGCTGTGTGATAGTGGATCTGCTACAAATTGAAGATCATATGGAAGTTTTGGAAATTAACCCTTGTATTATGTTGAAAAACAAAAAAGTGACATTGATTTTGTTGCGGGTCATTTTGACCCATACTGTGTAAATCCACTCAGAATTGTCAAGAAACTGCAATAAAACAATAGCACCTTTATTTTCCATCAGATAAACATGTAGAACACAGACATACAACAGTGACTTTCCATAACTATTTTAGGAACAATTTGGTTTTTCGTTCTTACAAACACGTATTTTGAACTTGCCCAACGTTCTCAGTTTTTCAATGCTCAACATTTTCGATTTTGTCCACATGATGGACAGAATGTAACTGTGTGCTTTCTGCAGATGTACTTCTTGTATTTCTCACAAAAAGTGCTTGTTTTCAAACAGGAATCTTCCTAACTAAGATTTAAAACAAAAGATTTCTACGTCTCCTCCAGTCTCACAAACAGAACCAATCGACACACCTGAGTCACTGACTTTCTTATATCCACTCACTCTCACTGGCTCTGTTTATTACTAATCACTGTGTAACTGCTGTAAATTCACAGTAACTGCCATCTCCTTACAAATCTTCATTGGATTAACCACACTTATACAGACTGTATATAACTACCAACTCTCCAGCCATGTTGATGGATTGCCTATATTGGCTGGAAATATTAATTTCCAGAGAAAGGACACAGACAGACGATGCTTACAGGATGTGATGTGACAACACTAATGAAATATTGACGTGTCATATTTGTCCAAGGCGTATTTCATTGTTATGGAAAAAGAGAATATTAAAATCATGATGACCAATTGGAGCAGTGATTTCTATGACTTTGTGTATATAATTTGGAATTTTGTACAAATGTAGGCCAATAAGGAATATATGATATCATTTCATTCTTTTCAAACAGACACAATTGAAAGGTACAAATGTATTTTGCATGAAACACTGGGTTTAACAAAAACAACAACATTATCAGTACCCTCAGGTGAGGAAGTACCTTGTTCATGTGTGGTGGCAGCTGGGGACCTATGAAGCCAACACTGTTGTGAGGCATGGTGGCGATGGTGCGTGGGCTCACCACCGGCTGGGGAGATGCCTGACCAGATATGCCAGCGTTATGGTTCAAGTGGCTGTAGTCCCCAGTTTTTCCCACATCTGTGCACCTGATGACATGGAAAAAAGAATATTAACCATGACAAAGCATCAACATTATAACATTAGGTTATAATAATACATTTTCTACAAGAAAAGTGAGAATAAACATGTCTACATTATTAAATAATGATGGGAAAAGTTCTACTGAAGGAATAAGCCTAGAATGTTTAAAAATACCGATGTTTACTCACTTGATGTAGAAGAGGACATAGGCCTGCTGGTTGAGAACAGTGCTAATGTCACTGACTGACACGGACGAGTCATTCATCTGAAACCACTGCTCATTGCTGGCCTGTGAGACAGAATGAGAGAGATGTGACACAGCAGATTCAGTTTCTGAATTGAATTTGAGCTAAAAAGAAGAATCTTATGGTTATATAGGGGTCTTTTTTTTCTTTCTTTCAATGCATACAAAGTAGTTTTCTGCTGAAATGTGTTGTTTATGGTGTTTGTTTGTTTGTACTACGCAACAGCAGCATTCAAACAGATTCGGGCACAGCCAGTACCTTAATATAGCAGAAATAGTGTCCAGTATGACAACTCAATCCAGAGTGAACCAGCACAGCATACAGCCTGTAGAGCTGGGGCTCCCCGTGGGACTGCGACATGAAGGGCCGCAGATCCAGATGCTCCAAATACTTCACATCCTGATGACCACCAAACAAAAAAATTCAAACATTACATGCAAATATCCTGTTTTATAATAAAACAAAGCATCTGTCATGTATCTTTATGACTTAAGCAGACACTATTGGCCATTTGCCTTTGTGATTTTGCCTCCACTGAAGTCTGCAAAGCGTTTGAGTGAGATGGTGAGCACATTGGCGCTGCGATGGATTGTAAATCTTTTTGAGGCCGTTACCATTTTGTTGCACCTGAAGGAAACAAACATTCAGCTTGTTGACAAAAATCACACCTAAACACTAAAACTCATCATGGTTTGGCATCTCTTTGACTTACTTGGTGCATTTGTAAGCATTTTCACCACCCAGCTGTTCTGGCTTGACAAACTGCTCCAGAGCTTTGGAGACATTTGGAGCAGTCTATATGAACAGAGAGAGAGAGGAAAAACCTCACACTCCATAATGCAGAGAATACATAGTAGCAACGTCACTTTGAATGTTGTCCAATTACCTTAATTTCCAGAGTGACATCCAGAAAAGGGTCAAATGTATCTGAGACAGCTTTGCAGTTTAAACATTTAACTGAAACAGAAATCAGTGCTATGAGTATCACACAAGCTGTAAGACATAAAAAGACAAATAAAAGAAAAATAAATCAAACCTTAAAAAACAGTGACTTACCTCTGGATCTTAGGTACCCGCCAAACACTTGATGGATGAAAGAGGTTGCCTGCGTTTGCCTGTCCAATCTATAATAAAAAGATAAAGCACAAAAGTTAACTAATAAGGACAGTGCAACAATTAACTGACTGACCATTTATTTTTTAGCATTTTGGAACCAGACAATCACTTTACAGTATTCAAGTAGCAGAAAAGACAATAGGAGGAATTGGAGCACGATTAATTACTTAAGAGGCCATCTGCTGCTACACGGGAAGAATTGATTTGATGAGAATTGACACTTTAGGTTCTTAAAAAAATAAATGAATTAATAAATTATTTTTAGGAGTCTAACAAGAAGCACAACACTCAGCCCAGTGCATCTGTTAAACGTGTAGTTTTGGTTAAATGTGCACATAGACTTCGAAGCTCTATAGTAACACATAGAAAAACCTGGATTTTCTGAATTTTGCTGCTGCAATAATAGCACTAATGCCATTAGGGTGAATAAGAGATGACCTGAGGGGTTGAGTGCTCCTGCTCACACTGCTTACCCTGTTGCCTCAGAAGAAATCTATACTAGACACTAAGTCTGGCAGCTCTCTGCCATAATCCCAGACACCTGTTTTACTACACGTTTAAGCCGCTTCTGATCTTTTCAAGCCCTGTTACCAAAACAAGCTACCACACCCAGTGTAAGAATACTTTCTGTGTTGGAGCAGTCAAGTTCATTAAAAAACTTGATATAATAATGAGGTATTATATCAAGTGGCTTGCCTAGTATGTAAACTGAGGTGTCAGTCAGGCAAGAGACTGAGGAATCTGCATTTCTGAAAAATACTCTCAGCAATTGAAGCATTAATAGTTAAAAGGAACTAGTATAAACTGCACTTCCTGAAAAACAGGATAAAGGATTTATTTCATATTCTCCTACTGTCACGGTGTTACCTCTACGTAGCTAATTATGGATCTTACTACATAATAAAGTGCAAACACTGTCAAGCCCAAGTAAAAATATTTTTGTGTGTTTAACTTGTTTAGAATGCATGCAATGTAAAATGACACTCACTTGGTTCCAGGTAAGCAGGACCTTTGCATAGCATCCACTGTGCACCGCAGGAATTCATGAGCATCTTCCTGGCTTCCATAGCGGAAGTGGTTTGCAATCCCTGTGTGAGGGGAACGAGGAAAAACAGAACCAAAAAACAAAGCAGGAGGTGAATTATTGTAAAGGATACCACAGTTAAATGCAAGTTTACACTTATTTAAAAACAGAATTCAAAATCCCTCCAGATTATTTCCCTCCAAAATTACAAAAGGTAAACAGTCACACAGCGCCTCCTATCATTAAAATATAGGTAAACACTTTGCACAGAGCACAGCAACAACAGTCATCCACTTACACCCAAGCTCATTGAGTACACCAATGGGCTTAATGACATTCCCAGAGTTGGTAAAAACCTGAATGATGTGGTTTTGCATGGTACACATCATACAGAACCCTGGCTCATGACCTGCAGCAGAGACAGAGACAAAATACTGAGTGAGTAAGGAGTGATACAATGTGAGAATCAGCGCAGGACTGCGTAACACCACTGTTGGTGAAATAAACTTACATGTTTTGGAGTGCTCCCGCGTCAGCATGTAGTTTGCTAAAGGAGGGGTGTAGCTGAGACACTGCAGGGCTGAGTTGAGGAAGCAGGTGTTCCCCATGTTCTGGAGGCCTGCACCAATGAGGTGAACCTGGGCCCAATTTAGGCTGAGCCGATCTGGTGAGAACAGCACCTTCTGGGGCAAGTCAATTCCATCGCCACTGTTGATCACTGACACACAGAGCCACAATTATTACTAAAAATCTGTTTCAATACATTTTAAAAAGGAGATAATTTAATGCCACCTTACTTATACAACCACACACTGGCACATGGCAAAGTCATGTCAGGACATCACAGTAATAGCTACAACTATTAACAGTTATATAATGTGATTCTGGCCACTGTGAAAAACTCCTAAACAGCCTCAGGAAGAAAGATAGGACAATTTGCCTTCTCCTTTGTTTCTGCTAAACAAGTTGGGCTGCCGGTCTTTATATAAAAACAGCAATTGCATCACGAGCTGAAGTGACTGATCATGCAAAGCTGGATGCATTACATAACTGGATGAATGAACGGAGAAGGGAAGCAGCAACACAACACCCACAAAAGCAGTTGTCAAACTTGTGTGAAAGCAGAAGCAAAAAGATTAGCTGTACGTTACTAAAACCAATTCTGACAAATATGGGTAAATAATGGCTAAAAAGTGTGGTTCCATATTTGCTAAAACTGGTTGGAAAACTATTCTGTCTGACAATAAAAATCTTCAAACAGCTTAAAAAGACATTTTGAAAAAAAGCCAGGCTTTGCTCTGACCTTGGTCCTTGGGCTGGTCCTCAGAGGAGGGTGTACTCTGAGGACCAGCCCCTTGGTCCTTGGGCTGGTCCTCAGAGGAGGGTGTACTGTTGTACACAGCAGCTCCAGGTCCGAGTCCGGCTGACTCGTGGTCAGACTTTTCTGAAGATCTGTCAACTATGGTCATTGTTCATAGCTGCATTAGGAACATAGACACATACGTTTATGAACTGAAAACAAAACAAAACAAAAAAAACAACAACAACTCATTGTTATTTTGGAAAAAGGGAAAGGGAAAGAAAACTTAAATACTACATCAATCCTACACTGGTTAGGTAGCAGTACAGTGAGTTTGGACAACAACAACTAAATACAAAAGCCACATTAACAGATTATACCCAATTTCGCTGTGCAAAAAACTGCACAATGACAATAAAAAGCTCTAAGTCTCTTATAGCTTATAGTTAAATAACGCTATATTAAACACTGCCCTCATACCATCGCCTAAACTTTCAGCAAACAAGTATCAGAAATTGTGTTAGATTGGATGATTTGTTTACATTCAAAAACAGACTAGCATAAGTGAGAGCCAAATATTAGTTTTTGACCGTTTGTTTTTATTTGAATCATCTTGTCAGATTCCTTTTAAATAACAAACACCAGTAGACAAGAGTAACTTTCGACATCTAATTTAACTCTGTCCAACTAACAAACTTAAAATATCGACAAAAATTAGTGTTTAGAAAACTCAAGAGGGGAAATGCCAGATAACCCACTCGACCGAGGAAATTTCCAAGTCGGAAGCACGTTTACAACAGAAGCAGCTGTTCCCTCCCACCTGCTCTTACAGAGTGGCTCACATTGGCTAAATGACGGCTGCTAGGCCTTTAACACGCAGCGTCGCAAAACCTCAAGAAAACACACAAAAAACCCTGATCATATCAGACGGAGAGCAAGTTGAGAGCTTACCAGTCTTGTCGATTTCCGAGATGGACTGACGCGCACTTAAAGAAGATGCAAAAACCATGGAAACCACATAAACATATTTGTACATTAACATAAAGCTGTTGTACACACACACATATGAAGAGAGAGAGAGAGTATGCATAGTATGCAAACGGCTACCAAACAGCCATCATAATTCGTCATACAATGAGAACAGAACAAATCAACAATTGTTATAAACACTGAAAAGTTATAAACACTGAAAAGAGTAAAACAGAAATAGAAACAATGTCCTAGTCAAGAAATAACAAAAGGATTCAAAATTACCGTCATTATTTCTGATCTCGCTTTAATCTCGGTGCACATCACTAAATAAACAGACAGAAATAAAACTTTGTTTTGTTGTCACAAAAATCAGGTCTGTGTGAATGATTAATTGTCACTGTCATTAAGCATATTTTATAGAATTTATATGCAAAGTAAACAAGCTGTGAAAAAGAGACCTAACTGGAAAGATTTCAGAAACTGTGAAACTTGTAAAATATGTGTACACACACACACACACACACACACACACACACACACACACACACACACACACACACACACACACGTAGGAAAATATTTAGTATACACATCCAGAAATGCATATACTATTATATATTGTACATATATTTATTAGTTTCAGATGTAGCCATTCTTGTGTTTTGCTTGTTTACATTATTGTATTTTGCACAACTCTGTTGCTTGTGAAGCTCGCACACAAGAATTTCACTCACATGTGCTGTACCAATGTACCTGCACATGTGATGTGACAATAAAAGTGATTTGATTTGATTTGATTTAACTGGAATCACTCCAAAGTAGTGGGTTAAAAAAGGGGAACAAGAGTCAACAGTCTACATTTCACCCTTTTTAGGATTCCTCCTCTACCCGGACACACCTGCTAAGATGGAGACCACATCACGTGAGGCTTTCTGCTTCAGGCCTATCCCAGACCAAGATCCAGGCAAAGGTCAACAGACTTGGCTCACCCTAGAGAGTAAACTCATCATGTCTGTATAAAGATAAGACTCATTTATGATGGCACGCAAGGCTGTGGCTTTCTGTTCAGTGCATGTGTGTGTCTTGGAAATGGTTTGGGCAGTGTGCTATGAGTGAGAAGGCAGAGATGGTAGAGATTATAAAGGTGATTTTGTGATTAAAGCTTAGATTAAAAAAAACCCTACACTGCCATTAAACTGAAAAACACTGTAATAAAGTATTTAATACCTCAAATAGAACATAAGAAAGACCATATAAGGTTAAATGTGAAAATGCTGTTATAGACACAGAGCATCTGGAGGAGTGATATTGTTTTCTCTGCTGTGCAGTGAAATTCCTGCCACTCTTACTCACAGACACAGGATTGGATTGCCCTCAGCAGTAATTATTTGTGTATGTGTTCCCGTGTCCTTCACACAGCTCTGCGACATCCAAAGCAAATGATTTATATTCATAAGAACATTTCATCTCATTTATGTATAAAGTATTATTCTCTCAAGATTAAAATGAAAAAAGCAAATAGTGTAATACATGTAGTATGATCAAGAAAGTAAGAAAGTTTATTTATGGAAAGTGTGATTACTGTTGATGAAATTCTGCCTTTAGCAAAGTTCTGATTACCCTTCAGCAGGCTGTAACACACAACAGGAATCTCACCATTCTCCTCCTGCATCCTCATGATAAACAGGAAGAGGAAACAGACGCGAGGACAGAGAAGTGAGAGGGAATGAGCAAGAAGGCAACCGTGATCACATGTCAGCAGCAGCAAAAAACGAACAGGAAACAGCCCAGATGCAGTCTCAGTATCAGAAAGACTTCCCTCCCCCATCCTCCTGCCACAGGAGGCGGACACCTGCTTTCCCGCAGCCTGACAACATTGGCATCAACCCTGCGTTCAGGTGAGAGCAGGTTTATCATCATCACAGTGTCCTTCATGTAGGGAGCAGCTACTCTGTGTCTGCGTGCTCTGATTCTTCTGATTCACAGGATCAACTTCAGCACGGTCCAAAGAGAGACTTACCCAGGCTGGCCCATCGTGAATGTCGGGTACGGTGGAAGGCAAAGACCAGCTAAGCATGACTTCTAAGCGGCAGTGGAAATCATCTTGCATGTTTGCATACATGCATGATTAATATTAAATGTCAAAGTCATATTTAACAAATGCTTGAAATTTGTCTTGTCCCAGCATGTATTCCCAATAATCATACAGTAATAAACACAAACCAGTGGAAAAAAGCCTCAGTTTTCAGTGTGTTTGACGTATATGTGTTTGCACTAACTTCATTGTCTCTTCGTATAAATAACACTACAATTGACAGCTTACTACTCAGAACATACTTGGAAATAAAAGTCAGTTCTGCCTCTTGTTTTTTTCTGGTACATTAGAGAATTACCTTTTAATGAAATAAGAGATTCATTTCCCGTCATCTTTCATATTGATGACTTCAGAAATACTTGTGCACAGTTTAAGAATCCACCCAGTGACCCATAACCGAAAGCTGATTGACCTCACTGGGCAGGACCGAGGATCAGATGGCTGAGTAAGAGCTGAGTAAGCATTTGATTCAAATTCCTGAGTTGCATGTATATGGAAAAAGGAGTAAATGTGTTTGAATACTGAGTTTTCTTCCCTCAAGTATAAATCTTGCACAACACATCATTACCAACTCTGAAAACAGGGGTCACATGAGGCTACACTGGAAAACTACCCAACTTGGGAAATCTTAAACATGTTGCAACACTTTGACAAACAGTAACACCTTAGATTTCAAAACAATGACGAATTTTATTGTTTATGATATAATCTGATTTACATTTTTTAAAAAGAAATGGGGCTGACAATGTGCTCTTAAACTTATGCTTTTTTAAAAACAAAACAAAACTGCAAACTCATTTTACATTGTGAGTCACATATAGCCTTTGACCTTGAGTGGGCCGGACCAGCGAAACTTCCCTTTCTGTCAGTGAAAAGAAGTTTAACTACACATTTAATCCCTGGAATATCTTAATATCAGAAAAAGAAATGCAGTTTTGTTTGTCTCAGTTTATCTAAATGATAAACAACATTCTGTAGTAAATGGGGAAAAAAGTCTGTTGGGACTTAAATTGCAAGAAATAAAATTTGAATTGTATATGTGGGGTAATAATATTTATGATAACTGTATAAAAGTACAGTTCCGATTTCCAAAAGCAATCCAATTGGACTCTTAAGCAGTGATTCTGGCTGCTGGCCCATGTTTTGATAGTGCTGGTGGAAAGTGCCTTAAAACTTTTACAGATGTTAGACTGAATCGGACATTGCTAGAAAAAATATTAGAGCCCAACCTGATTCCCTCACTGTGAGAGTCACAGCATCCTGTCAGTGTATGTACTCCCTGATTAATATGGCAAGGAATGACTTATTTGAATGCCGCTTTTTTCACATCTCTGTAGGCCAGTCTTTTTTAGCTACACCACAGAACTCTCAAATGTGCATTTATCTTGTACACAAAACCCTCACAGCTATACCATACAATCGACAGTCAGCTGTGGACACTCTCTTTCAGCATTTGGTTGCTGTGCACTACGTTTCATTTTGGAGTCATGAGGGACATGTCTCTATTTCTATGTCCAGGACCAAAATATGTTGGTTGTAACAAGCGGTTATTTGAGTTACTGTTGCCTAATAAAATGGGTGGTAAGTGTATAAAATTATCTAAAAAGACTGAATGTCAAATGCTATCCAAGTTACAGGTGCCTGAACACTCTTGGGACAATGCATTACAAAAACATTCTTTAATAAAACACTGAAACCACAACAGCTTCTGCTCCACGGTGAATAACTTCTTACAAAAATTGTGAACATGCTTCACTTCATTTTTCTGTACAGTTCCATCTGATACACATGGTACAGTATCAAAAGGGTTTGGAAAGGTGAAACAAATTCTTCTATGTAGTTTATTTAAAAAAGAACTTTTGCTGCGTAGATGCATCTAGTCTTGTTGTTCTAACAGCATAACAATTATACATAAAGGTTGAGAAGGTGTGCTCTTTAGCTCTGCTCCAGATTCATCATTTTCTGAAAGCCTTTACATATCCTCCACACTCCATTTATAGGCCGCTTCCTGCACAGCCTTTTTATCTGCCATCCTCTGGTAGCGTTTCTGTTCAAAACCATTTGACCTGCAAGACACAAATAAAATAACCCTATTAATTATGATACGACAAGCTAAAAGGCCAAAGACAATCCATTCAATTAGGCGCAAATTTAATATAGACGTGGAAAAAAATGATCACAATTTCTTTACCATTAATGTGCAAAATGACAAACTGATGTGTGTATTAAAAACATTCAATATTAAACTACAGTTCTGTCCTCAACAGTTTTCCTCTGTCACCGATGCACAAACTCTACCTGTCAACTCCGTCCCAGCGGTACCCCGGTGGAATATTGAACCGGTTTGGAGGTGGAGCAGGGCCTTTATATCGAGGTTTCTCTACAAAAAATCAAAACAAACATACAAATAAATAAAAATACAAACAGTAGCAAAAACAAAACTGCTGCTATTTAAAAGCTTCTTACAAGGATTGACCTGGTGAAATAAAATAAAGTCATAAATAAAATAAAAAATATATAATGTTAAACACCTTGTGTTTTTGTGCCACGGTCCTTTTTACGCCTGAGCATTGCAGCCATAGGATCGCCTTCTCTTTCCTGTTCTCTCAACATGCGGTCAAGATCCTCATCGTCACGGTGACGTGCCAGTGGCTTCTGGGCTTCGTGCAGCGCGTCCTCAAGTTTCTGCTGATGCATCTGGCTCTGTGCCAACCTATACATACATTTTAACATAAACCATTGAACCACTTTTATAATTTTTTATGTGGATATAATCACATAAACTGTGATATTTGAAATGATCATGCACATTTACCCTTTTCCCCACTGAGCGTATTTCTCGTCTCTTGCCGCTTTTTCACCAGCTTTCTTTTTCTGTTCATTTCTCTCTGAATCCAGATCCCTCCTTTTGCCACTTTTGTCTCTGAAAATCGTCTGAGCGTTACGCGATTCATCTGGTCAAAGGGGATGAATGGGTAAGTATGTAGAAACTTCATTATTTAATTTTAGGACTAAATAAAATACGACAATATAGATGATAAGCTGAAATGAGATGCAAAGCTGTATGAAGCTCTTCAATCAATGGGTGTAAAAAAATCTTAAGAGAGAAAAGTTGATGAAACCTTCAAGTGGCTGATTGTGTTTTTCTCTGCGTCTGTTCTCCTCTTGCTCTTTCCTTAGAATGTCCACAGAAACCAGGCCTGCCTTTCCACCAGATAGCATCCTTTGGCCCTGGTTCTAAAAAAAAAAAAAAAAGACAATGAAAAATATAATAACATTTGAGTGAAATCAGATTTGACATTAATCTTTGTTCCAACACAGTCTGCTTACCTGTGACTGGCCTGGCCTACGAGGTGGTGACAAATCTCCATCCGAGTCCCTTCCACTCGGTGGCTGCCCCCTGGGTGGAGACTGGTCAGAGTCTGAGCCCCGTTTAGTTTTTGAGGGCCTCCTTGGGGGAGATTGGTCGGAGTCTGAGGCGTTTCCCTTCAGGGGCCTTTTCCTCGGGGGAGACGGATCCGAGTCTGAATCATGTCTATTCTGACCCTTCTTAGCCACCGCTGACCGATGAGGATCCGGTGAGCGTTTTTTACTTAACAAGGATGAGCTGAGCTTGCTTTTGTTGGAGGCTGAATCTGACAAAGACACAGTTAATTTGTTAATTTTCATTTTGTAATGCCTTTTAAACAAAAATTAAAGATTTATTATTAGATCAAGCTATGTCTTTAAAATAAATTTCAATTCAAAACTCATGTTAAATGGGTCTCTGCTTTTTACTTTTATTCATATGCCACACCAGATTCCACTTTACAATTTAAATGGATCACTGACCTTTACTTTGCATTTTTTCTGACTTTCCTGAACACTGTCTTGGTGGTGACAAGTCTGGGGAGTCATGGCGTCTTCTCCTGGGAGGAGAGACATCTGGAGAGTCGTGACGTCTTCTCTTGGGAGGAGAGACATCTGGAGAGTCATGATGTCTTCTCCTGGGATGAGAGACATCAGGAGAGTCGTGACGTCTTCTCTTGGGAGGAGAGACATCTGGAGAGTCATGATGTCTTCTCCTGGGATGAGAGACATCAGGAGAGTCGTGATGTCTTGTCCTGTGAGGAGAGACATCCGGAGAGTACTTCCGACTTCTCTTTGGTGGAGAGATGTCTGGAGAGTCATGCCGGCGTCTCCTCAGAGGTGAGACATCTGGAGAGTCATGCCGGGTCTTTTTGACAGGAGAATCCTGTCCTCTTCTCTTTGAAGACAACTCGGGTGAGTCATGTAGACCTCTGCTTAATGAGCCAGCCTCTGTACTTTGATGTTCTTTTCCATTTCCTTCCTCTGTGTCATCATTTTGGTCCACTTTTAGGAGAGGAAGTAAAACTATAGTAAACAACAGTCTTAACTTAATATTGCACAAATCCCCTCCTACTTCTGTGACTTCTTATTTACCTCCAATTACTTTCCATCTGTTGCTGGTCCTAAAAACTTCCATCTGTTTCACTTCCTCAGGTCGATCATCAATCACCTCAGCAATCTGAACAATTAACAAAAGATTAAGTTTTAAAACAGAACTTGTTGACATAACAAAATTACCCAAACTACAAGCATACCCATTTAATACAATAGATTAGATTTCAGCATTAAGTAAACGGCCTGTATTTGTATAGCGCTTTACTTAGTCCCTAAGGACCCCAAAGCGCTTTACACGTTCAGTCATCCACCCATTCACACACTGGTGATGACAAGCTAAATTGTAGCCACAGCCGCCCTGGGGCGCACTGACAGAGGCGAGGCTGCCGGACACTGGCGCCACCGGGCCCTCTGACCAGTGGTGTCCCAAATCATCAGGCGCATTTTTATTGTTTAAAAGAACCCCTCATATACAGGAACATATATAGCATATGTTTCCGTAATCATTTCAACTGAATGAATGGATAGGTTAGCCAGGTAGCTAGCTAACGTCATCTTACCACCGGAGCTTCTTCTTCATCCTCTTCCTCAATCTCCGTCTGCTGTGTGACCATCTGTTTCCAATCTATGTCATCGTCCACTATTTTAAGTCTTGAATCAAAGAAGTAAACACGAGTAAGTTATTACATTAGGCAGTGAGGAAAACAGCGCTGCACAACAACAGAGTTGTTAACTAGCTTAACGGCTAACAAATACAGCTAAATCTGCGGCAAAAGTCGACTAAACCGTCGCCACCGGCTCACCCCTTCTCGGGAACCTTGCGCCGCTTCTTTTTTGCCTTTCCTTTAGATTTCAGGGAATCATCGTCGGCTGATAAATAACGTTTTAGGTACTCAGCCTTGGAGAGTTCCTGTCCTTTCTTACTGCCTGTGGAAGCAGCCATCATTGTGTTGTTAGAAACTACGGGTGGCGCTGAGGTTCAAGAATGCCAGTTCGGATAGAGGATGCAAAGGATAGACTGAGATTGAGGCAGCCAAGCAAGCATGCCTAAATTGTAAACAATAATATTATTAATAAATTCGAAATAAGGGCAGTATAGTTAGCAAATATAATAATAATACAAATAAATTAATACAAATAAATCATGAAAGGGTTTTGAGGAATTTACCATTGTTAAATCCAATTTCACTCCAGGTGCAGTGCTGTGAAAGTATTTGTGTGATAAACCACATTTTTTGCTGAGGTGCAAAAGCGAGAGTGAAATAAGTGAACACCAACTGTGTAGTTATATAGTTTTAATTGATATCAGTAAGAGGAAGTTAAACTATCACCAAAAAATTGTCAGTCATGTGTTGGTATTGTTTCTATGTCATCAAAACAATGTTGGTCCAGGATTACTGACACTTACTGACACCATCACTTTATCAATGCTGGTCATCATGCCCTTTTGCTGCTAAAGTATTTAGTATTTAGTATTTAGTATTTATTTATTTATTGTCATTGTCAAGAACAATGAAATTGCGTTTGGGGCTTCCATACAACCCCCAAAAAAGAAGAAAATAATAAATACCCCTTAAAACCCAAGTGTACATATTTAACCCAGTGTGACTCCAATGCAATAAGACAATCCTTAGCAATAATGTTCGTAGAAATTCAGACAAAGACCTGAGAAACATGACAAAATACAGCAATGCAACCCATTCAATATTATTGTACTGTGAGATATGATATCAGATATGATAGTTATCTATTTAAGAAAGAGGGGGGGGGGGGGCAGGAGGGGGAAGAGAATAAAGATATGATGCACCAATGCAGACCAGTTCATTGCTATTAAGAAGTTGGATATGGTTATTGTCCGTGAGAGGGGGGCAGAGAGTTCAGGAGCCTCACAGCCTGTGGATACAGGCTGTTGGCCAGTCTGGATGTTCTGGCCTGTATAGACCTGTACCTTCTCCCTGAGGGCAGCAGATGGAAAAGGTGGCGCGCAGGGTGATGTTGGTCCCGCAGGATACTGTGCACCCTCCTCAGACAGCGAGTGGGGAAGATATTACTGATCTCTGGCAGACTTGTTCCAATAATTCTGCCAGCTTCTTTCACCACCCGCTGGAGTGCTTGCTGATCGGCCTTGGTGCAGCTGGGGAACCACACTAGAAATCCATACGTCAGAACGCTGCTGATGGCACAGTTGTAGAAGTTCAACATCAGAGATCTGGGAATGTGTGCGCTCCGCAGTCTCCTCAGGTAGTAGAGGCGCTGTTGGGCCTTCCGTACAACTGAGGTGATATGGTTGCCCCAGGACAGGTCCTCGGTCACAGTTACCCCCAAGAATTTAAAACTGCTCACCCTCTCCACCGCCTCACTGCCAATGAAGAGAGGCAGATGGTTGTTATGACCCCTCTTCCGGAAATCTACAATGATCTCCTTGGTCTTTTTGGTGTTTAAGACCAAGTTATTGTCGTGGCACCATGACTCTAGTTGTTGCACCTCTGTCCTATAGTTTGTCTCATCATTGTTGGATATAAGTCCGAGCACCTACTTTTCTATACCTATACTCTAGGGGTGCAACGATACTCGTATCGATATTGAACCGTTCGATACAGTGCTTTTGGTTCGGTACGCATATAAGATAAGATAACTTTTATTAGTCCCACACGTGGGAAATTTGTTTTGTCACAGCAGGAAGTGGACAGTGCAAAAGTTGTGAGGCAAAAATTAGAATACAATGAGAATAAATACAGTACACAACTGTACAGAATAGAATAAAATAAAATACTATATACAGTAGAATAAAATAAAATAAATATACAATAAGATAAAAATAGAATACAAATACAAATACTATATACAACTGAGTTCAGTTCAGTTCAGTTCAGTTCATTTTTATTTCAAACATTTCAAACATGTGCCTTCACAATCATTACAAAATATCATTCCATTATTTGTTTGAAAAGGAGTAGGCTGAAGTATTTACTGAGTAAACTGAGTAAAAATACAACGATGACAGAAAGGATTATTGCACTTAGTATTATTGCATATGTATGGATGTGTGTGCTTAATCAGTTAAAGTCTTTATTATGGAGTCTGACAGCAGTGGGGAGGAAAGACCTGCGAAATCTCTCCGTCCCACACCGTGGGTGCCGCAGTCTCCCACTGAAGGAGCTGCTCAGTGCTGTCACAGTCTGCTGCATGGGGTGGGAGATGTTGTCCATCAGGGATGACAGCTTAGCCGCCGTTCTCCTGTCACTCACCACCTCCACTGGGTTCAGAGGGCATCCTAGAACAGAGCTGGCCCTTCGGATCACCCTGTTCAGTCTCTTCCTGTCCCCAGCAGAGATGCTGCCGCCCCAGCAGACCACACCATAAAAGATAGCAGAAGCCACCACAGAGTCATAGAAGGTCTTCAGGAGTGGGCCCTCCACTCCAAACGACCTGAGTCTCCGCAGCAGGTACAGCCTGCTCTGCCCTTTCCTGTAGAGGGCGTCTGAGTTATGAGTCCAGTCCAGTCTATTGTTCAGATGAACACCAAGGTACCTGTAGCTGTCCACAGCCTCAATGTCCATACCCTGGATGTTCAGTGGTTGCAGTGGAGAATGCTTGTGCCTGCGGAAGTCTACCACCAGTTCCTTGGTTTTACTGGCGTTGATCTGGAGGTAGTTCAGCTGGCACCAGTCCACAAAGTCTTGAGTCAGTCCTCTGTACTCCTTGTCGTCCCCATCAGTGATGAGGCCGACTATTGCAGAGTCATCAGAGAACTTCTGCAGGAAGCACTGGGTGGAATTGTGGGAGAAGTCTGCAGTGTAGATGGTGAAGAGGAACGGAGCCAGAACCGTTCCCTGTGGGGCCCCCGTACTGCAGACGACCCTGTCCGACACACAGCCCTGAGTCCTCACATACTGTGGTCGGTCGGTGAGGTAGTCCAGGATCCAGGTAGTGAGGTGATGGTCCACTCCAGAGTTCACCAGCTTGTCCTTTAGAACCGAGGGAAGAATAGTGTTGAAGGCACTGGAGAAATCAAAGAACATGATTCTCACAGTGCTTCCAGCGGTCTCCAGGTGAGCGAGGGAACGATGTAGGAGGTGAATGACGGCATCATCCGCTCCAATGCCAGGCTGGTAGGCAAACTGAAGTGGGTCCAGTGATGAGCTTATTAGGCGCCGAAGCTGAGCCAGGACCAACCGCTCCAGGGTCTTCATCAGGTGGGATGTCAGAGCCACCGGCCTGTAGCTGTTGAGGTCCTTGGGGTGTGAAGTCTTTGGCACTGGTACAACACAGGAGGTTTTCCAGAGCTGTGGGACTCTTCCCAACCTCAGGCTCAGGTTGAAGAGGTGCTCCATCACCCCACACAGTTGGTCCGCGCAGGACCTGACGACCCTCGAGCTGATGCCATCTGGACCCGCTGCCTTCTTGCCATTAATCCTCCTCAGTTCCCTCCTAACCTGGGTGGTTGAGAGAGACAGGCTGGAGCCTTGTGTTGAGTGTGTATTGGATGCTGCAGTTGGGGGTGGGGGGGAGTGAGCAGGGTGAATAGAGGAGGTGTGAAGTGTCTGAGGTGGAACAGCAGCAGTGGGGGTGGGTGAGTCTGCAGCCGATGTTGCAGACTGCCTCATGGCTGAATCAAATCTGTTGAAGAAATGATTCAGTTCATTTGCCCACCTCACATCCCTCCCAGGCAGTATCGAACAATACACAATTTTTAATTTATTTTATCAACTTTCCTTCTGACGATGCTGTCTGTGTTGAGCGCTCAGGGGATCTGCGCTCGACAGTGCAGCCTAGGCGGAGTAGTCGAACGCAGATTCACTGAGCGCAGGGCAAGCTAGCGAGACAGAAGTTAAACTCTCCTTGCAACATGGCAAATTGAACCTTCCCCACCCTAATTCAGAATCAGAATCAGAATCAGAAAGGGTTTTATTGCCAAATGTTGAGCGGGTTTACAACATTAGGAAATTGCTGCGGTGCTTCAGTGCAGACATATTGTTATAAATTAAGCTTAAATAGACATGAAAATAAAAATGGGAATAAGAATTAAAAGTGCTAAGTAGATAGATAGATATATACATGATATATACATGAGTGCAGGTGGTGATCAGTGCCAAACATGGAATGATGCAGTGAACACAGCGTAGGGTCATGTATTAGTGGTGGGAACAGTCATACGGTTATTGTTCATGTGTTCAACAGCAGAGGAGAAGAAACTGTTCTTTTGAGTTAAAATATATATATATATATATATAATTTTAATAAATGACAAATTAAAAAGGCATGAACATTTTTTTTGTATCGAAAAAATATCGAACCGTGACACCAAAGTATCAAACCGAACCGTGAATTTTGTGTATCGTTGCACCCCTACTATACTCCATACTGGTACCCAGGTTGTTGCACTGTATTTATTTGTATTACTTTATTACTTGTTATTCTGTTTTTTAAATCTGTTTTTTTTAAAAATTCTGTTTCTTCATTATTCTGTTTCTTTTCGCTTTTCGCTCTCTGTACGTAATTTTCATTCCACCTCATGTAAACTTGTGATGCAAATGACAATAAAGCTTCCTTGGATCCTTGAATCAGCATTGCGACTGACCTGTGATAATGTCTGAGCATCCAAGAAGTTGGCTAATTCAATTATCACTGGCAAACCAATGTGAGTAAACTGTAAACTAATCTGGCTAAACTAAATAGCAAACCTAACTTAAAAATGTATTTACTATATTCTATAAATTAATAAAGAAAAAACTTATACTGACTATTTGTTCTAGGAGAGAGTTTTATATAAACAAGCACATATTTGAGGACATTGCAACGTTATGACATTACAACAAAATGATTGGTCAGTACCAATGTTGATCCTGGATTAGCATTATTATACGGATGCAACACCAACACAAGGACATCAGATACACTGTCACTCATCATGAAAAACAGCATGCCAGAGTCATGCCATGGCCTCAACATAAAAGACAATACCTCTTACAAATACCTCTGTCATGAGAGTGATAAACACACAGTGCAACATTATAGATTACAGATTAAGTTACTAAACTGCTGATCTTTTGTCTTGATGCATGCTCAGTCATCCAGGTAATGAAATCCCAAAAAATGGATTCTGTTCATTTGGATGTAACATTTTGAGTGGGAGAAACACTTCGTAACTCATCCAAGTGACTTCTTCAGTCTCAACTGTCTGCAGGTTTCCTCAATCTCAAAAACCGTGCCTTTGCAGAATTACTAAAACTAGCACCACTGGCAAACAGTGGGTTGTGAGGTAGTTTCTTGATCATTAACCATTTATGACTGTCACTGCTCAGTGACAGAAATACTTATGAGCCCCTGAAACAAGCCCAGGAAGTGGTAACAGGAAGAGGGTGATAGATTGTCTGAAGCAGTTAGAACAACTGCTTCAGCCATTGTTATACACAGACACAAATTTTCAGAGGCTTAGAAGTAATTGAACAAATTAGCATTGTTTTAAATATAAGAAAAGTCAATGACTGAAGTCTCTCTCTGTCTTCATATTTCTCAGTAACTTCAGTAAACACATGTTCTGTTGGGCTGAGATCAGGTGAATGGCTTAGCTAGTGAAAAATATCTCATTTCTTTACCTCAAGAAACTCTTGGGTTGCTTTTACAGTAAGCTTTGGGTCATTATACATTTGCACTGTGAGCCACCATTTGATCAATTTTACAGCATTTGGCTGAATATGAGCGCAGAGTATTGCGCTGTACAATTCACAGTTCATCCTGCTACTTCTATCAGCAGTCACATCATTAATAAACACTAGTGAACCGGTTCCACTGGCAGCCATATATTCTCATGCCATAACACTGACTCCACCATGTCTGACAGATGAAGTGGTGTGCTTTGTCACCTCGCAGTTTCAGACATGCAGATTTTCAGTAAGGTCAACAACTTGTTGGACAATGACAGACCTTTTAAAATTTCCCCTCTCTGCACGATATATAATTAAAAAACAAAGCAAACAAAAAAAAACAACCGAGATGTGATTGAAGTCCATACCACAGGCTATACCCAGGGACAGTCTATATTGTGTACCTTTAGGACCAATTGTCCTAAAACTCGGTCACCTATAACACCTTAAAGTTTCTGGCTTTGATCCTCAACCCGTTGGTAGGCAACTCTAAACATTACATCCAGAACAGTTAGTTTCGGTCATTGTGCAAGGGTACTGTTTATTCATGTTACAGCAACTCATGAGTGAATGAACATGGTGCAATAAAAGTACTTTTAAAAGTAAATTTTTCCAAACTCTTACATGTACTTAAATTTACTGGAGTAGGGTTAGGGGTTGCCACTTCAGCATGCAGTGAAATTCTATACTCTTGCTAATAACCTACTAATTTTATTCAGGCGTGTTGCAACAGGGACACATGGAAAAGTTTCCGGACACCGGTCCTCGAGGACTGGAGTTTGAGACCCCTGCTCTAGTCTAACCTCCCTGGTATCTGTCCTAGCCTGTGTAACACAGACTTCCTCCCACCTGTAGGGTTGCAGCAATATCTAATGCGTGCATCACCTTTTGCCCTTAAATGGTGTCAAATTTGTAAGGAAAATGTGAGTTGAGCACCAGAGTTGAGTATGTGGGTTGCGGCCATGAAAAATTTGCCAATAACAAACAGTTTATTTTGCTATTGACACTTGTTGGGTGTCATTTATAGAATTCTGAAAAAACAAGCCACATCCACAATTTAAGATTTTATTCTTTTAACAAATAGGGGCGTCAATAACATGTGGAAGAACAATACGCAGCCACAACAGCCTGGTATCTCAGCCTCATGCTGGTCACCAGGTTGGCCACACACTGCAACTCAGCCAGTGTGTGACCAAGTGCTGTGTTGGTCACTCTGTTAAATGGGGTTGTGTCCTTGTTTTATTTTGTTACATTTTTGGAAGAACCAAACTGCAGGTTCAGAGAGTGTTTCATTTTGCAACAACAGTATGTCATTGATATCTATGATCAACTACTTATTCCAAGACAAAACCAAGTTCCCAAAGGATGTACTAAAATATATTCTGTAGATACCATCCAAGATGTTGGGTCTAAATACCCCCTTTACGAAGTTCTACCAGAGTACTGCACTCAAGCTTGTATCTTTTTCCGACTTCTACAAGTTCATTTTTTTTGTGATTAATATTTTATTGTGCTTTTAGAACACTACAGTCCACTGCAGAGACAGGTTACATCACATAAAAAAAAACATCAGCATAGCAGCAGAACAGTAGAGAATACAAAACCAAAATGAGGGGGGACAAACAAAGCAAGAGAAACAAAAAAACAACAACAAACAAACCAAAAAAAAAAACAAAAACAAAAACAACAACAAAAAAGAAACAAAAACAGCCAGCCTTTGACTATGTGGGTCTCACTGCATGCCACACTCTGACATCCCTGAGAGTGCTTTGTCAGAATTCCAATGTCTGTCCCACTCTAAGTTCTAGTCTGATCCTTTTATTCTGGACAGATATGGATCCCACTTCAGATGGAAACTCTCCACTTTGTTCAGAAGCCTGTATGAGAGTTGTTCTAGTGCAGCGAGTCTCCCTAGTTGAATATGCCATACAGAGACAGGTGGGGTGGAAGGGGCCTTCCACTGGGAGATAATGAGTTTACGCCCCAGCATCAATGCAGTCTGTACCCACTCAGCAGCTTTAGGCGGAGCATATTTAAGGAGTGATGGGTCCCCCAAAACAAATATAGTCTTGGTGAAAAAGGAATATCCCATCGTATGGTTGATTTGATAAAGTCATGTATCTCAGTCCAAAAGATTTGGGTTTTAGGAAAGGGCCAAATCATATGGGTCAATGTGCCCACCCCAGTCTAACATCTCCAGCATTCAGGGGACTGCATGAGGTTTGTCCTATACAGTCTATGTGGCGACCAGTAAATTCAGTGTAGTAATATGAATTGGATTAGTCTCGTTCTAAGTTCCCTGGACACCTTTTTACTATTCTGCAAAATTGTAGTCCATTCCTGATCTGTAAAAACCACATCAAGGTCAGATTCCCAAGCTAACCGGAGGGTGGGTAGCCCTTTACTCGTGCCCTTAACAAGCACTGAGTAATATTTAGAGACTTCACGACCTCCCCCAAAGATTTATTTTGATGTAGCTGAGATATTCAATAGTTGGAGGTGGTGTGGAGGAGGAACCAAAGGTTTTCAGCAATAAGTGCCGGAGCTGCAGGTACCTCCAAAACTGACTCTGTGGCAACTGAAACTGTTCTTTAAGGTCGTTGAAGGACTTGAGAGTTCTCCCCTGATTAGAGATGAGTATTGATAAGATTTTCACGATTCCGATTCCATTTTCGATTCTGTTTAACGATTCGATTCTTTATTCTTTTTAAAAAAAGAGAACACTAAGGTCGCTTAGCTTAGAACTTTGTTTTATATCTTCTCTTTGAACAAGATAGAAATTTAGGAGTAACATGGCCTTACAAACCCAACAGTGAGATCTTAAGAGATCCACAGCCTACGGCTTTTCAATGGGTCACAGGGTCCCCAGGAAAAAAAATTGTAAATGTAAAATAATATAATAAATATAAAGTGTAACATAAATTATTCTGTAGCAATTACACAAGAATATCCAGTAATGTCCCTGCCTACAATTAATCACATTCACTTACCGAAAATCGGGGCCATATGCTGTGGCAAATGGGTGCAAGCCTTTGACCACAAACTTAGTCACTGCTAATATGCTAATATGCACTGTTAGTTGATTATTTACCTGCCGCATTAACGGGAGAGGATGGGCAAACATTACCGCTGCTTCTGGGTTGAGATTCACGAGTCCGGAGCGGAATTAAAAACACGACATTCATTTAAGGTTATCACGTGTTTTGTGAGCAAATGCTTTTGCATATTCGTAGTGTTTCCTCCCTTAAATGAAATATCTACTTTTCAAGTATTGCAAGTCGCCCTGTTGTCATCCATTCTCGTAAAGTATAAACAAACTTTTGAGCGTTTGAGCCGCTTAGGCGCCGTGTTTCCTGCCAGGTAAATGAAGCTCCGCAACATGGTGACGTCATTCGGGGCGACTGGAATCGATAAGGGAATCGTTTGCAAAAATGGCAAACAATTCCAAGGAATTGAAACAGTGGAAACCGGTTCTCAACAAGAGCCGGTTTTCGATACCCATCCCTACCCCTGATACAGGTCTCCGAGAACAAGTATCCCTCTCTGGACCCACAGTCTCCAGAAAAATGGAATACAAGTTCATTTTTAGATAAAATTAAAATTTAACCTCAAGGCCCAAACACAGTCATTTTAACCTGTTTTCCTACCATCAAAATATTTATAAATACATTACACAGCACATTTCGACACCCAGACTGTTGAATGCTTTTATTTTCAAACTTTTCAATCCAGGAAAGCCAAATGGAAAATACAAAGTATAGATTTTATTTGAACAACAGAGTCTGCGTCTAACTAATCAAAAGGTTTTTAACCCATGAAGCAGTTCAGCAAACATGTAACGCAGCAAAAATACACTAAAGGTAGAAAAGTGTTTTAAATAATTAATTAATGATGGAAGACTCACTCTAGTTTACCTGAGTTAATTTATTTAAATTCAGCAAGAAAGGGAAAAAAAATCACTGTGGTGTGAACATAAACCAAAAAGCCAACAAATGGTGTCCACAACCTGAAAAATGGCGCCATCTTGTGGCCTCTATCTGTCCCCGTAATTCCTTCAAAGCTTTGTGAACAAAACTGTCCCCGCTGACAGTTTTGTTCACCTGCAGAACGTTGAGCGGCTTCAGTCGATGACGTCACACGAGAGTCAGAACGCAAAACTAGCAAGGAAACCTATAACGTTCATCTCTGCATCATTATATTTGGATGTAATTGGTGGAGAAATATCAGTTAACACTTAGCAGCGTTCCTCACAGCATTCACTTGGCTTACTCTACATTTACATCGTGTTTTTAAAAAGCTTGCTAAAACGTTTTCAGACAATTTTAAACGACTTTCGACAGTCTGAAAGTTTTAAACCAGTCAGCTTAAAAGTTGGACAACTGTACCGACCAGTTTCCTTCAGACTGTTTTCATAAATCAAATGGAGACAGGAGACGGAGAGCATAACGACCCCATTCGAAGTAAGAGCGTGATTTCTCTTTTCAGTTTTCAGATGGATTATCTGACAGTTTGTTAGGGTTGCAATTGCAATTCGCCCGATGATCCGCTGGCTGCAAGTCGGTCTTTCACGTGGTGTCTTGACTGAAGAAAGCCTCGTTGTTTTGAGTCAAGTGATTCTTCAAGTGTCGCAAGATGAAATTGACGACAATCTTTCTAACAATGAAGAAGAGGCTGATATTCTTGCAGGAGGAATTGAAATTAATCCACCTCAGGAAGAAGAAGGACCCTGGGAAAATATCATAGCAGAGATCCCGGCAGAAGAAATTGAATTAAACCTGGCCCAGCAAGCAGTAGATCCGATAGTGGGAGAAATGAGATGGTTCTGGGAAGACGAAGGGTCTGATAGTGACAACGAAAGTGTCCCTGAAAATGACAATGATGACAGTGACCCTGATAACAGTGACAATGAAGACTCAGACAGTGGACAGGCTGCCCCTGTGTTATTGCCCCCCAGCCCAGTACCGGGGGGTTCCAGGAGGAGACCAAGAGAAGAGGAGGACGATGAAGAGGAAGATGGGAGAGACAGAAAACATTTCAAATGCTGAATTTTGCTGCTGGACACTCAGCATTGCACCCCATCTTCCAATCCCATTGTCCATCTTGTAACTCCTAAGAGACTGAATCTTGGCTGGCCTCCTCTGACCCACTGATTTAATTCCCTGCCACCAGGGACCTTTTTACCCGTGGCACAATATGATTGTGCATACAAATGGATTAGCTTTTCAATACTACCCAAGAACGAGGACGGCTCACACTGGAGCCGACACTGAACTCATCAGTGTCAATCAAACTCATCAGCAACCAGCTTCAGGTATGTTGCTTTGACTGATCATTATACCTTACAGTGATATCACCTATGATTGTAATAACTTGTTTCAGACTGATTCACTGTTTATTAGAATATAATATACATTCTGTTTCTTTCTCCAGAGGAGCTTGCATCTGATAAAAGCAGCAAGGACAAATCCAGGAAACAAATGGTTAGACGGAAAGAGTGAAAGGGTACACCGTGCACAAAGTTTTGAACCTCATTACAGCGCCAGTTTAAGATGGGGTTTTGGTCCACTGATCTGGTCTGGATTCTGCTGACTTCAATGAAGGGATAGATCCTTGCCATGAAATGCAGGAATGTATTCATAAAATATAGTTTGAGTTAGAGTTAATGGCACCAAATGTGATTTAATAGAATGAATGAAAAACTGATGTGTGTATTAAAAACATTGAATATTAAACTGCAAATCTGTCCTTAGTAGTTTTCCTCTGACACCGATGCATAAACTCTACCGGTCAACTCCGTCCCAGTGGTACCCCAGTGGAATATTGAACCGTTTTGGAGCTGGAGCTGGGCCTTTATATCGAGGTATATTGTGGGAGTAGAAGTGTGTTTCCCTAGATCAGGGGTGTCCAACTCCAGGCCTCAAGGACCGGCACTCGAGGCCTAGAGTTGCCTACACCATCCCTGAGCATCTAGAGCAGGGGTGTCAACACACTTGAGTCAGATGATTAGTTCATTCCCAGGCCTCTGGAGAACTTCAAGACATGTTGGAGAGGTAATTTAGCCATTTGAATCAGCTGTGTTGGATCAAGGACACATCTAAAACCTGCAGGACACCGGCACTCGAGGCCTGGAGTTGCCTATCCTGACATAAACCAAACAGCCAACAAATGGTATCCACTACCTCAGGGGTGCCCAATCCCGGTCCTCGAGAGCTACCGTCCTGTAGCTTTTAGATGCATCCCTACCCCAACACAGCTGAATCAAATGGTTTGATTACCTCTTCAGCATGCCATCGTGTTTGGCAAAGGCCTGATAACAAGCCATTCATTTGATTCAGCTGTGTTGGAGTAGGGATGCATCTAAAAGCTGCAGGATAGTAGCTCTCGAGGACTGGGATTGGGCACCCCTGCACTACCTGAACAAACGCGCCATCTTGTGGCCTCTTTCTGTCACTATATCTCCTTCAAAGCTTTGAAGTCTGATTTAGGAAAAAGCCCAATTTTATCTGCTTTGCTTTGGTGTAGAAAGCAATGAAACATTTTCCAAAGTCATGCCCTTTAATTCAGAAAAGCGCATTACAAACATAAAGTTACTAAAAATGTGACTCAGAAAATTCACAAAAAATAGAAACAAACAAACAAAGCCCCAACATAACAATAACAGGATCGCCAAATGTATACTGCAGTTGAAGCACAGTACTGAACACCAATAAATAGTATCAATAAATAAATAGTAACAGCTTAGAATAACAGTGGCAAAACAGATCAAGCAGAAAGGTTCTGTTCTGTTTATTTTAAATCACTACAGTATGAAGCAGAGCTCACATTACCTGGAAGGGCGTTGCAGAAAAGTGGAGCATAAAATTCAAATGTAACTTCTGTATGTTTAGTCTTGACTCTTGGAGCAGAAAGTAAACCTTTTGCAAGTGATCTGAGAACAGTTCAGGGTAGCAGCTATTGTTAAGAGATTGGTGGTTGAAAGAGGAGTTAAAGAAGCCATGTATGTCCACTGTGAGCGACCATTTTTTAATAGAGGCGGTGGTTTACGACACCGTCTGCCATCTATAATCCAGTTTTGATATCCCTTCCCAGACGCCTTAACGCCCACTCACATCCTGGGCCATCTGACCTCAGGAAATCACATGATAGGGTGGGGCTAGGTTTCACAATGAGCTCACCCGAAACCTTGGCTGATTGTGACCTACACCCATTTTCACACCTTGGCTCATGTGATTAGGTAGAGGATCATTAGGGGGTCCATTGTCCCTCTCGGTGGGTTACTCCCACAGATCTTAAATCTGGGACTCTCCACCATTGGACCCTAGAACTGAAGAAGCTTCTCGGATGAGAGGTGAAACGTCTTCGAGGAACTTAAAGAAGTCCAGACGCTTTTCTTTCCAAGCTCCTTAGAGTAAAAAGACAAGCTTCTTATGAATCCTTAGCTTTTTCTTTTAGGAGTCTTTAAAGACACCACTTGAGGTTTTTTTCTCTTTTTAAATCATGCCAAGACATGACCCCTTTAAATCATTATTTAGTGTCAAGATGAAGGTAAGACTGATTTTATAATTAGAACCCCCCCCCCCCCCACACACACACACACACACACACACACACACACATGTTCCATTTTCTTCATCTCAAACTCTATCTCGGTCCAGTGAGCTCTGACTTCACAGTAAATTAGAATCAGGTTTTAAGTTGTATCTTTATTGAAAACACAGGAAACAAATGCAGCATCTTCCAAAGTAATATTTACAATAATATTGATATTTACCCAGAGTACAGTTGTGTTTATGCATACAAATAGCAAATCGCTAAATATTTATGTTGAACCATATCTGAGTCATCATTATTACCGGAAACATTCCAATATTGTTTCAGTGCTTCTTGGAAGAAAAGATTAGACAGAGAGAGACGGTTACATCTGTGCAGCATGTTGTTCAGCGTTTTTTATGCAAGGGGTGTTTGTGGACGTAGACAAAAAGCAGAGATGGGTTAGATGTGTGTGCTCGTGCACTAGCCTGTATGTTTTCTGTAACATAGCTTTCTTAGCTGTGTGTATGATAGAAGAAAAGCAGCAGGTAGACCATCCATGACCAGGAGTTCTTCAGAAGCAGGCTTACAGCTGAGCAGCTGAGAATATTATCTGCCAAAGAAGAAAAGTGGGTTCACACAGACCTCTTAATATTTGTCTTCCCCTCATGCCCACTGCTTCAGATCCACCCATACATGCGCACTTGCCAGTACACTTACCCTTCTGAACAGTGATGTTTTCACCCTGCCCAGATATTTTGCACAGGAAGGTGGTGTTGTCTGAGAGTTTATCTCTGAAGTCGGACAGCGTCATTCTGTAGCCGACGGGCTCCAGCTCCTCCACTCTGCTTTTGTCTTTGAACAAGTTATTTGCTGATTCACCGGACACATTGGTGTTAATGGTCTCCTGCCTGGGTCCGATAGACCACGAGAACTGATAGGTGTTGATTTTATTAGGCTTGGGCTCGATCAGACAGTCTACTCTCAGTTCCTCATCATCTTCCACGCACACGGTCATACGCTTAGATTTTACTGGAATGAGCATCACTGGGACAAAAAACACAAAATTACATACTTTGTGAAGCAGTTTCAAACCTAAGCATTCAAGTGCTTTTTTCCCTCCTCGACAGTAATATTTCCTAAAAATGTTTCTCACCTCCCAACACTCCATATACAAATAGAGACTTAAGCATGTTGAAAAAGTCCCATCCACCTTTAAACAAAAAAAAAAGAAGAAAGAGGAAACCTGAGGACAAAGAAAGAAAGAGCAACACATAAATTGTAAACAAGCTTGCAGTGACGCATCAAATTGTATTATGATCTCTGTGGGTTGGGCTCTCTGGGTACATATGAGGTCAGGTTGGGTGAGGTCATAACAATATTTCTAGTATGGATTTTGATTTAAAAAACAAAAACAAAACAAGGTTAAAATGCTCTGTCCTCTGCCTACATCCACAACTTGATCCACCTGGGGCAAAATCTAATGATGATGCAGAATAAAAAGAGGATGACACAGTTCTGGTTTTCCCTTGTTTGTTTAGCTAAACTGTTTCTCATGCCTTTCCAATTACATTGAAACACTTCATATTTATCATTATCACAAGCATTATCATTTTAATCTTAAAGGTTAAAGCCTGTTTATCTCTGCTCGCAGCTTTTGCCTCCCATCATAATCTGGGTATTTCCACAGTCTTGCTCATCTAGTACCATCCAGTGACCCAGTCCTCACATATAGTCCCTGAAGGTGCAGATGAACATCTTCTTGGGGTCTTACCTCCTGCCAAGGCTGAATGATGCAGCAGCTTCTTCCTGCGTGGTCTCGTCTGGCTGTGGAGCTGCAGGAGGTCACCTCAATGTGCTGCACCGCAAAGCCCGACAAGTCTGAGAAGAGATGGAGCAGCACAGAAATGTGGAGGGAGAGTGGGAGGGATGATGGTTGAAGAGAGAGTGCTGATTCGTCTTTCTCCTCTGCAGTGCCTGACGAAGGACATCAGTGGGCAGGCTGTCTATGCATGGAAAGGAAAAACTCAGTCATCATTTTTACCAGCACAGTGTGAGGACAGTGAGTCTCCTCCTCTGGTCATCTCACTTTTCTCGTACATTCTGAGTCCTCTCCTCCTAATTTGTCCTTCATTTTGTTATCTTGTACTCTCTGTCTGATTTACTCTTCTGCAACATTAATGACTTTCAACATGATGAATAATTCTTTTAAGTAACAAGAATATGACTATAACCTTACTGTACTGATCAGAGGTATGACACAAATTATTTTGCAGTATAGAGAGAACACACACACACACACACACACACACACACACACACACACACACACACACACACACACACACACACACACACACACACACACAGGCTAGAAATTTCTAGCACCAGTTACAGTGACTCAGGGTCTCCATCCAGAGGCCAATTCAAGGAATTGCACAGACTGATGCAGATTTTATATAGTGCGCTTCTAACGTGACTGTGCTGGGTTTCCTGTATATGGACTGATATAGAGACTGATTTGTGAAGGGCCCTGCTGGGCACGCTATATTAAATTGCCACAAAGTAGCTACAAAGAAATGTAAAACAACTGATATTAGACACATAATGTCATACAAAACACTGGCAAAACACACAAAACAACAAAGAAAAGAGTAAAAATGATCCAAATGAAACAAAAAGTGATAAAAGTGGGACAAAAAATAGGTGCAAATGACCACAAAGCTACAAAGATTTGTTACAGATGCAGAATAACCGAAGTGAGACAAAAACTGTGATGCAAAATGAGCAGAGATGGAAAGCAATTAAAAGCAAGTAACAAAGTAACTACGAAGACATCAAACTAATATTAGAGTACAAAAATAAGTTTAAAGAGATGTAAAATGATCCCAAGGTTACACAAAACGTGAACAAATACACAATGTGAAACATAACTCTTTAAGTGTGGGTGTCCTCAGTCGTTTACATGTTGGTTCCCATGTTCATTTAATCATCTGTGTACATATCAAATATCAAAAGTACTGTGTAAAAATGACAATATGGAAACCATCTGCATCATCCACAGTCTGATATTCAGAGAGTAAAAACATAAGGAAACTTCTAATCAAACTTCTAACATGAACATTTTTTTTCGATACTTTTTTACTCTCTTCGCCTGTTTTCATGATCACATGGGATTGTGCAGTTCCCAGGCTGTAAGAACACATCTGGACAGGTTGCTTGTTGCTCAGATGATAACACTGGCAGATTATTAAAATTCATACTATAGCTATAGTCCACTTACAGCTGCATGAGCTGAAAGCATTGACCTCACAGGACAGTGCTGCCTCTTTCCCTTAAATTTTCAATTGCATTCTCAGTCTTGCTTCCTTATATGCTGTAATGTTGTAGATTCAATTTCGGGTGCCTTTCTGGAGCTGCCCTCTGCAGCAGTCACCCTGGACATACAGGCAAGGGTTTAATACTTCATTTTGTAATCATTTCACCGTGATGCAGACTAGTTCATACAATTAATGTTATCATTAAATAAAATTTGTTAAAATTAGTTTATGTCATTTTCTATAATGCAGGGATGGGTATTTCAGCATATTCACATATGACAGGAAACTATTGAGTCATTTAGTCTTTCACATTCTCGCCATGAATTACTAGGATTTAAAGCAGTTTATTTTTTGATCTTGTCTGATATAATGCTGTGCAAAACTCTTAAGCCACCCATCATTTATTTATTATTGCACAGTTTTAAAAAACTTCTTGAAGGACATTCAAAGCTTCTTTGGATATTTGGTTCCTTTTGTCTTCTTCTCTGTCAAGATGATCCCACAAACTCTAGGAGTACTTTTGTACATGGATAATTCCACCAATTTTGACATGATATCCAACACTACATCCAGACTCAAACAATGACAGAGTCTCCACTATGCTTTACAGATGGCTGCAGACATTCACTGTTGTACCTCCCTCCTGACCTCCTCAGTAACTGATGATGATTTAAACTGAGAGTTTCAAATTTGGATTAATCACTCAATAAGACCTGCTACCACTGATTTTCAGATAAGTCCTTGTGGAACTTAGCACACCTGTTTTTTCTCCCTGTTTCCCTTCTTTAAGAATGATTTCTTGACAGTTGCCTTAAGATCATTTCTGACGAGGCTTCAGTGAACAGAAAATGGATCTGCTTAAGGTCCAGATGCATCCAATTTGTAAGGACACGTTGCATGTTGAGATGTACCAAGTTTTTGGCTAATAGCTCGTCTAAACTTATTGATGTGAAAATACAATTTTGTGTCTGTTAAACTATGATATCTTGGCATTTTTTTGTAGACTTGACTAAAGAAATGAGAAACAAATGATGTGTTTTTGACAGACAGTTAGTAACAAAATGCATAAAGTTGGTTCTTTGCTAAGTTGCCTGTTATGTGTGGACACAACGCTGGTTCATCCCCTGAGTTAGGTGCTTTTGTATGGTTGAACGATTCATTGTACAGTACATGGACTGGATTAAAATGGGTGAAAAAGAAGAAAGACTTTAGAAGAAGTCTGCCTTCTTAAAATATAAATATATATTTATATACATACAGGAAAATATAAAGTAAAATAAAGAGACAGCACAAATCAGTTGGAACATTTTTTTCCTGCAAAACCTAGGCTCCATTATTATTAACTGATTGCTTAATTCAAAAGGTAGCATACAGTATAGACTACAAATGTAACTGTGGCTGTATCAATGTGTGCGGTTTCAGCTCACTGTTAAAGGAGGGTTGGCAGGGGTAAGTCCCCCCGGACCACAATTGCTGAAGCTCTGCTTCTGTCCGAGCGCTTAATTGCGTCAACTGAGAGTGCTCATTTAAAATAGGATGTACACACTAACAGTTTACGCTGCTCAGCCCTCACACAGTGGCAGATATCTGTCAGGCGGGACTGGGGGTAGGCTCTCTCGGAAATAATCTGCCCACGCGTTAAGCTGCTTTATCCCCGCCAAGCTTCGGTCGGACAGAGACGCCGCAGCTCCGCTCGCAGTCACAGCCTCAATTAGAAGAGGGGGGCAGAGAAAGGAAAAGTGACCAAAGGTGCGGAGCAAGTTTGAGAAATCGTTTTCTTTTTTCAGGATAACTGTGTGAATCAGAAGTGTGCGCTGCTGTTTGCTCGGATACATGACTGGACTCAGACAGACGCTCCTGAAGTCGAACCTACTGCTGTCTGGGAGGCAGGAGGCGTAAAACAAGTTAACAGAGGGAATTTAATAGCCACAGCCAGACGCTGGCAAGGGTGGCATGGGCATGGAAAAGGCTGGAGTGTGGATATTCCTGATAACAGCTTTTTTTAATCCAGGTGAGCTACTCTGCTTTTACAAAAGCCCGTTAATTAATGTTAATGTGAGCCCGGTTCTGCTCAACCAGGTGAAAGAAGTGCTGTGTGATCATGCGAATTTTGATGTCGATCCGCTACCTGTATTGCCGACACCAAAACCTATACTTTGAACCTGTAGAGGCAGCTGTAATTTAAGAGATGAATCAGTCAGTTTGCTCATTCTGAACACAATTTAATGACTACTAAATCACTGTGATTTTTACTTTCTACGATAATTAGTTAACAGCATAAAAGCACACATTTCAGGTTCATGTACATCACAGTCAACATAAAAGGGTTCATAAAGTACTGGACTGATCATGCTAATATCAATTCAGTACCAATACTAGCATTGGTTTCGATACTGCCGATTTTTGGATTGATCTGCCCAACTCGAGGTGAAAATCATGATTTCTCCGCTCTATGGCGATCCCAGTGAATGGGATGAAGTCAAAAAAACAAACTCATTTAATATAAACAGGTTAACCCAAAAGATAGAGAACTAACATGATTTTCAGAGCTTTATGATATTTATAAACCCTTTATAAAACAGAGAATTAACACATTTCTGTTGTTTTATTAATGCACTTTTATTTTGGGTTGCCAGGTTGTGGATGGTTATTACTTCTGCTAAATATTAGTGCATTTTTGTATGCGTATACACCAGGTGGATATATTAATACCCATTACCGTTAATTCTAGCATCATAAAGAGTTTGCATGTTGCATTAAAGGCAGAAATAATCTAGACATATTTGTTGCACCCCGGATCTTTTTTTCCCCACTGTGATTGACACGTTCACAGCCTGAAACTCCACTCTCATCTGCCCGTTTAAGTCTTTTCATCTGTCAAACCACAATCAGCAGTGATCAACTCCACAGGAAGTTGTACACAATGTCAGCAGGTGCGCTGCTGCAATCACACTAAAAACACAGGTGCCAGCGGAGAAAGTGTGCCACATATAAATGTGTGTATGTGTTTGGATGAACGCAGTAACTCTTGCTTTACTGTAACAGGTGCAGCGGTGTAATCACACTAAGCTAGGGCCAAACATACAGCTGTCATAAGAGTTGTGGTCTTGTAATATTGAAGCAGAGGGTGGGTGGGACCGAGGTATATATATTGCGTAATGGCAAAAGCTATTGTGGCTGCATATGGACGCTGAGCTGCTGTGATTGCTTTTTTCGCTCGTTCAGTGATAAACCCCCCAACTCCTGTGTGAGCTGAGCAGTAGTTTGCCTGTGTGCATACATGTGTTATTAGTGAGTATGAGGCTGGTGCATGTGTGCAGGATTGTCATGCTGAAGGCCAGAGCTGTGGATTAGAGCAGGGAGCAGAAGGGTGTAACAAGTTGATTGCTGCCAAGTCCCAGCCGGCTGACTGTTGCTGCAGTGTATCTGTCTTTTCTCTGGGCTCATGCAGACTCAGAGCACCTCTGCAGGTCTGTCAGATGGTGTAGGGTGTCACCAGGCTGATGTGAGTGCTGTCGCCACACTGTCCCCCCCTTTTGGAATATAAAAGTTTGAAATCCGTGTCTGCGGACTGACACAAAAAAAGGCTGAGTGAGACCAACAAATAGACATCCTCATGAATTCTAGCATAATCCACTGTCCACAGCTGGAACACACAGACGCCACCCCACAAAAATAATCCATCACAAACACACAGCCCGTCTGTTCCCTCCAGTTTTTTTTCCTTTCTCTTCTGTGTACCCCTTTCTCATTAGAGTCTGCAAATATTACGGCTCCCCCCCGCCGTCCCCCATTGTCTCTCAAACATTTGCTCTTCCTTCACAGATATTTTCCTCATTTCTCAGCATCTACCTCCCCCTCTTGGCTCTGTGTTCTCCTTTCATGTCTCAAACACAGATGCAGCAGCCATCATAATCCTTCATGAACTGCCCGCTGAACACCGGCCAAGCGTACTCTCCACGTTCCTGCGCTGCCACAGGGATTACACACTCGCATAGACACAAACATGTGTGGGTGTGTATTACACGCGCACAAACACACGTGCACACAAATTCCAAACAAACACAATGAGAGCTTATAATCGATCTGGGGGGAAATTAAAGAGAAGTTGTTTTTTTCATTTCATATTAGACAGAAATGGGCTGGAGCTCACACAGTTTAGTAAATGGAGTAAATGGAGGTCTACAAGTCAGTTTGATGCTGTGCAACCTTTTTGTTGGTGCTGCTGTGTGAATTTACATATAGTGGCATATATCATATCATATATGTTACTGTCAGGCCACCTGTAGTATGCACAAGGCAGGCTTCGGTGTGAGTGTTGTGTGTTTTTGTGCATGAGCACTCTACCTTTTAAAGAGGGCCTCTTTAAAAGTCTCACTATATTAGTTTTTTAATATCTGATTGACTTGAAATTTTGAACTTTTTATAGTAAATTTTGGCATAAAAAATGGACTTAGTGTCAGTCAAACCCCCAAAAAGAGAGAGGGAAATAGTTTGGTTTTCCTCTTTTGCCAGTTTAATCAGTCAAATGATTTTACAATGTGAATATACAATAATAAAAAAGAGACACAAATAGAGTGTATAATCCCCGATCAATCACAGATTTGATGGCCTAAAGATTAAACTGCTAATCTGTCCTCTTCCTCTGTCACATCAGGTCAGTTTTTTTCTTCTGGGTAGCAAAACACTGCAGCTTACTGCAGAAATCTTTATTAACAGAACCACGGCAGGTGATGAGATCAGTCTGAGTTTTTTTTAAACTCTCAGACACATGTTTGTAGTTACTTTATCTCTTTGGTATTGAGTTTGATCTCTGTGAACCAGTCATTCACAGAGATCATTTCATGAGTTAACCATAAGTCAGAAAGTTGTTTAACTGCAATTGAATGTTTAACTTGACCAAAATTGTAAAATAATTTACTGCTACCATAACTACAGATTTATGGCTACTGGTTGCTGCAGAGGTACTTTAAATTTAATGTATTGTCACATTAGGTCATTGTTTTTCATTGGTTTTGTGGTTTCAGACAGACTTTAGGAGTTGTTTTAATTAGAGTTTCAATAATTAGCAATCTCTTTAGGGCTGTATTTTACTGGTTGCTTACAAAAGGTTGGTGGGTCACTTCCAGCCGGAGACACAAATCCCCTTTGGGGTTGTGTCAGGAAGGGCATCCGGTTTAAACTGCTGTCAGATCAAACATGGAGAGCGACCTGTTTGGGCGACCCCTTGTGACAAGGGAACAACGGGGAAAAAAGGCAGCTCTAAAGAAAACAGAGATCAGCATTTTTACAGGAACTTAAAGTAATTACAGCAACAACTTGTACAATAATAAAACTCATGCTTGAACTGTTAATTAAGAGATTGATCGTGATAATACTCTTCCTTTCTTCCTTATTTTTTAAAAGCCTTCTACAACACCTGCAGGCACCTCTATTTTGAATTGTCACACATACAAGAAAATGTTCAAATTAGCCTCTCACGTAATGGCGCAGAAAGATGGGGATATCCACTCAGGATGCGAGGGAAAGGTCCAGCATGGTCTGGCTGCACGTTGCACATTCAAGTGTGAAACAATATTGGTATTGTTTTGTGCTTTTCCCATGCTCTTCTGTTGCCCATGCAGTGCTGTTTATGGAGTATTGCCATGTGGAGCTGTGAGGTCATTTCCCATACTCTAAACAATGGAAGAATGTGAATGGGCGCAATAGGAAAGAGGAACGTGGGAGAGATGTAGGGCAAATGAGATATGAGTGTGGTGTGTGTGTGTGTGTGTGTGTGTGTGTGTGTGTGTGTGTGTGTGTGTGTGTGTGTGTGTGTGTCAAGTTGGTCTATCGGTTCTTACCTTAAGCCCATAATGAGCTCAGCTGCTCAGCTCAGTAGGGGGTGCTATCAATGGGAGGTGTGTGTGTTAAAAAAAAATCCCACATAAGTGAAAGTGGGTCACGCCATGGATGAAGTTACAATTACACTTTTCAGTGTTACTCGCCGTGTTGTCTCATATTAACCAGATCTGATTAACAGTGAAAGAAAATTGCCCGGTTAAGTGAACTGCAAGAGCAAATCTTAAGCGGTGGGATAAGCAGCAGGTTAAAACTCACTGCTCGACATCTTTGGGGTTAGAAGCAGGAATAATAGGTACATTAAGCAGATCTGTGGGGTCAGGAACCTTTTCTCTAAAAGGAGTCATTTTCATGCATGGAGCTGCAAACTATATGTCGGTTCGACCCAGTATTTTGAGTTTCTTATGTTTTGGTTTATTTTTGCATTATGGATTAGTTCTTATTCTCTGGTGATACTGTTTTGATTATAATTATATTCTGATTCTTTAGTTATCCGATGATGATGATGTTGATGATGACGATGATGATTATTTCTGGTTTAGGTTTTGTTATCTTGCCCTCATGTTTGGTTTAGGTTGCCTGTGCTTAGTCTTCTCTGCCCGTATGTCCCTCTGTCTGTCCATGACATCATTATGCCTGTTTACGAGTCTGTGTCTCTGTCTGTCGTGTGCTTCCTGTTTTATTTTGTAGGTCTGTGTCCTATGTCAGTGCGTTCAGCTTTGTGCTCTCCCTGTCTCGTCAGTGTAATCAGCATCAGCCGTGTCTCCCAGCTGTTTCCTCTTCGCTTCGTTCACCTCTTGTATTTAGTGTCTGTCTTCCCCTACTCGGTGTCGCGTCGTTAACGTCTGTTCACCCTCGCTTCCTCTGTGTGTTCCGTTTGCCAGCCAGCCAGCCAGCCTACCTGCCTACCTGCCTGCCTGCCTGCCTGCCTGCCTAGTTATTCTGTTCTTCCAGTTTAGTTAGTGTTTTTCTGTTCTGCTTCTTACCAGCAATAAAGCTGTGTTTTGAGTTACTTCCGCCTCAGTGAGTCCTGCATTTTGGGTCCTCTCTTCCTGCCTGCCTACACACAGACATGACACAGGCTTTTTCATGGCACCACCACCAGTGTATATGCCACAGGTTAACCTACCAGTATGCACAACCTCTTTAATCAAAATTATATTTTTAATGCTAAAATAGAATTACTGGGTAAAACTTTATAATAGTGTCACACCATTAAGTGCTATTAAGGTATTAGCAAGTGCTTTATTCATAATTCGGCTTTCTTAAAAGTCAAGTTTGTGACAGATTTCTAAAATATTTGTTTGTTTTTTTGACAGTTGGTCTAATAAATGTGTTAAGCAGTGTATAGTTAAGGCAAAGACTCCTTGTTATCTTTGGCATGAATAATTTCTTGTCACAGCTACTCGAAATGTGTTTCCGCTGCCACATTCGTTTCCAGTCCTAAATGTATTTAGCATACCTTAGCATAATGACTGGAAACAGGGTGCAAGAGTTTTCCTGGCTTATATAGCTGGCTTCCCAGCCCCTCTGTTTATGTACAGTATATATAGTTATGGTACAGTATATTTCCTGAACTGTCTGGCTCACATAAATGTCACCACACATTTCATTCTTCATGATTTTGCAGGCTTTTTCAAAGTTTTAAGTGTGAGTTTAAAGCGCTAACATATGATTGAGCACACCAAAAGATAAATGCTGTGGCATTAGTGAGTCACTTTAGGATCCTTTTAAATGCCATTTACATATTTGTTTATAATTCTTTAGCCATTAGTGGCATTTTTTTTGCGACAAGCTGTTATTTGTTACTTTTAAAAAGCTTTGACTTGAAGTTGAAGACAAATGCTCCATTGTTACCTTTCTGAGGTGCTATATCATAGAATTACATGAAGTAAATGTACTCCATAACCTGTACTTATTCTTGTCGTGCTGTCAGGCCACAAAAAAAATTAAATAAAAATTAAGGGCTGTCGTAGACACATTCTTAATATTGTCATGATCTAATTCTTGTCAACAGTAAATCAAAGAAACAGCAGTTCTAATAATGATTTTTTTTCATTTACCTAAAAACTGGACAGCCAGTGTTGTATCATAGTGATACAGATATTTCATTCTGCAAACACACAGCTTCTTTATTTCTGATGTTCATCTTCCACCAGCTGTGTTTCAATATGTTGATTACCTTGATTCAATATGTTTTCGGGGAAATAGCTTGCATTCACTGGCAACACTTTTGTTAAAATTGAATAGGAGGTGATGGCTGAAATATTACATATTACCATATTTAGAACAAGAATCATGCTTCAGGTTAATAATTATATATATATATATATATATATATATATATATATATATATATATATATATATATATGTATATATATATATATATATATATATACATATATATATATATATATATGTATATATATATATATATATACATATATATATATATATATATGTATATATATATATATATATATATATATATATATATATATATGTATATATATATATATATATGTATATATATATATATATATATATATATATATATATATATATATATATATATGTATATATATATATATATATATATATATATATATATATATATATATATGTATATATATATATATATATATATATATATATATATATAAAGTGAGACTCCAGTTACTGTAAAACCATCCAGATAACTCTTGTCTTGACTAAATGGTTAGTTTAGAGCAGACTCTGAAAATAACTATGCATTACTTCAACCAAAGCAGGTTATAAAGATGAGCTGTCTATATGTACAGTAGTAAATGGGTCATAAATTATGTAATGCAAACGCACTTTAACATCCTGAATGCTGTAATCTGACATTGCTGGCCTTCCCCCCTCCTACAGACCCCCCACAAAAGCACACAATGAATTAATGAAAATGACCTTGCAAAGCGCAGTGAACCCCAGCATTAATACAAAACTTGCTAATATCATAAAACACACAGCTGTGTTTGACCATGGAAAGATTTTGTTCATATTGTGCAGTTGGGTCCTCCTAAGAGATCTGTCCAAGCTCTTGAGTGCATGTTTGCATGCAAATGCACAAAAGCCTATTAAATTCTCTGCGGATTGGTTTCTGTAACGTGACAGGAAAATGACAACAGCCTTTTCTCTGTAAATCTGTGTGATTTTGTGTCCCACAAATCAGTGTTCACAATCAAAATTCAGTCTGGCAACGGCTGAAATTGAACATTTGAATGAGGTACTGATTAAATAGCTAAGAGAGGACGGTGAAATTAGACAGCAAATTACCTTTGCTTTATCAACTGTCTTAGTTCCTGATCGCACTGATTCAGCAAGGTGCTGGAAGATGGCTACACTGAGGTCATAAAGGGATGACATGGTCAGCAACATTACTCAAGCAGGCTGGGGTGTTTAAATGACTCATGTGGTGCTCATTTATGCAAAATTTTTGATGCTAATATCCAGATGTTGCAGATGAGATTGGGATTCATGAGACCAGACAACGTTTTTGTTCTATTATCCAAGTTTTGGTGAGCACACAAGAATTATGGCCTCATTTTCCTGTTCTTAGCTGTTAGGAGTGGCATCCCATGTGGTCTAAAGCTGCTGTAGCCCATCTGCATCAAGGCTTGATGTGCATTCAGGGGTGCTCTTCTGCATACTTTAGTTGTAACAAGTGCTTATTTGAGTTACTGTTGCCTGGTGAGCTCATCACTGGACCCACTTCAGTTTGCCTACCAACCTGACATTGGAGTGGATGATGCCATCATCCACCTCCTACATCGTTCCCTCGCTCACCTGGAGACTGCTGGGAGCACTGTGATTTTGGACTACCTCACCGACCGACCACAGTATGTGAGGACTCAGGGCTGTGTGTCGGACAGGGTCATCTGGAGTACGGGGGCCCCACAGGGAACGGTTCTGGCTCCGTTCCTCTTCACCATCTACACTGCAGATTTCTCCCACAACTCCACCCAGTGCTTCCTGCAGAAGTTCTCTGATGACTCTGCAATAGTCGGCCTCATCATTGATGGGGACGACAAGGAGTACAGAGGACTGACTCAGGACTTTGTGGACTGGTGCCAGCTGAACTACCTCCAGATCAATGCCAGTAAAACCAAGGAGCTGGTGGTAGACTTCCGCAGGCACAAGCATCCTCCACTGCAACCACTGAACATCCAAGGTATGGACATTGAGGCTGTGGACAGCTACAGGTACCTTGGTGTTCATCTGAACAACAAACTGGACTGCACTCATGATTCAGAAGCCCTCTACAGGAAAGGGCAGAGCAGGCTGTACCTGCTGCGGAGACTCAGGTCGTTTGGAGTAGAGGGCCCACTCCTGAAGACCTTCTATGACTCTGTGGTGGCCTCAGCCATCTTCTATGGTGTGGTCTGCTGGGGCGGCAGCATCTCTGCTGGGGACAGGAAGAAACTGAACAGGCTGATCCGAAGGGCCAGCTCTGTTCTAGGATGCCCTCTGGACCCAGTGGAGGTGGTGAGTGACAGGAGAATGGCGGCTAAGCTGTCATCCCTGTTGGACGACATCTCCCACCCCATGCAGCAGACTGTGACAGCACTGAGCAGCTACTTCAGTGGGAGACTGTGGCACCCACGGTGTGGGACGGAGAGATTTCGCAGGTCTTTCCTCCCCACTGCTGTCAGACTCCACAACAAAGACTTTTTCAGCTGATCAAACCCTCACACGTGCAATAAGACTGCTATATGTGCAATTCTTGTACAATTCTTCTTCTGACGAAGTTGTACTTTTGTATTTTCTTACTCAGTTGTATATAGCATTTGTATTTCTATTTTATTCTATTGTATATATTATTCTATTCTATTCTATTTTATTCTATTGTATATAGTATTTTATTGCATTCCAGTGTTTTCTAATTTCTGCTACATAACTTTGCACTTTTGCTGTAACAAAACAAATTTCCCACCTGTGGGACTAATAAAGGTCATCTTATCTTATCTTTCTATCACCTCAAGTTAGTCTGGCTACTCTCCTGACCCATCTGACCTCTGACATCAACAACGCCTTTTCCCACTAGATATTTTCTTTTTTCTAGACCATTCTCTATAATCCTTAGAGATGGTGGCGTGGGAAAATCCCAATATATTTTTGAAATACTTAGACCAATCAAATTTCATTCCCATTCTGATGCTCGATTTGAACTTCGGGTGGTCTTAATCATACGTCAGTGTATTTAACTGCTGCAATTTCATTGGCTGTTAGATATTTGAGTTAACAAGCAGTACATAATAAAGTGACTTTTGTGTGCCACTAGGTGACAGTTGTTGTGAATTAGCATTAAATAAATAGAACAGAATTATTGAATTATTGCCCTTAATGTTACCATTTGATTTGCCAGAAACCAGATGTAGTAGAGATGCTACTATCTATTCTTTAATTACAAATTCTCCCCTTTGTATTGCATAATCATCTGTTAGACGAACAGGTGTGCCTAACAAAATCCAGTGAGTGCCTGTGGGATTGTAGCTGCTCAGTTTGTCTCCTTCGTTGTATTTTCTTGTTCATGATGCTCCAAATGTTTTCACTGGATGACAGTGAGCCAACAAACAACCATGTTCCTCCATACCATCGCGTTTACTGGCTTTTGAACTGTGAGCCGTTAAAGAGTCTGTGCAGTGATTTCCATTGCAGACTCTGGTGATCTCTGGATTTTCTGAGTCCTTTGATGATTTTATGCACAGTAAAATGAAATTCCCAAACCAGCTCTGATGTTATGTTGAGAAATGCTATTCATCAGTCGTTGAAGCATTTGGTCGCAAACTCTTACCCAGAGTGGTAGAAACGCCTCCCCATCTTTACTTCAGAAAGACTCAGCTTCGCTCAGCTCTGATATTTTTTAGTCTTGTTACACACTTTATCATGCAACAGACTGGCGACCTGTCCAGGGTGTACCCTGTCTTTTGCCCTACGACAGCTGGGATAGGCTCCAGCGCCCCCAGCATCCCTGAAAAGGATAAGTGGAAGCGAATAGATGGATAATGTAACAGCCTATGAAAAAACAAACAAACTGTGAGGTTTATACCAGCAACTTTTTCCATATCCCATTTTTTTAAAAATCAGTCCTTAGTATGTGCTTTTCAAAACCCAACAAATTCAGTTGCAGCATTTTAATACATATGAAGATATGTCCAACAAATTATAGGGGTTAAAAGTTTTGCAAATCAGTTTTCTGGTTATCTTGGTCTTAGGCCTTCAATCTGAGCCCTTGCAATTTTGCTTTGCTGGAGATTTTCAGTGCTAAGTGAGTGATTTCCCATGATGCTTAAAGTTCAGAGAGTGGTAAAACTATTTGAAAAGATTCTTAACAGTCCTGATTGAGGCAATTTAGTTTTGAACAATGCTCTGGAGTTCACTTTATGTTGGTAATGAACTGTGTCTACATCAGCAAGATCTCTGGAATTAAATTAGAGATACAGCTGTGTGTTGTTAGCACAGCAATGATAAAGCATGTAACAAGACAGTGCAGTCCAGGAGTAGTAACGCAGCAAATATCACCGGAGCACTATTCGAGCCCTCGGGAGAACCACAAAGCTGTATTCAGTCCTATCAGTTAGTATCTTTATCATAAACCCACTCTACTTCCTAATTCACAGCCACCTCTTTAATCATAAACAGACAGTTGAAATTAAACCTCAGTTCTACTACTTCAATAGATCCAAATGCACACACTCTGAGACTGGCAAGAATAGAACAAACAGAAAGTAAGCTTTTAATAAAACAATGATAGGAACTTACAAGCAAATACGAAAGTTATTAGATCCTATTCTGCGCTGCTCCCTTATTCAAAAGCTGGTAAATATGCAGCTGATAGCGCTGCATATTTATTTTGGATTTTTACACTGCACGCCTATTTTTGCATGCCTGGGGATGTTTCACTTATTAGGTGAATTTGTAAATGGTTATTCTTAAGGAGTCACCAAGCTAAGCTGATAATACGTCCAAAGTAAATAAGGAAACCAAAACTAACTAGACTAAGATAACCAAAGGCAGGGAACTGATGAAGATAGATTTTATTTAAAGTTCTAATTATTTTTCTAATGATACTACTCAAAGTGCTTTAGACTACAAGTCCATAACCATATATTCATACAGTACTGTATACACTCCAAGAACTGATTTATTAATTAATTAATTTTCTATGGTAAAAAGTAAACTAAAGCATCTAATGGGCTCTATTCATAACATGAAAATAATGGCCTGCAGAATGAAATATGGCACCTCGTGATCTTGTTTGTTTTCTTCTTCTTTTAATTATTTCAAACACGGAAACCCCTCCATGTGCAAATTATGTCTACGGTGTCTAATGTACAATGATGGTTTGGTTAGTTAGTAAGTTCCACTAACTAACTTGTACTTGTGTATGTGGTGGATGTGGCTCTGTGTTGGATTTGTTGAAGGAGATCAGTAAGTCAGTGGGAAAAGTAACAAATCACGCTTATTTTTATCTCTCTCTAATCCACAACCTTCGACCTCAGCTGACCCGTTACGCTGCTGAAATCACCTCTCACAGCTCAGCTCACTTTATGAGCTCAGCATATTTTCTGAGTGTGAACAACTTAAAGCACACCAGTCTAACGCTGTCAGCGTGTATGTTTGTGTGTTTGTTCATGGGAGTGTTTGTGTGTCTTTAACCTCTTCTGCTTCTCCTCTAGGAATAAATGGACAGACTGTGGAAATGGATGATGGGAAGTCAGGGTATGTTGGCTCAAGGGTGGATCTGCTGTGCCGGTTCATTAACAGCTCTCCGCCTGTCAAAATCTCCCAGGTATTAATTGCTCACCTAAATGAATGTACTATGCCAAGTGTATATGGTCCAAAACGTACTAAATCACAAAAACACAGTATATCTGGTCCAGGGGGTGCCTCATTTGTCACCCTCCCATCAAGGATGGCAGATGGCTGCCTCTACTTGGGCCTGGTTCTACTGCAGGTTTCTTCCGGTGAAAAGCTACTTTTTCCTTCCAGCTGTCACTAAATGCTTACTCAGTGTTGATCGTCTGGTTGTTAGCGTTTTCCTTCAATTATTGGAGGGTGTTTACCTTCCAAATAGAGCACCTTTAAATGACTATTAAATGACTATTATTGGCAGTCTTCAAAATTGAATTAAAGACTTTGACAGGTGGGATTGGCTCCAGTCCCCCCTGTGACACTAAAAATGGATCGATAAATGGATGGATGGATATAACAGACAAATAATAATTATCACTGAGATGACAAAACCACAACTATATTCGCAAAACTAAGGCTAAAAGTAGAGTTAGCAGAGGTATAATAAACTCTTAAAATAAGGTTTTTAGAAACAGCCTCTTAAACATTTTAGTAAATGGGACACAAATCCAGTAAAACCTGGAGTAATTCGCCTTTGCATGCAAGCGTGGTGGATATAATAATAATAGTAAACCTCGATCTATTTTCTAAACCGGTTATCCAACCAGGGTCATGAGAGGCTGGAGTCTATTCCAGCTGACATTAAGCAAGCACCAAAGTAACACCCTCGTCAGCCACTTACTCTCACATCCTCACCTATAGCTAATTTAAACTCACCAGTACAAGTATTTATTACGACACAGAACAGGTTCTTACATGGATTTCTCAGTGGTGGTTTTCACAAATAGTAGAAATGCACTAACATTTAACAATAAGATAAGATGTCAGTTTTGTAAACTGCTTTTTATCCTTACAACATTGTCTCTGTAGTAAGAAGTCAATCTAAATCTGTATTTGAAATCTGTATTTGGTTGAATAAAACAAATAAATAAACACTGCTAAATGCAGTCTGTTCCATAGGTATTTGGAAAGTGGTGGAGTTTTCACAACTTTCCGTCTCTTCTCCATCATAGTTATATTTAAATGAATAAGTCAAGATGCATTTGAGGTACAGTTAAGAATTACAGACATTTTTTTAACCCCACGTTCAAAGTTAACTGAGCAAACTGTCATAATTACGCTCATGGATTTTTGTAATCAAGGCAGCACGGTGGCACGGTGGTTAGCACTGTTGCCGCACAGCAAGAAGGTCCTGAGTTCAATTCCACCATCAGGCCGGGGTCTTTCTGTGTAGAGTTTGCATGTTCTCCCCGTGTTTGCGCGGCTTCCTCCCACCGTCCAAAGACATGCAGCTTGTGGGGATAGGTTAATTGGATAATCCAAATTGCCACTAGGTGGGAGTGTGAATGGTTGTCTGTCCCTATGTGTTAGCCCTGCGACAGACTGGCGACCTGTCCAGGATGTACCCCGCCTTTTGCCCTATGACAGCTGGGATAGGCTCCAGTGCCCCCCGTGACCCTGAAAAGGATAAGCGGATGGATGGATGGATTTTTGTAATCACGTGAAGGTAAATCATTTGCAGCCCATGACTGAAACCAAATGCTGATTTTCTTCCTCTGAGATGCTTTATCAGGTTGCTGCTTGTTTATGTGTATTTCTAAATTCAGTTTTATTGCTAGTAAGTGACAGACATGCTTAGTGGAGCGTATCTTGGTTAAAAACAATATATCTTTTCTCCCATATGGAAAAGATATATATAAATCTTATAAAGTTTTTATCTGTCTTGTATGAAACTTGTATGAAAAGCATACAAGAGTGAAAACACATATAAGATCCCTTGAAAAATTATATAATGAAACTTGTATGTTTTGTATACTTACTAAAAAATATATGAAAGTAATGAGAAAGTGGCCACTTTCATGAGTAAATCATGTAAGCCTTAAATGATTTATATATGATTTACTCATGAAAGTGGCCACTTTCATGAGCAAATCATATATGTTTTTACTATTTCTTTTCCATATGGGCTAATTGGCTCAGTCATTTTGGGGTCATTATCTTTTTGCACTGCATTTGATTAAATCAGAAAGTGTCATTTCGAAATTCATCCTGCTACTTCTGCCAGCAGTCACATTATAAATAAACACCAGTGAAGCTGTCCGTTTGGCAGCCATACCTGCCCACAACCTCACACACTGACCTAGCAGGTGTGTGAGAATCTCGTGTGCTTCGGATAATGAGCTCTTTCTTTCCTTCTCCCTGCTTTTCTTTTCCCATTATTCTGGTTAAAGCCAGTCTTAGTTTAATCTGTCCAATGAGCGTTGCAGACATCCTGAAAGGTGACTCTAGTTCATAGAGTTTGACTGTAATAAGCATACCACCTTGAGATTGTTCTTGACTTTGTAATAAACAGGAAAACAACTCTACAGTCATCCAGGTCACTTGTGTTCCTGTTTGGTGTTACTGAATTGGCCAGTGTCTTTCAAATAGCTAATTTTAGACACTTCTTAAGTTTCTCTCCTGTCTTTTGTCTTTCCTGCCTAATTTCACCCCATTAGCGTCTCTTTGGACCTCATATTGAGAGCATATTGAAATTAACTTCAGACCTTTAGTCTCCTGAATTTATTAGTACTTCTTAGTAGGGCTGGGAGTTGTTTAAAAATATCGATATATTTTTATACGAGATAAGATGTGACAATATCCTTTATATCGATATAGTCTATGTTACGTTATAATTATAGTTGTGGAGCCACAAGTTTGCCTCTCTTTCGTCAACTTTTGTCTTTACGCAACGTTACTCGGCCTCGCCTCTCCTTCACTGAACACAACTCCCCCTCCTTCCCCATCGCTTCACCTGCAGGCAGCGACAAAATGGACACGGCAAATCTCCGTTAACGAGTTACTGCGCATCGCTCCGTGCGTGGGGCTGGACGGCGTCAACGTGTTAACGAGCTAACCACGCTAACGCCATGAAGCCCACAGGGGCTGCACGGCCTAAAATCCTTTCATTCTCTTTAAAAGTTGACAGCGCGCCTTTTGTATGAATTCTGGTTGTGCTTGATGACCGCGAACCGATTTTATGTGGTACACAGCGCTCAGCAATCTGTCAAAAAATGTTTTAGTACGACTTTGGTAAGCTACGGAGCTGCACCGCTTGATGGATTGTCGGAGCATTATGGCTACCGAGGAGCCTCGCGTAGTAATACGAACTAGTGATGTGCGGATCGATCCTGAAATATCGATTCCTCCGATACCAGTTTTAGAATCGATTCTCACATTAAAATATCGATATTTTAGTAATTTAGGGTAAATTTGTAGTTTACCATTAACATGAACACAGTGGAAAGTAACTATATCATTCAGATTGTCTACATTCGAAGGAACTACTTCCTCTTCCACCTTTCATAGTCATGTGCAAAATACGGGTGCATAAATGTCTGCAGCCCCTTGGCGTGCGCACTCACAACAATGGCTGAGCGTAATTGGAGTCATGTGCGGACTATTTTACCTCCACAAACAGCTGAGCTGGTTTGCGATACATGTGGCAAAAAAGTGAGGTGTTGTGGCAACACCACTAACCTTGTCAAACACCTCAGAGTAAATCATATCACAGAATATGACAAGCGTATGTTGAGGCGAACTGAAGAGGAGGAGAGAGACAGGTGCTGCTAGGGCGAGACAGACGTCTCATGGAGTCCTTTAGTGCTGCAGGCAGGCAAGGTGTTCAAATAGCGCATAACTTCAGTTTTTTTATTTCTATATGATTAACTCTGCATTATTAAGTGATAAGAACAAGTAATCTGTTGTCCTTTAATCATTATGACACTTAAATTTGAGATACAGTAAATAAAATAAGTTTTTGTACAAAGTATCGGTATCGGATCAGTATCGTCGATACCACCCTGAATTCTACTTCGTATCGGATCGGAAAGGAAATCAGTGGTATCGCACATCACTAATACGTACTCTGCTTCAACGTAATATTACCGTATTGTGTGTGTATAAGGACCATAAATGGCACCTGTTAAGAGACATGCTTACGAAGCGGATTTCAAACTCCAGGCTGTCAGTCATGCAGTAGAAGTTGGGAACAGAGCAGCTGTGAAATCTGTCTCTTTGTTATTATGCTCAGCGTCTTTTAGTTTATATTTTGACTGCACAATTGTGAGCTCTTTGTTATACACAAAACCAACATAGTTTTCTTTTATTTATGGAGCCTTATTATTTAATAAATGCTCACAATTTATTTTTGAGTAATTCTTTTCATGCACATCTATGCTGTATGTTAATAAAAGTGCCCGTGTGACATCTGGGACACAGCTTTGACTAAGAACTCTCTTTTTGTTCTTACTTTATGGCTTTAAAAAAATATCAAGATATGAATTTTGGGTCATATCGCCCAGCCCTACTTCTTACCGCTAAGTTGTTCAGTGGGTGTTGTTCCTGGAAAAATGGGGCACTATGTAAAATGGGTTTAGTTAACAGTTAATGTAATGTTATTGAATATTTTGATCACATCCTGATTATTTGGATCCAGATTATTAACTGGATTTTGGACCTCCTTTTTTTTTTTTTTTTTTTTTTTTTTGGGCCTGTCCCGTTTGGCTCTTTTGCCATCAGAATTGTTGTCTAAAGGCAAAGAAAGATGCCCAACGGATTTACTTTACCAAACTGACCATCCCAGCCTTGCCGTAATGGTCCATTTGATTCACCTTTTATTGTTTATTTTATTTTCACTTACTGAATACGGGACAGACTTGACTGGGGGAAAGAAGGGAAGAAAGAAAGAGGGAAAGAGAAACAGCTGAGAAGAGGGACGGGGGAGAAGGGCAAAAGACAAAAACCAACAGAACGGGCAGAGATAAAAAATGCATATATCGATCACCTGGATCACCTGCTGAGAAAGAAAAAAGAAAGCAAGCAGAAGAGAACAAGAGTAATAGAATAAACAACATCACAATGATATATGGGAATATGACAGTAAATACTAAATGTTAAACATTATTGTGCAGCACATAAGATCAACAGAACACAGTGTGCTTTGAGGTAGGAGCCAAAAAGGGTGTAGTTTGTGGGTGTGATCACCCGTGTGTACACCTGTGAGCATGGACGCGCTTGTTTTTTGTTTTTTTAAAAGGTTCCTTCATGTAATGATCTGCTAGAGGGTGTGGGGGGGCCACAGCCCCGTCCTCCAGGGCGTGAAGCAGGTGTGGAGGAGATCAAAACTCCAGACATCCAGAGGCCCCCAGAACACAAGAGACCAAGGAAGACCAACAGAGGGGCAGCTGCGCCACTGTCCCGGAAAGAGCTGAGGAGAGTCCCAGATGAGGGCTCACTCAGCAGCCGCGGAGCAGAAGCCAGGGGGAGTTGCAGTGACGCGCCCGTGAGCTCCGCCGGCAGCCAGCTGCGCCTGAGTGACCGAGCCCCAGGCCGAGAGGCCGGGGGCACCCCACCTCCGAAGTGGCCCGAGCGAGCCCCAGGCTCCAGGCCCCGATAAGCGGCCGCCAAGGAGTGAGCCGGTGTGTACCTGGACGCCCATCCCCGGACACAAAGAACCACCAACGCACCGATGTCTGAGGGGGTCCGCCACTGGCAGGGGAAGTGGTGGTAGGGGGAGATAGGCCTCCAAACCTTGGAGGGCCTGAGATGTCCCCAGAGAGGTGGCGCCTGACACCCAACCTGACATATAGACACAGACATACAGGCACACACAGATACAAACATCCATTCCCACCCTCATGCTCTCATATGCACTTACTCCACACTCAACCAACGTGGAGACAGACATAAAGAGACGTTGTACACACGATCACACTCCCCAAGCGTACCCTACAAACCGGGTCTAGGTGCCCTCCCCCCCTGGAGGGGGGAACTGCACCCAGACCCAGGTGGTGTTTCCCTTTTCCCTGCGGTGGGGGGAGGCAGACCGCCCCGACTCCGCAGCAGCAGGAAGGCTCCACACTCCAGACCGCAGTCGGACGGCCAACTCCTCCTCCTAGCCCCCCTGCTCCAGCAGGTCGCAGAGAACGGGGGTGAGAGAAGACTCCAAACCTCCCTCCACCCGCTCATTGTAATGTTGATGCATGTGTGTTCTAAGGTGCATTTAAAACCCAGGAGGGCATGGAGCTACCTGCCAGAGAGCAGCAGGTAAGCGTATGGTCCCTCCTGCTAGCCCTCAATGTCTACGTGGGATTTTGGACCTCCTAACAGACTGACCACGTGGTGAGGATGGGGAGCAGAGTCTCCTCTGAGCTAACAATCAGCACAGGATCACCACAGGGCTGTTGTCTCAGCACTAAACTCTTCACAACACTGTCATCATCAAGTACGCTAATGGCATCACCATCCTCGGGCTCATAAAAGGTGGGGGATGAGTCTGCATATAGGGACTTGGTTAAAAACAATGTCTACAGAGAGGAGAATAACCTCCTCCTCCTTAACATAAAAAAAACATCAAATAATTGCAGACTTCAGAAAACACCCCCCGCTTCTATAGCCATCAATAGGACTGAGGTAATGAGAGCCGACAGCCACAAGTTCTTTGGTTTTCATGTGACATTGACTATGACTGTAAACATCACAGCAACAGTGAAAAAGCTCCAGCAGCAGCAGCTTTATTTCATCATGCTGCTCAGGAAGGCAGAAGTGAGCATTCATGCCCTCACTCAAGCTTACAGAGAACTGATGGACAGCATCCTGACTCCTGGCATTACTGTCTGGTACAGAAACACCACCCAGGCCGAGAGGAAGGCTCTCCAGAGAGTCATAAAGACTGCAGAGGGATTATAAGGCTTCATCTTCCATCAATGAAACAAACCACTGTAAGATAAGAGCACTTCATATCATCAGAGACATCCCCATCCTTAATAACAATAAAAAAACAATCAGCACACAGCCTGAGACGCAGCACAGCAGACACAGCACACTTCCACTACAGCTTCACTCCTGCCACAATCAGAATGATGGCAAGAAACAAAATAAGGACTGACTAAAATACACACAAGTGTAATAAACATTTCCATAGCATGCAATATGTTTTCATACTATAGTTATTTAAGTGTTTATAGTAATTTACAGTGACTTGCTGTTCCTTAAACTTGGAATAACTTGAAATATTGCCCCTTAATTGATCTTTGTTTTATTTAGCTTTGACTCTAATCGCTGCTCAATGTCTCTAGTATGTGGCAAATAAAGATTTTTTAATCTATCTTTTCTGATTTGATTTAATTTTAAATACGTTATGATGTACAGGGATACAATTACAAAACTTGTGCCACTGTCTAAAAAATGATGGGCCTGACCCAAGTGGGATAAACTCATTTCCTACAATAGGAATGTTGCCTCAAATCATATTTGTTGTGTGACATCTGTGGCTCATCTAAGATCTTTCAAACTTGAGCAGTATGATGTTCTCCGTCATGTCAGGCATCTTTTCTCCATCGTGAATCATCCTTCTTTCTTTAGGTAACATGGCAGAAACTGGTGAACGGCACAAAGCAGAACGTGGCAATAGCAAATCCATCCCTGGGTGTGTCTGTGGCCCCGCCCTACAGGGACCGCGTTACCTTCAAGAACGCAGCGGTGAGGCGACGAACTCCCACTCTTGAAGACACCACCATCACTTTCTCTTCACTTCGCCTCTCTGATGAGGCCACCTACATCTGCGAATACACCACCTTCCCCGCAGGAAACCGAGAGAACACAGTGAACCTGACTGTCTACGGTAAGGCAGACCTTTGATGGATGATCTGTCGGTGTAGCACAGGTGGATTGCCATCCTCCATCCTTGACAGGAGATGCTGGACGTAAAATTGTTAGAGTTATGATAAGCATAAAAGGTTCAGGACTTTAGAAACTGTAGACTCATGAACAAAAACTTGTAACGTGAGGTCCATATTCAAATGCATCTACTCCTCATATTTCTCTAATTTCAACAGACAACATAAATCGCTGTCATCATGTATCTGCCAGCAGGAAAACCAATATGAATGTCAGAGATGATGTGTTTGGTTATTTGAATATTTAGAGTGCCAGTGTATTGCTCTCTTAAAAATATCAACAGTCCCACCGTCCTTTAAGCTGCTTATTACAGAGTTTTTTGATTATCTGAACACTCACAGTCAGACATGCCAGGACATTTGAAGACATCATATTCAAATCAAGAAACAACCCAACTATTTCATAATTTTGTTTGGCCTAAATAAAATAAAAAAAGTATCATCAGTGCACCGTTTAAAAAAAAAAAAATCCTGTTTTACTAGGCGGTTCTTTATTCATCTGTAACAAGTTTAGTTTTTTTCAAGGTCGAGAATGCACTGTCGCACTCATTTCTTCATTCATATAACAGAAGTTTTCTTGATTGATTTTGTTACTTTCCTAAATATACAGTGTAAACCAGCTTTCAGGTGACTGCTGTCGATACGCTATATGAACGAAAGCTTTCGCTTAATCGTTAAATTCAGGTGTTTTCATCCATACACTTAGCCTCTGCAAACATTTGTGAAAGAATCGGTTGTTCTTAAGGTGTTAAGGAAACACAGCAACTCTGGAAAAAAAGAGCCAGACCACGTAAAGCAGGGGTGTCGAACTCCAGGCCTCGAGGGCCGGTGTCCTGCAGGTTTTAGATCTCACCCTGGGTCAACACACCTGAATCAAATGATTACTTCATTCATTAGCAGGCATCTGGAGAACTTCAAGACATGTTGAGGAGGTCATTTAGCCATTTGAATCAGCTGTGTTGGATCAAGGACACATCTAAAACCTGCAGGACACCGGCCCTCGAGGCCTGGAGTTTGACACCTGTGACGTAAAGAATCACAAGTCGCTGAGTATTGAGCTCCATAGTGCATAAAAGTTGCTGACTCAGTAACTCCAGAGCTCCAAACCTCCTCTTACATTGACATCAGCACAAAAACTGTGTGCTGGGAGCTTCATGGCTCCTGTACATGTAACGTGTGGCCCGGTACTTTTGTCTATACAGTTTATATAAGGTCAAAGCCATAGTTTTACTTATCAGCACTTTCATCAAACATTGTGTTGTATTACATTTTCACAGTTCGCCCAACAACTCAGATGAGTCTGTCCACACCAACACTGGTGGCTCGTTCATCCAACCTAAAAACTCCAGTGGCTACCTGCGTCTCTTCCAATGGAAAGCCACCCGGTACAATCAGGTGTGTGGGAATTCACTTTTCCTTTTCACAGCGTGCTGTCCTCTGATTAAGGTTTGCCTTTGTCATCTTCAGATAATGGTAAATGGCCTGTATTTATATAGCGCTTTACTAGTCCCTAAGGACCCCAAAGCGCTTTACATATCCAGTCATCCACCCATTCACACACACATTCGCACACTGGTGATGGCAAGCTACATTGTAGCCACAGCCACCCTGGGGCGCACTGACAGAGGCGAGGCTGCCGGACACTGGCGCCACCGGGCCCTCTGACCACCACCAGTAGGCAACGGGTGAAGTGTCTTGCCCAAGGACACAACGACCGAGACTGTCCAAGCCGGGGCTCAAACCGGCAACCTTCCGATTGCAAGGCGAACTCCCAACTCTTGAGCCACGATCGCCCCAGATAATGAGAGTGTTACTGCTAAATCTGTCTCATCTCCATGCTTTCCTCTTTTTAAAAACTTCTACTTTTTGTCCACTAAAATAAACATTTAGGTTACATTTACTGCATACACATGTATTTGTGCATCTCCATTAAGTCCTCACTGATGTGAGCAGGTGGGAGACCAGGGTACCTGGAGAAGTGACCACCCGAGAGTACAGGAACTCAGACGGGACATTCACGGTTCAGAGCGACTACATTTTGGTGCCCAGCAAAGAAACGCACAAAGAGACACTCACCTGCGTCACCACCTACAACGAGGAAGTCTACACTGACAGCGTCACCCTCGATATTCAGTGTAGGCCTCTTTTAAACCTAACAACCACATGACAGTACAGGCACTGAGAGCTTTTGTTGTGATAGTATTGCCAGCTAAATGTTTGTGCATGTGTGCGACAGATGAGCCAGATGTTTTAGTGGATGGGTTTGATGGAAACTGGTACCTGAACCGAGACAATGTTCAGCTGAGCTGCATAGCTGATGCCAACCCGGCCGTCTCTCTGTATCAGTGGAGAGTGTGAGTATAGCTCTAACATTTATTTTCTTACTTCCAGCACTCATGCAGCAGAGAGCAGATCATTTTCACTGGCTTCACCAGCGTGGTGTCTGAGTGTGATTCCAGCTTCTGCTTATGCATTATATTAAACTGCCATTTGACTGATTAATAGTCACAAACACCATGTAAACTCTTTATACTATTGACCAAATTACAATAGTGTCAATTTAATTCAGTTTAGCTCATTTTTATGCCATCTTGGGTGTAATGGCCGACCTAACAGCTCATTCAAGAGCTATATTTTTAGTTGTCACAGAAACCCTGTCCCACAGCGATGTAAGCAGGCTTTTATATAAAGAACCAGTTCAAATAATATAGACTGAATGTAACTTTTAAACTCTTGCGAGCCCTGAAGTGAGGTTCCCTCTTGGTTTTATTTCTTTCCCTTTTAGCTTCCTACGATAAAAGCATTCTTTCTTCCTTTTCTGGGGAGAGTTTACGTAGTGGTCTCTGTTGTCCTACTAGTCACCGTTTTAGCTCCAGATAGCTCCAGGAGAAACCTGTTTTGATTCAACAAGTCTTCATTTTCCTGGGAGATTTCATATCCAGTGGCAAATAGTGGTAGTGAGGCTTATAAGAACAGAAGGTGTTTTTATAATTTAGCTTCCACATAGGGAGATCAGAATCCGCTTCATAATTAAAAAGTTAAAGCCTAACAGCTGCTGCTGAGTGTCTAAGAAACATTGTAATATCTGGTCGTACTTTATCAGTTACACAGGAGTCTATTATTCCTAACGGCTTTATATATTTTTGTAGCTTCTGTTTTGTGGTGTACTCCTGGGTTTGTAAACTTTGATTTCACACCACTGTGTACTGTTCAGGATTAATGGCACCATCCCGAGCAATGCTGAGATCCGAGACAACGTCCTTACCTTTAAAGGGCCGGTCACATATGACCTGCAGGGAATCTACGTGTGCGATGCAACGAACAGCATCGGGACAAGATCGGGCTCCGTGGAGGTCAGCGTTTTAGGTAAGATTACATGAATTTGTCTGAAATTCAACATTACTACTTCTGATATTGTTAATGCTTTACTATTAATAATAGTAATATATAACACTCCTTCAGAAACAAGGTTTTGCTTACTGCTTTACACTCAAATTTTCTGTGCTGCACAGTTTTTGGAGCTTTTCCTTAAAAGTGTGTTGTTGGGTTTTTTTTTCTGCAGAAAAACCTTTACCGCAGATCGCAACGAGTGATGTCATCAGCGTAATCGCCTTATTATTGGCTGCTGGAGTGCTCCTGGGCATTACTATCACAGTCCTGGTGCTTAAAATAAGAAGTAGAAAGTACGACGCCTCGTACGTAAACAGCTCTCCATCTTTTTGCTTCACACGTGCCTGTTTTTTACGACACGGTTTAAAACCTTTAATACATCACTTATTTTGTTTTCTGCTTGATCAGTGACTCTCCATCCAGAAAATTGTCCCAGCCAATAAGAAAAAGGCCAGCAGATGACGTCCAGGTAACGTTTGCACTGAGTGGAATTTAGATAGCACATATTTAAAAAGTTTGTAAAATGTCCACAGGGATTTGGCTAATCCACTAATAAAATAGAAATAAAAATAAAATTGTTCCGGGCCACTACTGAGAGGACAGAAACTTCAGTGAGGACTTTTATGTCGTAAAGTATGTACCTATAGTTCAGGATTTGTACTAGCTTAGATACAATTACCCCTTATTTCTTCATGTTTTCCTTCCAAGAAGACAGACTTGTTTTTTTAAGTAAGTAAGTAAGTAAGTAAGTAAGTAAGTAAGTAAGTAAACTTTATTTATTAAGCGCTTTTCACAGACAGACAATCACAAAGCGCTGTACACAAATATTAAAATAAACAATAAATTCAATAGACATTATATACAATGTAAAAGATCAAACGTAAAAAATGTAAAAAATATAAAATATGTAGATCAACAAAAGGCTTGTTTGAACAGAAGAGTTTTTAACTGTTTTTTAAAAGAATCCACAGAGTCAAGCAAACGTAATTGTAGTGGTAAACTGTTCCACAGCCAGTGGGCTTGAGCAAGTTTTCCAGGTTCATAAAGGCCTTTTAAAGCTTTTCTTTGCTGCTTTTTCCACTGTTCATGACCATTTTTAGAGGAATTATTTGTTTGTTTGTTAAACCACTTAACACCGACTGAGTCATTCAAGCTTAAAAAAAGTCACTTAACTCAAGGGATAAACCAGTGTTGAGTGTACACACTGGTTCAAAAGAAAGAACCAATTTTAAATTGTACTGTTAGACACTTTATTACCAGCAGCCCCCCCTCAATTTAGTTATTTGAATTTCAACCTTAACACAGTTTGACAGGCATAAAATAGTAATTTGGCATCTAGATGATCCCCAAATAGGTTTTAGGCAAAAACTTTGATTGGTGTGCAGTATGTTCTCAGGAAATTTCAAGTAACTGGACAAGTGGAAGACAACAGAAGACCTGAAAACTATTTACAGCAGATAAACAGTATCTGACGCCGCTTTCTTAAGAAACAGGAAGAAAAATCCAGCAAAAACATGACACAGGAGCTGGGAGATGCATCTGGCCCCTCTCTTGAATAGTTTTCTGTTCACTGACGCCTCATCAGGATTGGTCTCAGTGGAAGTGTGGATGTTAAGAAGCTATTCTTAATGAAGGGAAACAGGGAGAAAAGGGTGGCGGTATGCCACATTACACAAGAACTGGCCTGAAAATCAGTGTCAAATTTAAAAATGTCATTAGATATCAGGTCAGGATAGAGGTACAGTGACTGTCTTCAGCCATCTGTAAAACATTGTGGAGGTTCTGTCACGGTTCAAAGCTGCATTTCAGCCAGTGGTGAACATAGATTATAGTAGATAGAAAAACATGAACATAGCAAATGACCACAAACACACTTCCAATTCTATCAAAAGCATACCTGGATAGAAAAACACAGCGGTGCACTATCAGTCATGGATTGTCCTCCCCAGACCCTGGACATCAGCATTAGCCGCGTGGGGTCATCCTGACAGAGAACGGAGGAAAAGCCAGCCGACATCCAAAGAAGAGCTTTGAGTACCCTTCAAGAAGCTTAAAGAATTATTCCTGAAGACTAATTAAGGAAATTACAATAAAGTTTGACTGAGAGTGTTCAGGCTATGTTGAAGAGTAAAGGCAGTCATACTAAATACTGACTGTAAATCTTATTAGAATTGTACAAACTCTGTTTTTGCCTTATATGCCTTATTTATGTATTTCCATGTAAGTTTGTACCTGTTTCCCATCTTCCTTCACTGAAAAAAAGACCATGTTGGATTTACTTAATTCAATAGTGGACATTGGTGGCACACAGTTGTTTTGCTTTGGCAGAAACTTAAACAACTTAGTTAAATCAACATAACTTATTCATATTCAATAAACCTGTGCATTTTGTGTTGATTAAACAGGATTGAAACATGTGTAGATGAAGTAAGTTGAACTCCTGGAATATTTTAATCGTTCACAATTTTGTCATTTTATTCCAAAACTATTCAATAGCTTTTACCCCAGTACTATGTGGTCACTTAAATACTACATGTTATCTTCATATTATATAATGTTCAACAAAGTCTAGAGTCTGGTTAACATAAACATTAAATGGATTTAATGTGTGTTAGCCCTGCGACAGACTGGCGACCTGTCCAGGGTGTACCCTGCCTCTCGCCCTATGACAGCTGGGATAGGCTCCAGCGCCCCCCGCGACCCTGAAAAGGATAAGCGGAAGCGAATGGATGGATGGATGGATGGATGGATGGATTTACAGCAATTACCTTCCTCCTATCTTTATACAAGTTGGAGGGGTGGCTGGGGCATAACCCTGAAGTGATAGATTAAGAGGCAGGGTACACCTTGGACAGCTCACCAGTCTATCAAGTAGAGACAAACAACCATTCATGGGCAATTTGGAATTAACCTAACTCTAATAATTGCATGATTTTTAACTGTGGGAGGAAACCAGAATACCCAGAGAGAACCCAGTGCAAACTAGCCAGATTGCAGATTTGAACCCAGGACCTTCTTGCTGTGAGACAACAAAATTGACAAAAGTTTGAAATCTCATGTGATCTTGTGAATTTCATAAGTCCAGCAACTAGCCACTCTTACTAGATTGTATCATGTCATCTCAACAAGAACAAATTAAGGTGTTGAATTTCATACAAATCCTACATGATTTAATTACGTTCACCATAGAAACATGAAATTATTTTGTTCAAATTACAAGTTAGACTTTTGTAAATGTAACAATCACCCAGCCTTCAGCGGCTGCTCGACTTGACTGAGATGGATGCCTTCCTCAAACCACGATCCAAAGCCGTCGAGATGAAATCACATGCAGTGTCGCGAGATTTAACATTGCTATATTATTGACTTACTTACTCACTCGAACATGATATGAACAATTTAATATACCATCTCTGCATATAATGCAGTTTCTACACTATACTGTATCTACACTTCACTTTAAAGCATCAGGCAATTGTGTTGAATACACGCAAGATGCTTACATAAATCCAAGAGATGGGCAATCCCTTTTTTTCAGTGTAGTGAAATTTAAACCCCCCCCCCCCCCCCCCCCCACAGATGATTCACGACTCACAATACTGTAGATCTTTAATAAACACGCCTCCTTTCTTCACAGCATTCAGCACGGTTTTACGAAGAGCTTCCAAGCACAGCTGACTATGTGAGCTACAGACTGGCCTGTAACAAAGAGGATTACCCAGAGCCCTACTCCCCTCCAATCAACCCTCCTCTTACATTTCTTCCCCAGCACCCCTACCACTCTACTCCTCCAAACCCTGCAACGACCATCAGCAGCACCGCCGCATCAGGAAACACCTTCTCTCCTCCTTCACACACCACTGCCATCTTTAAATACCCCTCTGTACCAGGTCTGTCCTCTCCTCCCCCAGGAGTAGCAGCGTACACTTTTCCCAAAGAGCAGTATGTCTGAAACGACATCAGCGAAACGACACGAATGAAAAAAAAACAAAAAAAAACCCCAAACATATTTAACCTGACTGGACTATGGGGCAGTGTCTCTGCACCACTGAGGATAAGGACAATAAAGGTTTGGCTATTGGACTTTGAATTAAGGCCAGTTTGGAAACATTTTCTCTCTTTGTCCTGATTTATTGTGCTCTACTTGTTCAATGAAAAAAGGAAGGCTGTGACCCTTAAAGGTGAATTGAATTTCTTTTGAAAAATGTCTATTTCATGGTTGTATTAGATTTTGATTATATCAAACTGAATGGATGGGGTTATCTCTTGATGTGGTTGATTACTTACTTTATCCTCTATAGCATCATTTTGTAAAAAAAAAAAAAGAAAAAGAAAAAAAAAGGAAAAAAATAAAGAAAAGAAAAGAGGAAAAAGTAAATGGAAACAAAAAGAAAAAAGAAAATACAGTTTCCTACTTGATATTTGATTCCCATTGTCTTCATCCCGTGGAACAACAGATATTACCTTTTGATTTTACCTCTTGGTTTAATGTAATACTACTGCTGTGCTTGTATTTTGTATAATCTACCTTTTTTTCTATGTAAAGAAAAATGTTTTTATTTACTGAGGAGATTATGTGATGATTTGTAAAGTTGATGTTTTTATTTGTGGTATCTGTGGGTTTTAGCATTCATTGACACTGGTTGTTATTTTGTTAAATAAAAATGATCACATAAATGTGCTTCAACAGTCTAGTAGCTGGGTAAAACAAACTCACCGCAACATGGCTGTGATGGTAGGACCCTCTTTTGACATTCAGATCTGTTTGAGATCTTCGTGGCACAGATTCAACAAGGTGCTGGAAACACTCCTCAGAGATTTTGGTTAATACCGACATGGCAGCATCACACAGTTGCTGCAGATTTGCTGCAGGTCCAGGATGGGAATATCCGGTTCCAACCCATCCCAAAGCTGCTCTATTTAATTAATTAATCTAATAATGGTGTGTTATCCTGCTGGAATCAGGAGCCTCAAGACGATGGATACACTGTGGTTATAAAGACAACCTGCGGTGTTTCAAGGACGCTCAGTTGGCACTTAAGGGCCCAAAAAGAAAAATCCCCCACCATCACACCACCAGTCTGAGTCATTAATAAAATCCAGGATGGAGTCATGCTTTTACGTTATCTACACTAAACTCTGACCCTACCATCTGAGACCCTTCTGACCGGGCAACATCTTTCAAATTTTCAGTTGTCCAGTTTGGTGAGTCTGAGACGCTCTTCTGCATACCTTGGCTGTAACAAGTGGTTATTAAAGTTACTCTTGCCTACCTAACAGCTCAAACCAGTCAGGCCTTTCTCCTCTGACCTCTGGCGTCAATAAGGCATTTTCATTCGGAGAACAGCTGCTCACTGGATGTTTTCTCTTTTTCTAGTCATTCTCTGTAAAACAGAAAGATGGTTGTGCGGGAAGATCAGCAGTTTCTTAAAATATTTAGAACAGTCCATCTAGCCAATAAACGTGCCAAGTTCAAAGTCACTTTATTCACCCTACAACTCCATTGTAATGCAGGTCATCTCGACAGTGTCTACATGCCCAAATTCAGTGAGTTGCTGCCATGTGATTGGCTGATTAGTTAACCAATAGAACAGATCTACCTAATCAAGTTTCTATAAGTAGGCGGCCCATTTAAATAATTGTGTTACAAACACTGAAGTCTGCAATGGCTTTCTTTCATTTTGGATTAAAAAAAAAATCTCTAACATTAGTGACCAATTTACTTTTTAACTAGTGAGACTGAATAAAAAGTTATTAAAATTTAACCTGTCAATGCTGAAAGGGTAACTGAATTTGTTTGTGTGTGATAGTTTCACACACAAACAAACTCTCCCATGTACACAACTATGCACTTACTCTGTGATTTAAATCCCTCAGGGATTTAGCTAATTATTTCAAAGAAGCAGATTAACAGCGGGATCAAGAAGTGTCAGCCCCACTAATTGTAAGAACAACCAGAAATGACACTTTAGCTTCCTAATGCTGAAGTCCTGTTTATTTAAAATGTGGATTTGGGCCAACAAGGCTTAGCACTGAAAGGAAGAGGATATTAGCTTAGTAATAACATCAATGTTACAGCTTTAAACATGAATACTTAAATCACTTAAATCTTCACCATTATGACACTGGTATCATTAACTATCATTAACTGACTGACTACCTAAACCATGTTAATTAAAACATTTTTAATGCTTAATTTGTGTGTTTTGATTTAATGTTATTTCCCAGAAGATTATAATTGCCATTATATTTACAATCTAGATGTTTAAAAAAACAGATCTATTATGGATTCTATGTCTGGCTCATAGCTCCCTCTCTCGCCTTGTCAGCTGCTACTTTCAAATGTGCAGTTTTTATAGTGAAAGCGAGTGCATCGACTCACTCTTGAGTCTGCTGCTGCTGCCGCTGGGCTTTAAAGTTGATGAATATTGTAATCAGTTTCTGATTGTACCAAGGGAACGCCTTGTTCCTCTGCATAAATCTGATCAGATTTACTATTAAGCTCTCAGACAATAAGTATATAAATGCATACGTTGTACTTCCATAAAACAAAACTGCTCCGAGTGGCACCAGGCTCAGATTATTTTCTTTTGGATTCATTTTCTGATTTATTATGAACCTTAATATCTTGTTGGGATTTGATGAACTGAAGCTAAAACTGATCTCATCTCACATTACATGCTACCTAAAAGTCCCTCCTGCTCCTCTACAAAGATAAAAACTTTCTTTAAAAAGAAGGATTAGGAAAAATGGACCCCAAGACCGTGCATACATGCAGGATCCGTTTTTTATTAACTGGAAATATACATCTTAGTATGTGCAATGATAAAGACCATGCTACGAGGAAACACGGCAAATGACTGCAAGATGCCAGATATCTAAATCAATTTCAACACTAATCCCATCAGTACAGGTTAAGCTTCCCATTTGCTCCTCATATGATCCGATGAAGAAATCTGAAGCCTTTGATTTCACTGTTTACCTAACAAAACAAAGATACAATAAAAAAAACATTGTTTGATCATACTTTGACTATACAAATGAATATTTTTGCTGAGATCCTCACCTACTAAATCATTAAAACCTCTTGTTTTTTGCACAAGATATTTTTGTATTTAAGCTGACACTAAAAGAAAAACAAAGGACAAAGAAAACATAAGAAGATATTAATCTCTTTTAATCCCCACCCCCCTTTTTTTTTTTTTATCCCTGAGCTTTGAGTGCATCCTCTGCGAGGCTATATGAAAATGACTGTTGATAACATTGATCAGCATTCCCACTTTGGTCACAGCTTGAAGAGGATGATGTAAGAAAATAAAAGAAAAACTGCACTCTATGAATATGAAAAAAAAAGGATTTCATTACAGTAAAACCTTTGTGAGATTTTCACATGTGAAAGACGTGTAGAGGAATGTCAGCTTCATCCAGTGCAGCCTTGGCTGTATGAGTAGTTGCGTGAAAGGCTAACCCATCCACTCATGCATATATCTTGCATAATAGATGATTTTGGTATAACTGATATTCTAAACCAGCAGGAGAAACAAAGACGGACAGAGAGAAAGGAAAAACCCATTAATACTTCGGTCTAAATCAGTTTACCGATCCTCCGTCCCTTCCTGCTCTCAGTCTTGTGAAGTCAGTCTCTGCAACTGGATTCCCCGAGAAACTCGTGCATCAGAAAGACAGAACGACGAAAGCCTCAGGCACCTGAGGGCAGGCAATAACGTGCTATTTTCAGGGCCACGAAATATTCACCTTTCAATCTCAAACACATTTTTTTGGAGTAAAGAAGTTGTTGGACTCAAGATCATCATGATACCATGGTGGCACCACTGCTAGAACTGGCTGTTCTGTTTCTAACTACCAGTCTGGTCACTTTGGGGGCAAATGGTAAGAGTTTTCCAGTGTCCGTGGATTAATTTACACTTTTATTGTTATTGTCTACATAACATCAGACACTGATTATTATAACATCACCTAAGTAGGTACTTCAGTACCTGCAATTCTGTTGGAATTATTGCTTAACAGACAAACTAGTAAAGACTTATTACAATTTCTATGGTATTTTTTACTCTCTGTCACATTTCAAAATTCGTTATGCTCAAAAAAATTTGAGATTTTGGAATGTTTTTTAAACAGAAAAACGGATAAATCTGTTTGTATTTGTCTCACATGGATCAAATGATGATATACAGAACCTTGCAGATGAAATTAAAAACAAAGAAGAAAGAAAATGTGTTTGAAAACTGAATCTGGCATTAAAAAAATATTAGAATTGCTTTTTATAACATTACACTGCCTCTGAAACTGACTGTGTAATCAATCCTGCAACTGAACACTGACCAGGCATTTGACACCACCGTCTCCTGTTGCTTAATAGACACTCACAAACAAAGTGTTTGTGTGTGGGTCCATAAAATAATGGACCCACACACATTGTACCCACACACATTGGCCATTGTATCCTCTGCCTCCTCCAGATGTGCAGATCAATCATAAAGGGGAGGTGGTGTACCAGGACACCAGTGTGTATGGGGTGGTGGACAACGCGGTGACCCTAGAGTGTGGTACCACCGTGCCTGACATGTATATATGGAGCTTCACCAAACCCGGCACTGAAGCAATAAAGGCTGTGGTGTATAATGTGGGTCAAGGAATAAAGACCCAGAAGTTGGCTGAGACACTCGGCCAACCAACAGTCATCTCAAACAGCTCAGCTTTAAAGATCGAGAAGCTCCCTCTGGCATCACATGGCTTATTCACCTGCCAGGCCTTCTATGACATAGCACAGGAGGCCAAAGTCTACTACTACTATGTCCATCTGACTGTTCGAGGTAAGAACTCCCCTCAGAAACAATGTTCTTCCTAAACACTCTCAGATCACGGCAAAAAAGAGCTAGTCTGCACAAGGTGAAAAACTTCAGCGGCTTTATAGAAACTAATATTTGAAGCAGTTGCGAAATAATCTTGGAGAAACAAAAAACCTTTGGGCCATCTTTCATCTTGGTGCCCTATGTGTTGACCAAACTTTAAAAACAATAGTTAATGGACATAATTTTAATTCTATAAATATGTACATATAAAGACAGCATTAACCAAGAGTCATGAAAGAGAGAATAGTACACCAAATGTGGAGGCCAAGAAAGTGAAGGCATAAAGTGACACCTTGATGTCCACACAGGTGTGGGCCCTTTTTTCATATCACCCTACACACAGTTTTGGAGCTCAGTTGGTCAACACAGCCTGCCATAAATTCCAAGATGCTTGTCAGTGTCACCTGCTGTGATCAGTGATTCTTGATTCAAGCTACTAGCCATCAATGGCAGTATTTCGCTTTGCTGCTCAACGTAGTGAAAGATGTTTTTCAAAGAAGTTTCCAAAGAGACGCAGTGGAAACGTGGTTTCCACTAAAGCGATACAAGAGGAGAGCTTATGTATTTGGTTGCTCAGAAAATTACCAAGAAGGTAACTGTGAGCCAGGCTGTTTGTCTTTGCAGGCAAAGACCAGATCCTCCTCCTTGTGCATGCAGCAGTTATCTTGTTTGTTGTACTTGTCTCAGGTCTCTACTACTACAAGCACAGATTAAACAGGAGTTGCTGTTGGCCTTGTGACTACATCGGAAGACACAAAAACAGGCCCAGGTCCCAGACAGTGAAGTGCAGATGGAGACTCTGAAATATGTTAGAATCTGACACGTTCTCTTAAACATGCCATCAAGCATTCCTGACAGAAGAAAGACAACAGCCAGAGTGCATTAACAATCAAAAATGGTGTGATAAAGTATATAATGGAGTTGAAGGGTGTGATGTTTGTGACTGGGCTATAAGTGCAAAAATGAGGTCCTTGGTACTGAGGGGGAGGAGCCTTGGGAAGATTAACTGATATCAAAGCCTCTTCGAAGCTGAAGATTGTGTTATTTATTGAACACTGTGACTCATTTTCAGTGAAGACGGTAAACATACCTTCACGTGTGTAACTTTATCTTAACCACAGTGCCTGTCAGCAAGCCTTACCTCCTCGTGAACAATGCTCCTCCAGTGGAAGGATCTACAGTGTGGATGAACTGCAGTGTGGAAAATGGGACTGGACCGATCCTGTATGTGTGGCACTATGAAACCTACAATGGTAACGCCACAACCTTTGAAATGGGCAACAGCAGCATTATTAACATGAACAAAGTTAACCGCAATCACACCGGTTGGTACCGCTGTGTGGCCAGCAACGCCGTCAACAGCGAGAGCTCCAAACGTCTATGGCTGGACATCCTCTGTGAGTATAATTAGATCAGGCAGACCTATTTCTTCATTCGTTATTCATTTCTTCATTTAACAATTAAAAGAAAGCATCAGTATGTAAAAACTTAATGCACTGAAGGTGTTTTGAGCATTTTTCAGTTAAATTTATTTACTTCTGTATTGTTTCCATCTAAAAAAAAAAGTAATGCCCTGTTAAGAATTTGGCTTTTATCCCCAAATTCAAAAAATGCTGATCACAGTACAAAAATTATGCAATTATCTGAATTTTTAGGGAATTACACATATTAGGGTTAATTTAGCTGCTGTATGTCTCAACTGCTAATGTAAAACTAAGTAAGAGTCCTACTTTAAACTGGATTTCTTATTAGCTTTCTGTAATCTGCATTTAACACGCCTGTGTTATGTGGGCTTGGGCTTGAAGCTTTCCTTGTTGATAAAGCTTGTAGTTAATGATGGATCAAGTTAGAGTTAGTTTGCTTTCTGTCGCATAAAACAAAGATTTCTTTGTTTCACAGGCACATAACACGCCTGTGTCCCTTATTTCTTGATTTGCGTTCATATTCTTTCTCCTCAGTTGGACCAGACATTCCTCAGATAGACGTGACTCCGTACACTATGACCAGGCGGGGTTACACAGCTCTGGAGACGGAAGCTGTTTCCTTGCTGTGTCAGGCCCAGTCCAATCCAGCCAGTCAGTACGTCTGGTTCTACAACAGCTCCCAGGTCTATACTGGGCAGAAGTTCACCATCACCAAGATCCTCCGTATGCACACTGGTGACTACACCTGTTTGGCACAGAACACCTACCTCAACACCAGCTCCAATAACACCATCAGCCTGACTGTCTACTGTGAGTGTGACCTCTGACCTCGTGACCATGCTATTAATCATCTTACTCCTCTGTCAATCCTTGTATGCTGCACTGACCTGAGCTGTTCCATCGCTGTACTGCATTTACCAGGATTATAAAACACTACAATGTCATTAAAATCACAATTTCACATTTTTAATAAAACACTACAAACAACTTTTATTTTCATCTTTCTTGTTCATGAATATCCTACCAACTTCTAACTTCATATGTTCTCCCCCCACAGACCCCCCTGATGGCTCCCCGTCCTGTTCTGTGGAGCCGGCCCTGAATCACACCTCTCTGCGGCTGCTGTGTTCCTGGCCTGGTGGATTCCCCTCACCTTCCCTCCACTGGACTGGAGACCTGATACAAGATCAGTTCAACACACCCCAGCAAACAAGTTCAGCCTCCAGCACTACCATCCTCATCAGCACTGCAATCTCGCTGCCCTCTGGAGGCCCGACTTCTAATAACAGCTTGTTTACGTGCCTGGGCTCCCATCCTGCCTTGAAACAGTCGACACAGTGCAGCACACGCACATGTGGGTGCAGAAATGTCAACAAAGAACAACAGAAAGTTAAACAAATGAGAGAGTAAATGTGAAGATTATACACTTTCAACATCACTCATTTGATTTATCCTCCATCAGATATTCCCCCTGCAGAGCCAGTGTGTTTTGTTGACGTGACTAATGACAAACAGTACTTAATGATGTCCTGCTCCTGGGAAGGAGGGTTCCCTAAAGCCTTGGTGTGGTGGGAGGGACCTGCGGGCCAGAGCAGGGGTGGAAAAGAAAACTCCAACATCCTCATCCTCCCGTACGGGACAGCTCACAGCGGGAAACCTTACACCTGCTATGCCAGGCACCCACTTCTGGTTCAATCCAAGACCTGCAGCCTCACACTGGGTCGGTGCGAGTGATGTTCAGCTTACTTAATCTGAGAACCATGTTATCACTTCTACACAAACATTGCACAAAGATTTTAAAGGATCCTTAAATTTTTAAGCCTTTGAATTGTGACAACTTCATGTACAAATCCAGACATTTTTTAGACCTTTTTAATGGAAGGAATAAAACGTAAATGCCATTATTAATTTATTTGAATTTATATTTTCTAATTCAGGATGTTACATAGAATAAGTTAAAATATGTCACGTTTATCTGAGTGATGCTTCGTTATAACAAATGCTCATCATACGAATTTGCTCAACCACACGAATTCAATTTAGTTTTATTTATAAAGCACCATATCACAACAAGAGTTGCCTGAAAGTGCTTTACATTGTAAGATAGATACTACAATAATACAAAGAAAGCAGAGAAAACTCCAACAATCATATGACCCCCTATGAGCAAGCGCTTTGGCGACAGTGGGAAGGGAAAACTCCCATTTAACAGGAAGAAGCCTCAAGCAGAAACAGGGTTACTAAGGGTCGGGCATCTGCATCGACAGTTTGGGGTGAAGAGAGGAAGACAGGAAAACAGGAAAGCTGTCATGAATAGAGAAACTACTGCATCCATAGAGACCAAAAGAATTTATTTTACCAGTTTGTAAACATGCTTTATATTTCCTATTAAATCTGCATTTTAATATATGAGCAGGCCATTACAGATGTTGTCTGGTCAAACCAAGAACAAAATTATACTGGTTGAGAAAAACTTTGGGACAAATATTATGAAGTCTTTGACCCCTTTCTTAGGTTTGAACCTGGATTTGACTAAAGCTTACATACCAGAGGTTAACATATAATCCATATTTTTAGTCAAAAATGTGACAATATTCTTCTTCAACAGACCTGCATGTATGATTTTGTCTTAAACACAGTGCCTGTCAGTAAGCCTTACATCCTGATGAGTAATGCTTCTCCAGTGGAAGGATCTTCAATGTGGATGCGCTGCAGTGTGGAAAATGGAACGGAACCGATCCAGTACACCTGGCACTATGAAACCTACAATGGTAACGCCACAACCTTCGCACTGGGCAACAGCAGCATCATCAACATGACCAATGTCAACCGCAACCACACTGGCTGGTACCGCTGTGTTGCCAGCAACGCCGTCAACAGCGAGAGATCTGACCGCCTGTGGCTGAACACTCTGTGTGAGTTTTAATATATAAACATTTTTAAAACAAGTTTTCAGTAAATACATTAAAAAACTACAAGCAATTAAAAGCACACAACTGTTACAGACCACAAGTAAGCGAAATTTTTGTTTTCTATACTTGGATTTTTTTAGTACCCAGCATGATTCAGTTTTTTCTTTGATATTTTATGTCTGATTAAATTTAAAGAGAATGTGCTGGTATCTGGCACCAAGATTTTAGCAACAGATCCTTTAATTCCCATACGTTGCAAGATAGGGCCTCCATAGATCTGACTTATATCGCCGACAAATCCCACAGATGCTCGAAAACACCTCAGACTTCTTGCTTTCTGTAATATCAGGAACCAAATTAAAAGTCCCTCTACTCACATATAGCCCTTAATTACACATTTACATAACATCCTCAAAACCTAACAGTAACATTTTGACCCGAAAGAGAGTGCTCTCAGAGTGCAGGCTTACTTGTTGTTCCTAGATTTTCCTAAAGTACACTGAGAAGCGGAGCCTTTAGCTATCAGGGTCTCTACTGTGCAGCTCCCTCTTTGGGTTTGGGAGACAGAGAGCTACTCTACTTTTAAGATTGGGCTTGAAGCTTTCCTTGTTGATAAAGCTTGTAGTTATGGCTGTATCAAGTAAGGGTTAATTTTCTTACTGTAGCATAAAACAAGATTTCTTATCAGACTAATATGAGTTTTTCACATAACACGCCTGTGTCCCTTATTTCTTGATTTGCGTTCATATTCTTTCTCCTCAGTTGGACCAGACATTCCTCAGATAGACGTGACTCCGTACACTATGACCAGGCGGGGTTACTCGGCTCTGGAGACGGAGGCTGTTTCCTTGCTGTGTCAGGCCCAGTCCAATCCAGCCAGTCAGTACGTCTGGTTCTACAACAGCTCCCAGGTCTACACCGGGCAGAAGTTCACCATCACCAAGAGCCTCCGTATGCACACTGGCAACTACACCTGTTTGGCACAGAACACCTACCTCAACACCAGCTCCAATAACACCATCAGCCTGACTGTCTACTGTGAGTGTGACCTCTGACCTCTTGACCATGATTTCAACTCCTTTGTCGGCCCTGTACCACTACCGTGTGTTCTTCTTACTTGTGTACTCACAGACACACAAACAATTTCTCTTGGGAAGTGGAAATATCGAATGATGAAAACACTTATTTTATTCTGATATAATAATTTCTACCTAACGTCTTTAGTATCGCTGCCAAACAATAACTTTTTTCTGTGTCATATGCCCACAGATCCCCCTGATGGCTCCCCGTCCTGTTCTGTGGAGCCGGCTCTGAATCACACCTCTCTGCGGCTGCTGTGCTCCTGGCCTGGTGGATTCCCCTCACCTTCCCTCCACTGGACTGGAGACCTGATACAAGATCAGTCCAACACAGCCCAGCTAACAAGTTCAGCCTCCAGCACTACCATCATGCTGCCCTCTGGAGGACTGACTTCTAATAACAGTTTGTTTACATGCCTGGGCTCCCATCCTGCCCTGAAACAGTCGACACAGTGCAGCACACGCACATGTGAGTGCAGCAATGTCAACAAACAGTAAAAGAGAAGTTAGTGGCAGTTTTGTGATCATGTATCTGAATGTGTTTATATCTCTCCTCTCCTTCATCAGATATTCCTCCTGCAGAGCCACTGTGTTTTGCTTATGTGACTAATGACAAACAGTATCTGACGCTTTCCTGCTCCTGGGAGGGAGGGGCCCCGAAAGCTTTGGTGTGGTGGGAGGGCCCCGAAGGTCAGAGCAAAGGTGGAGAAGAAACCTCCAACAACTTTACCCTTCGCTATAGCACTGTACGGTTTGGGAGACCTTACACCTGCCATGCTAGACATCCACTTCTGGTCGAAACCAAGACCTGCAGACTCACGCCGGGTCAGTGCACATTTTCACTTCATTCTTTTTGATCGATGCTGATGCAGTGCAGAGTCACATTTGTATACACGGGAAATTATTTGGAGTGTTCCTTCCACCTGGAAACAAATTATCTATCTTTCAGTAAACTAACATGATTTTAAAATCAGCATCTGAGGTCCTTTGATACAACACATGCAATAACTGACCACCAGCTAAAAAATCTATATGTGATGTCTTACTACCCAAAATTATACAGCAGTACAAATATATTCAAAATGATCTTATCAGTGTTCATAAGCTGGGGTTTGTTTGTTTTTAAAATTTTTAAGGTTCATTGTGCCTCTAAAGCTGACCATTTAAGAGTTGTCTTTACTTGATCTATTAAAAAAAATCTCAGCGACAACAATTTGTCCTTTGAACTCTGCAAAACATGACTGGTTAAGTCTGAGCATAATGACAAATGGTATACACATGTCCCTTTATCTTCATAAAATAGTATCACTGCATCAGCATTTATTAGTCATTTTGTATTAACATGCCCACATCAGATTAAACCTATACTATTCGAGAAACTTTGAGCCTCTTTCTCAGTTTGGTGTCCTGATTGGCCAAAGGTTTACACATACTGGAAATGAAATTATAAGATCATCTTTTTAGTGTTTGTTTACTGCCCTTCAGTTCTACTACTGACTGTTAACATCCAGACACATCTGTGTTATTCATCTTCATTGTAGTCCCCGTCAATAAGCCTTACATCCTGATGAGTGATACTTCTCCAGTGGAAGGATCTTCAATGTGGATGCGCTGCAATGTGGAAAATGGGACTGAACCGATCCGGTATGTGTGGCAACGTGAAACCAGCAGTGAAGACGTCACAACATTTGCACAGGGCAACAACAGCATCATCAACGTCACCAACGTCAACCGCAACCACACCGGCTGGTACCTCTGTGTCGCCAGCAACAATATCAACAGCCAGACATCAGATCGCGTGTGGCTGGACACCATCTGTAAGTATTGAAGCTGAGGTAGGGAATCACTGGATAAAAGAAAAAACGACCAAAATCATGATATTTTGGTCAATGGCTTATTTTTTCTGATCAGACTGAGTGAGTAATTTTTGGCATTATAGCTGCTTTACAACAAATGACCGCCACAGTTGGTGACCTAATGGCAACAGGATGCAGTAATTTTGTGTGTGATCCTACATGGATCACATGATAAAACTTTTCATTGTACCCTGGTTTGAATTTTAGCTCTTAACAACATTTTCTTGCTCTGCTTTCAGCATAAGTTGTTTGTTTCTTGTATATCTTACATGCACTGCTACGTTTTCTCATCAGTTGGCCCAGATGTTCCTCAAATAGATGTGACTCCACCTCGTACAGTAAAGCAGGGCTACACAGCTCTGGAGACGGAGGCTGTTTCTTTGCTGTGTCAGGCCCAGTCCAATCCAGCCAGTCAGTACGTCTGGTTCTACAACAACTCGCAGGTCTACACCGGGCAGAAGTTCACCATCACCAAGATCCTCCGTGTGGATGCTGGCGACTACACCTGTTTGGCACAGAACACCTACCTCAACACGCGCACCAAAAAAACCATCAGCATGACTGTCTACTGTGAGTGTGACCTCTGACCTCTAACCATTATGATCATTTCACTTTCAATTAAACCTCTCCTGTAATTAAACCTCTCCGCCTCTGTCAGTGCGCCCCAGGGTGGCTGTGGCTACAATGTAGCTTGCCATCACCAGTGTGTGAATGTGTGTGTGAATGGGTGAATGACTGGATATGTAAAGCGCTTTGGGGTCCTTAGGGACTAGTAAAGCGCTATATAAATACAGGCCATTTACCATTTACCATAATGCAGAAATCCTCATAGGTTCCTTTGTTTTAATTCATCCTTGGCTGTGGGGATGAACACAGTATGGGGATGACGTCTGACTCAGATACTAATTAAAGATGTCAATAAGAAATAACAAGAAGCAGAAGTGCCACACCTCAGTTTCTACAAAGACAGACCATGCTCCATGTTTATTGGACAAATATGGTAGAGAAATATAATGGCCATTTCATTGCTATAGCCCACTCCAAGGCGACTCCTAACCCATTTTAACGTGTTTTGTGATTGTCAAATGTGAGACAAGCTTTTGTGATCCTTTTTGGTCAGGAGTGGTTTTCTCCTTGGAGCATTTTTGCCTAGTCTCTTTGCTGTTGTTAAATCATGAAATCTGACCTTTACTGAGGAAAGTGAAGCCTCGATTTCTTTAGATGTTTTTCTGGGTTCTTTTGTGACTTTCTGGATGAGTTGTTGATGCACTACTGGAGTAATTTTGGTAGGCCTGCTACATCTGGGAAGTTTCATCACTGTTCCAAGTTTTGATTTGTTATTTGTGGATAACTCGCTGGAATCCGAAATACTTAGAAGTAGCTTTGTAACCCTTTCCAGACAGATAGATGTCAGTGACGTTGTTTCTCATCTGTTCTTGAGTTTCTTTAGAACTTTGATGTGTTGCTATCTGAGATTTTTTTCGCCTACTTCACTTTGTCAGACAGATTCCAGTAAAGCAGCTTCTGGTTCTGTCAGTAATCAGGCCTGGGTGTTGCTCATGAACCTGAACTCAGCTTCCCAAAATATGTGTATATAATCAAATAATTTTATAACTTATTCATGCCCAACATTGTAAATACACAACATCTTTCTTGGGCCTTGATTTCACCGCACTTTAAACATCATTACCTTGTTACCTCTATCATATCCCCACAGACCCCCCTGATGGCTCCCCGTCCTGTTCTGTGGAGCCGGCTCTGAATCACACCTCTCTGCGGCTGCTGTGCTCCTGGCCTGGTGGATTCCCCTCACCTTCCCTCCACTGGACTGGAGACCTGATACAAGATCAGTCCAACACAGCCCAGCTAACAAGTTCAGCCTCCAGCACTACCATCATGCTGCCCTCTGGAGGACTGACTTCTAATAACAGTTTGTTTACATGCCTGGGCTCCCATCCTGCCCTGAAACAGTCGACACAGTGCAGCACACGCACATGTGAGTGCAGCAATGTCAACAAACAGTAAAAGATAAGTTAGTGGCAGTTTTGTGATCATGTATCTGAACGTTTTTATATCTCTCCTCTCCTTCATCAGATATTCCCCCTGCAGAGCCACTGTGTTTTGCTTATGTGACTAAAGACAAACAATACTTGATGCTGTCTTGCTCCTGGGAGGGAGGGGCCCCGAAAGCCTTGGTGTGGTGGGAGGGCCCCGAAGGTCAGAGCAAAGGTGGGGAACAAACCTTCAACATTCTGATCCTCCACTATGGCACAGCTCGCAGTGGGAAACCTTACACCTGCCACGCTAAACACCCACTTCTGGTCGAAACCAAGACCTGCAGACTCACGCTGGGTGAGTGCACATTCTCACTGTACAACAAATAGCAGATATAAATTGTTAAATAATTAGTCTGTACATTGTCCCACGTAGAGGCACCAGTGCTGCAGACACAGCGCAGAGTCGTGTCTGTGTATGAGGGGAGCGACGTTCAGCTTACCTGCAGTCTGAGAGACAACTACCTTCCTGTCAATGAAATCACCTGGTTTAATAATCAGGGTGTCGGTGTGCAAGATACCTCAAAGTACATGCTTCTGAGAACGTCTGCATGGGCCAATCTGACTGTGAGAGACACAGATGAAACTCAAGACAGCGGCGAGTACAGGTGCTCCACTTCCAACGCAGTGGGAGGAACCGAAATCAATATCACTTTAGTCATCAAGAGTAAGGACCTGTTTTATTTTTCTGATCTTTTTTGGGCTTGTTGAATAATTTCCCTGTTGAGAACTGTATTACATTCCTTGAGTCTGTACAGCATATGAATCTCAGTCAGCTTAGAATAAAGATGTGAAGCGAGAGGGAAATGTGTCGACTTCTTCTCCTGATATTTTCCAGTTAAAAACACCTTAAATCAGAATTCAATACACAAAAAAACAACATGGAAAACTCATTCTTTCACTTTTTACTTTTGTGCAGTTTAGACAATGCTTTCACTGTCTAAATTCAGCCGAGGGGTTAATATCTCCCGTTTAATATATTGGTAATAGAAGTATTACTTAAAAGTAATTAGTAGTCTGAGAATTGACTACACATTATTTAATGGAAATCCACACATTAATTGATTAGATATACAAACTGGATTGATGTCATATCGAAGTCATATTTATTTATGTTTGTTTTATGTGTGTATAAGAGTACCCCATGCCACCCAATGCAACCCTGGTCAGAGTGATGTACACCAGCCGACAGCGTAATGAGGTGGAGCTGGAGTGGGTGGTGGAGAATGAGGAAGCAGGAAGTTGGACAGGTTTCTTTTTGGAGCACCGATGGTTGTCTGAGCGTCCACGAAGGAAAGGAAGTGGGAATGACTCTTCAAGTGAGCGGATGGAGGAGAAAGTTGGTCCCGTAGTCTGGTACCGTAACATCCTCCAGGATCCAGCTGTCAGGATTTATACAGTGGGGAGCCTGACGCCAACGGTTACCTACCAGTTTCGCATCATACCGGTGAACCACCGCACTGTGGGACACCCTTCTACTCCAAAGAAACCAGGTACAGGAAATGCGAGACATATGAGACTGGCAAAGAATTGGGCAAAGTGGGTGGGGGGCTTTAACAAAAATGTATTAAAATGTATCTGAAAAATTAACCCACAATACTCTAGTTCAACAGAGTTTACATTAATGTGGAACCTAGTAGTCATTCCTATTATGGGATAACGGTACGGTGAACGCTTATCACTTTGCAGATGTGTTTTCACAGAGCTCAGCTCCTTTGCAATGTTTAACTCTGATGTGTTTTAGTGGAACCACGCAACAATTTGTACCCCGCTGTGATTGGAGCAGCTATTGGTGGGATGATTGCAGCCATTGTCACTGTTCTGCTGCTCATGTTCATCCTCCGTAACTGCAGCATCAATCCTCGTGAGTCCTCCACACACATGACCACCACCAGCATCTTGCTGACCTGTGCATAAAGCAACATTATGTAGCTTTAATACTCTGTATCTTCCCCCAGGACTCCATGACTTGCTGTTTGGCTTGTAAGTATATGTGTATCTGTTGCAACCTTCACCCGGCACTTTATTAGGTACACACTGGTAGTATTGGGTTGGACCATCTTTTACTTTCCAATCTGTCTGAATTCTCTGTGATATTTTCTAACCTGAACCATTTCTGTTATGTTTCAGTCTTGTTTCCAGAACAAAACGGCTACATGTTCATCAGAAGTTATTGTGGGTAACCTCTGCTTGTACAGCTTGCAAGGGATAACCTCGGGAAAACACAGAATCTATTCTAATGATCATCAAACCATGTCTTTATTGATCATTACTCAGGTGTCAAAACTTGTTATTAAAGGTACTCAAGAGATGTTCAAGGGGTAACAAGTTAAGTAAGGTCTTGAAAACATCATCCAGTGCTTTTTAGTTCAATTCAGTCCAATTCTATTTTATTTATACAGCACCAAATAACAACAGCAGTTGCCTCGAGTAGCATTATATTGTAAAGTAAAGAACTTACAATAATAGAGAGAAAACCCCAAAATCAAATGACCCCCTGTGAGCAATCACTTGGCTACAATGGTAAGAAAAAACTTCCTAACAGTAAGAAACATCTAAAAGAAATTGATTCAGGTTGGGGGTGTTTCTACAGCTTATAGAGGTCACCTGCCCCATCATGTCAGGTCCTCCAGGGGAAAAACAAGGCATTCTGTACTCAGCAGATATATAATTTCTTCAGTTTTTTCTAGTTCTGTGCCTTCCAAATTGTACAAAACGCCACCGTCAAGAGATGCCCGAATGGAGCTCTTCATCCTGCATTTGTAAATATTAGTGAGTCTTTTCTGCTTATACTTTTAGCTGTCAGCTGATTCAAAACACTGCAGCAAGAGTAATAACAAGGACTGGAAAGAACGAGCCTGAATAATCAGGCTCTATTAAATTCTAAACTCTTTTTGTACTATATCATCCCGATAGAGGCCTTCAAGCTCTGTTTCAAGGCTTATTTCTGATTCTGAGAATTTCCAGAATCAGAAAGCAGACAACTGCTCTACCTCCCTTTTGATTAAGATTGCAGTAAATAAAGCAACCCTCAAGCAGCTCTTAGTTATGTTGCTACAGCCTGTGTTTATGTGCCGCTCTTGGATAGCAGGAATGTTTGCTTTCTCTTTTCTCTTTCCCCTCCACCCCTACAACCACTCAAGACAGATGGCTGCTCTTCCCTAAGCCTGCTTCTGTCAGAGGTTTCTTCCTGGTAAAAGAAAGTTCTTGCTCTCAACTATTGATATTGCAATATAAAGTTCAACAAGACAATTGATGTCAATACCTGCAAATGGCGGGCCCACTGGTGGGTGGTCCCATGTGGCTATTTACTAAAAGTCTCATAGTACGTATTCACAGTATTACTTATTTTTAAATAAGTAAACTTGGTAATGGACCCTCTGAACTTGAGATTCTTTCATTCTAGCATTTATTCCCAGTTACTTGCATAGTACGGACTAATAAAAATTTTTTTTTTTTTTTTTTTTAAAGACTCACCTCAGATTCCTGCACATTCAGTATTTTTCACATGTGAACTTGTTTTTGTGATGTATATATACACAGTATAAGTCTAACAAAAAGAGGAACTTTGGGGGAAAAAAAGAGGTCGACATCAAGAGACGATGAGCTGCTTCTGAAGTTTCTAAGCAGGAAAGTGGAACTGAGACTCAGGTTTCATGCAGTTCTCAAGAGAAGGGAGCAGCAGGGACAATTTCATGGTTTGATGCAGCAGTTGAAACTGCAACATGGACACTTTTGTACATATTTCAGGATGTCAGTGGCGCACTTTGAGTTCGAGTTAGCAGAGATGGGCCCAGATCTGAGGAGGCAGAGAAATCATTTTAGAGACGATTGACCCGAAGCAGTCAGTTTTGAGTTTAAAAGCGCACTTGTTGCCAAAAGCATTAATCTGACTGATGAGATCTGTTTATTCTATACTGAAAAATTAGAAAAATCGAGCTTGATCCAAAAAGACAAATGCAGAATATTCATCATATGAAATTAACGGCTGTGAACAACTTTAGTAAGACAGGCGAGTATAAAAACTATTTGGACTAACGCTGGAAACATTAGCATGAATTTTACTAGTTAGGTTTGTAAAGGCCTTTAGACACAGAGGCAACACTCATATATTTTCCCTTTTTAGACATCTACTCCTTGCCTTTAATCATTAGCTTGACATTGTATTCTACTGTTTCTCAGCTGCTTCTACTAAAATGAAAACATAAGCATTAAGCGGGTCAGCTCTAACTCACACTTATAGCCACAAATGCAGCGGGGCTTTGGCAGGTATGGCAAAAACCTGTTTATGCACAGGTAAGGACCCCTTCAACAATAAGGTGAACAGGTGTACCTAATGAAGTGTCTGGTGACTGGTAATGAAACATTTCCAGTTCGCAGCGCTGATGGTAACGATTACTATTTGTAATGCCTTTTCATCTTTGATGATGACTGCAGGCAGCACAGCCAGTCGCAGGAAAACATCAACTTCCCAGAGGATTAAGTGTTTGGTGGGTCAGAGGGAGCAACTGGTGGATCACCCAGTCCAGGAAAGTTGAATAGACACATTTATAGATTCATAGTCTCGAGTCCAGATTAAATTATTTTCTATTTTTAATTAATGAAAAAAAATCCAATTCATTAGGTTCTATTTTATGGATTTTGTTGTTGTTGTTTATTTGATTGTTTTATGACTTTATCTTTTAGCAATAATCAATGCCAGCACTCTTAGTTACCCATCTGCATAGATGCAAATGATGAATTGGACTGAACTTCATTTTCTAATAGATATGTGCTCATTTTTCCCTCATTATGAGCTTTGTTGAAAAAAACAAAATGCCAACAATAGTCTTTGATGTTTGTCTTTTTCCAGGTCCAGCAACGGCTTTACCCCGAGCAGCTTCAACCCTCACCTCCTCACCTATGACTGCCACCCCCATCCCCGCCACCACCAGCCAAGCCCCTCCCTCTGGAGGCGATAACAAGCCAGTCAGCGTCACCATCACCGTCAAGGCGACGGGCTCATAGTCACACGCCCCTCTCTTTCAGCTGTAATTCACATGTGACTATTTTTGTTGACAGTTTGCTTTTGAGCTCTTTTAAAATACAGTAAAAAGTTACGAGTTCCCCACATCGACTTTTCACTGCAAAGCTCACAGTCATTTAAAGCATGTTCGACACAGTAAATTAAATGTTATACAGAAAACTCTGACCAGCCTACTGTAGTTTTTTATTTATAAAATAGGAGAAATATTTTGAGTCCATCCATCCATCCACTCATCCATCTTCTGCTTATCCAATTCAGCGTCACCACTCAGGACACAGTGTGGTTCATCGACCAATTAGAAACAACTCCTCAAGTCTGCATGTTGAAGCATCCTTGAGTTGCCCCCAGTGTGTCTATTCAAGTGTGAATGTGTATTTGTGAAAGAAATCCTAGTTTCAGACACTAGAAAAAGTCACTTTATAAGGCACATCTCTCATTCAGATCAGTGGATATGTGCATTTTTACACCAATAGCTTCTAATTACCTGAAAAAATTCTGTGATTCACCTTTGGAGTTCTTGTAGATGTTTTCTGCATCAACTGATGTTAGGGTGATTTGGATAGGGTGGCCAGTGCTGGACTCACCGACAGTAGTTTGAAATTTAGGCCAATTTTAGATGATTTCAATGATTTCCCTTAAAGTAAAATGATTGATCTAAAAAAAATCTTTTTAAAACCTCTTTTTTAAGCCTTTATTCTGATGCCTTACAGATCTCGGCATAGTCACACTGCACACTACAGTAGCAAAGAGAACATTGTAGATATCAGGTGATGTTACTGGAGATGATCAAAGAAGATTAAGTGTTTGTAGTCCACATACGTAAAAAAAAAACAGCTTTTTTTATTTATTGAGACTTACAACCCGTTTCGTATCATTCTACATAACATCAACATAAATTTGGTCATATTTGGTCAAGACTGAAGCTTTACACACAATATCTTTTATAGCTGTATCAAAAGGTGTCCATCACTGGGAATGACTGGACAACATGGAGGCAAGAACATCTTGAATGGCTCTGTACATAAATCATGTAACATCTTTCAAAATGCTGAATTCTGTGTTTAGAATGCTAAAAAAAAAAAAGACAAAGCAAACTGATTGGAAGTCACCATAAACGTATAGGTAACAGAAATATAACAACCAATAACACACTTTATAATTTGTTTATGAACATGTATGTGGATCAAAATTGAAATTCTTTTTGGGAAAACATAGGCACCTTTTCCTTGGACCAAAGAGAAAAGGAACCATCTTTTTTTCAGTGCTTATCTTCTTTTCTTTTCTTTTCTTTTTTTTTTTAAAAAAAATGTATTTGTTGTTTGATGTGTGGACATGCTGCAAATCAATTTCCCACTGGGGACAATAAAGTCACTGACCATTGACTCAGCTTAAAAGCCTGCGTCTCTGATGGCATGGTGCCTACGAACTTGGCTGCTGAAAAAGCACCATCAATTCTGAGAGGTGTATACAGGTTTTAGAGCAACAGGTGACATCTTTTTCAGGGAAGGCCTGAATATTTCAATAAAACAATGACAAACCGCATACTGCATCTACTGCAGCAACATGTCTTTGTAAGTAGAAACGTCTAGATGTGAAAACATTTGAAGTATCATCAAGCAGCTATATCCACAAAACTCCAGCAGCTGCTCTCCTCAGCTCCCAGGTGTTTACAGACTGTTGTTAGAAGAGGGGATGTTACACAGTGGTAAACATGACACTGTCCCAACTTTTCTTGTCTATATGCTAAATATAATACAAAAACAAAACAAACCAACAAATAGAAAAGAGCTCTTAGCCAAATTGTTGTAGTGAAAGGCTGCATCTGATTTGAGAAATTATGATTCTGAACGGCACATTTCTGTGCCTGAGGAATTAATTGCACGGGACTATAGACGCCTTAATTTCCCTAAATAAATCTCACGCTGGGATAAAGCTGCATTTTAACATTTGATTAGTTTCCCCTAAATAAAGGAGTAACCTGCTGTATTCCATCATTCTGTTTGTCTGCCAAGTGAGGGAAACTGATCTGCGCCCTGCATTCATTCATGACAAACGTCTCACATTACATACTCACGGCTCCACCAAGCAGTCTATTCTGCTCTTGTATAAACATAAAAACATGTTGAAAATGGTTACAATTACTGAATAAAAGTGTTTGATGGACAGACTGTGCATTCTTGCAGTCCACTTTAAAGTGGAGATTACATTTTTAAATGTTGGCATGCAATGAGAGCATGCTGTGAGGCAACATGACGGTGAAATACTGAATACTTTTACTGAATGATTTTAATCCCACTGGTAGAGTTTACTCTGCTCCTTGGATCCTCATAAAACCTTTGAAATCTGAAGCCTTTAATCTCACAAGTCACCCAAGATGACTGCACATTACAAATGCAGTTTAATCGTACTCTGACTGCATAAATGTTTTTGCAGAGCTCTCCACCTATATATTTTTGTCTTGTATATATTTATACATTTACATATATAGAGAGAGAAATTTTATATATAGATAAAGATATATGTTTATGGCATTCCAGAGATCTGAAATTTGTATGAAATTCCAGTGTAGAGGATTGTGGTATTAAGTCCGCAAATGACAGATTCAGCTGCAACTGTGACTGCATTAGTTAATGTGCAGGTGTGTGTGTGTGTGTGTGAAAGGCCAGCCCATCCACTTACGTGGCTTTCTTGTATAATAGATGGTCTCGGTGTCAGTGTGTTATTCTAACCCAGCAGGAGAAAGAAAGAAGGATAGAGGGATAGAGAGAAAGGAAAACACATTAATAATTGAGCCTAAATCAGTTTACTGACCCTCCGTCCCTTCCTACTCTCAGTTGAATGCACTGGAATCTCCAAGAAGACCTGCAGATCAGAGAGTACGAAAGACGGAACATCAGGCATCTGAAGGAGGGCTGTAATGGTCAGTTAGGCTTCACCTTTTGATCTTTTCCACATTTTTTTGGAGTAAAGAGGTTGTTGGACTCGGGATCATCATGATACCATGGTGGCTCCACTGCTAGGACTGGCCATTCTATATCTAACTACCAGTCTGGTCACTTTGGGGTCAAATGGTAAGAGTTTTCCAGTGTCTGTGGATTCATTTAAACCCCTACTTTTTAAACATCCTTTAAAACAGCAAATTAAGAGAAGTGAATTCTTCATGATCTGGAATGCTGTTGCAAAAATGTAGGATTTGAATACTTGCATGTCATACATTTACATTTTCTGAAAGCACATATCAGTATGTAGACTGTATAAATAATGCAAAGTATTCAATATAACATTTCAAAATTCGCCAAGAACATATATTTGGCATTTCTGTAATCAAATTTGGGGTGAGCAGCAAATACACTGATGCATCTACAGTTATTTGGTTCTTACTGATTTAAATGACGGGTCACAGGGCACTGTAGATAACAAGCAGAAAGGCTATGCTAGCAAAAGCTGTTTTAGAACCTGCATGTGGAAATTAAGGAAAAGAAATGCCTGGAATCACTTGTAACAATGTTACGCTGCCTCTGAGACTCACTGTGTAATCAATCCTGTGACCGAACACCGACGAGGTAAACAACACCAGCGTCTCCTGTTCCTTTACACTCATATCTTTGTATCCTTTCCCACCACCAGCCCTGCAGATCAACCCCAATGGAGAGGTTGTGTACAAGGACACCCAGATGTATGAGGTGGTGTACCAGGACGCCAGTGTGTATGGGGTAGTGGGCAAAGCCGTGATCCTGGAGTGTGGTCCTTCTGTACCTGACATGTACATATGGAGCTTCACCAAGCCTGGTACTGAAGGCATAAAAGCTGTGGTGTATAATGTGGGACGAGGACCGAAGATTCAGAAGCTGGCTGAGACGCTGGGACAGCTGACTGTCATCTCAAACAGTGCAGCTATAAGCATTGAGAAGCTGCCTCTGGCTGCACAAGGCTTATTCACCTGCCAGGCTTTCTATGACATAGAGAACGAGCCCAAAGTCTACTACTACTACGTGCATCTCATTGTCCGAGGTAAGACTTCCTGCTGTCATGAATGCTACAAATTTTTAGTCAGTTTATAGCTGAAACAGAGACTGACATTCAGTCTTGTTGCCCAATTTCTCCAACATGGCTAATTTGTCTTATATATTCCAAAATAGGACAGTAGACTTGTTGTGTTTACTTGGGTGTATTATCCTAAATTATTATACAGTGTATTACTATCCCTGTTGCCATGTGCATTGGAGAGAAAGAGGAAGAGATGGAACAACTGAAAATAAAAAACTGTAGATATTTCTCTCTTTTTTTGACTTTTATCAACTAAGAAACTCTACTGTTCAGCATGTGCTGCTTTGTCTTTTGATTATTTGTTGGTCTTTTGAACAGAGCATTTTAAAACTTTATGAAATAAAGGCTTCTTTACTTTATTTGGCAAAGACGATTTAGATTATAAAAGTCTAAAACACAATTCCCTATAATCAGGAGATTATAGCTTTGTATTAAGGCTGGCCATAGAGGGACCATAGACTGCATACAAAAGATGAATACAGGCACTACCGATTATTTCTCACCCTTTTCAAGCCCACAAAATAGGAATTTTAGGATAAGGGGGTGGAGGCCCAGCTTATGTAAACTAGCTTGTTTGGCAAGTGCCTCCATAAACGGTATTGAGGTTTTGCAGACAGGTGACCACTAATCACACAATTAACTTGTCAGCAAATTTAAATGTTTAACAATCAAGTTTTCAATGTAGGATCACATGAAGAAGGCCTAAGTGACATAGGCCTTGACCAACTGCAACTTAGCTAGTAGTTAGTGGATACTTGCAGACAAACACAAAAAACTACAAGCAACTGTGGCACTCTGATAGCAACCAAAGCAATCACACAGAGGGTTTTGGTGTAGCACTTTCTTTGCAACCAGATTCCACAAGTGAGAGTCAGCAACCTCCAGGAAACATCACCAACCACCCAAGAAATATGTTTGAGAAGCTCATTAAGTGCAATATGGTAGACATGAAAGAACTATTGCTAAAAAATTCATTCACTTCGACTGGAGCAGAGACTGTAGAAAAGCTGTTAGATTAAATACCGAAAAGGAAACATTATTTTGTCAAATGACTGCATTGAAAATGTTAAATGCTAACAGTGGTGAGCTCCTGTTTTGTAATCGAAATTAGCATAAGTAAAGGCAGGAGAAAGTAAAAAATTAGCCATAGGGCCCCTTTGTAGGGCCCCTTTTGACACTGGTCTCATGTTCAATCTCCAATGTTGCTGCTTGTGGGAACTTGCAGCTTTGTTCTGTTTGTAAAATGATCTTTCCAGTTACTGAACACTGTGTTTCTTCGCCGCCAATGCAGTCCCCGTCACTAAGCCTTACCTCTCGCTGAGTGAAGTATCTCCAGTGGAAGGATCTACAATGTGGATGCGCTGCAATTTGGAAAATGGGACTGGACCGATCCAGTACGTGTGGCAACATGAAACCCGCAGTGGTAACATCACGATCATCGCACAGGGCGACAGCAGTGTTATCAATGTGACCGACGTCAACCGCAACCACACCGGCTGGTACCGCTGTGTGGCCAGCAACGCAGTTAACAGTGAAAGCTCCAACCGCTTGTGGCTGGACACCATCTGTAAGTTGAGGAAGTTGGATCAATATGGAGATTTTTGTAAAACTTTTTTTTTTTTAAAAGAAGCAAAAAGAATAAGACAGTGGTTTAAGTTACAGTCTTAAAGAAACAGAAATTGGTATGACTTTGATATTTTCTGTGTAATTTAAACTTGTCTTTGGCATTTTCTGTGTGAGTAATCAGTAAATTACAGGTAAACTGTGCATCATCAGCATTTGTCACTCTCAGAGAAAATGTCATCTTGTGAATCTAAACTAACTTGGATGAAACATTTTGTTATGAGTCAGCTTTTGTGGACAATTTTTAAATGAAGCAGAAGGTCCATCACATTAAATTTCACAGCAATGATTTTTCTCCTCAGTCGGCCCGGACATTCCTCAGATAAACGTAACTCCGTACAGTATAACAGAGCGGGGTTACTCGGCTTTGGAGAGAGAGACTGTTTCTTTGCTGTGTCAGGCCCAGTCCAATCCAGCCAGTCAGTATGTCTGGTTCTACAACAACTCACAGGTCTACAGCGGGCCGCAGCTCACCATCACCAAGATCCTCCGCATGCACACTGGCGACTACGCCTGCTTGGCTCTGAACACCTACCTTAACACCCGCTCCAAAAAAACCATCAGCCTGACCGTCTACTGTGAGTGTGACCTCTGATCTCTGATCATGCTATTAAGCATCTTACTCCTCTGTCAATTCTACCCTAAAGCCTATTGTTCTCTTGTTACTGCAAGGAGTGTAAAAGAGTCAAATGTGATCAAACTGTTCAGATTTGACATTTTCAGTACAATACTATCAACAGCTTAAACTCCTAAGACCCAAACTCTTCCATGGCATGTATTTTTAATTTCTCTTTGATATTTGGGCATATTGGGACCCGATGAATGTAAAAACAAAGAATCACCAGAATTTTTTGTTCCTAAGAAAAAGAGAGCCACATATGAGGATATTCGTTTTTAATTTTGATAAAACAGGGGCAGTATAATGTCCTCATAAGTGGATATCAGGCCCTTGTAGAGCAAAATTACGTTTTTTGGTCTAGACAACCCAAAATGTGATGTCCACATATGTGGATGCCAGGTCCTAGGAGGTTAAACATCTTTGATTTTCACCCAGGATCTCTGACCTAGAAACATCTCCCTGATCATTTCACTTAATGCAGAATCCTTTTCAGTTTCTTTTTCTGAATGTCTTCTGACTCCATTCAGCACATTCATCTGATATACTTATTTCAAAAGCTTAAACACCTTCAAACTCTGTCTCACTCACACACACACACACACACACACACACACACACACACACACACACACACACACACACACACACACATACAGCAGATAATGGAAAGCTTGCTGAGCTGTTCTCCTGTTTGGACCATCTTGGAAGTTGATGGGACTCTCTGGCAGGTATCTCACTGTGACGTCACAATCATGGCAAGCACGTCATTCACTCTCCCTACTTTTGGTTTTGCACATGTCTTATGTTTTTGCTATTTGCTAAGATTACATTTTCAGAAGAACTCCACCACCAACAAAAGAAAAAAACAGCAAAATCATAACAACATATCTCTTCTTCGATAATTTATGTATAGTTATTTTAACCAAACATCCTTAACAATGTAGCAATAGTTGGAAAAAAAAAAAAGGTTCCGGGCCCTGATGACATCAGTTTACTCCACTCGGCACATCATTACCTTGTTACCTCTATCATATCCCCACAGACCCCCCTGATGGCTCCCCGTCCTGTTCTGTGGAGCCGGCTCTGAATCACACCTCTCTGCGGCTGCTGTGCTCCTGGCCTGGTGGATTCCCCTCACCTTCCCTCCACTGGACTGGAGACCTGATACAAGATCAGTCCAACACAGCCCAGCTAACAAGTTCAGCCTCCAGCACTACCATCATGCTGCCCTCTGGAGGACTGACTTCTAATAACAGTTTGTTTACATGCCTGGGCTCCCATCCTGCCCTGAAACAGTCGACACAGTGCAGCACACGCACATGTGAGTGCAGCAATGTCAACAAACAGTAAAAGAGAAGTTAGTGGCAGTTTTGTGATCATGTATCTGAATGTGTTTATATCGCTCCTCTCCTTCATCAGATATTCCCCCTGCAGAGCCACTGTGTTTTGCTTTTGTGACTAAAGACAAACAATACTTGACGCTGTCCTGCTCCTGGGAGGGAGGGGCCCCGAAAGCCTTGGTGTGGTGGGAGGGCCCCGAAGGTCAGAGCAAAGGTGGGGAACAAACCTTCAACATCCTGATCCTCCACTATGGCACAGCTCGCAGTGGGAAACCTTACACCTGCCACACTAAACACCCACTTCTGGTCCAAACCAAGACCTGCAGACTCACACTGGGTGAGTGCACATTCTCACTGTACAACAAATAGCAGATATAAATTGTTAAATAATTAGTCTGTACATTGTCACACGTAGAGGCACCAGTGCTGCAGACACAGCGCAGAGTCGTGTCTGTGTACGAGGGGAGCGACGTTCAGCTTACCTGCAGTCTGAGAGACAACTACCTTCCTGTCAATGAAATCACCTGGTTTAATAATCAGGGTGTCGGTGTGCAAGACACCTCAAAGTACATGCTTCTGAGAACGTCTGCATGGGCCAATCTGACTGTGAGAGACACAGATGAAACTCAAGACAGCGGCGAGTACAGGTGCTCCACTTCCAACGCAGTGGGAGGAACCGAAATCAATATCACTTTAGTCATCAAGAGTAAGAATTATTAATCTATGTTTAATTCTAAATTACTTTCTTGCTGAGTGTAAGATCAGAATACTATAACACCTCTGATGTTTGTACAATTATTGTCCATAAAGTTACAGTCAGCATGAAAGTCGATGAGCTATATAAAAAGTTACAAGTGGTCATCACAAAGAAGTCATACAGATGAGGATATTTCTGTTTGTGTTATCTCTGTAGAGTACCCCATGCCACCCAATGCAACCCTGGTCAGAGTGATGTACACCAGTCGACAGCGTAATGAGGTGGAGCTGGAGTGGGTGGTGAAGAACCAGGAAGTTGGAGGCTGGACAGGTTTCTTCCTGGAGCACCGAAATATGTCTGAGCAACCACAAAGGAAAGGAAGTGGGAAGGAGGAGAAAGTTGGTCCCGTAGTCTGGTACCGTAACATCCTCCAGGATCCAGCTGTCAGGATTTATACAGTGGGGAGCCTGACGCCAACGGTTACCTACCAGTTTCGCATCATACCGGTGAACCACCGCACTGTGGGACACCCTTCTACTCCAAAGACACCAGGTACAGGAAATGTGAGACATATGAGACTTTTAGCAAAGAGATGGGCATTTTCAGCTTGTTAAGCTTAAATAAAAAGAGGCAAAATCACAAAGATGAAGTAATATAACATGTAATATATAATATGTAATATAGATGATGCATATAGATGTAATAATAACTGTTCTGAAAGGTGTGTTCAGTTTCAAACTTCTCCATTAACATGACATAAAACATGATCACGATGAGCTCTAAAAGTAGATAAGACCCCAATTAAACAAATGATACAAACATATTAATGATCAGTTCTTTACTGAGGAAGACGATCCAATCCAACTGTGACTGACAAAGGTATGTGAAACATTGCTTTCTGTACAGACCTAACATTATGCAGAAGTAACTGCACCTTAAACATCGGTCTGGCATACAAGAAATTGGCTTAAAATTGGGACTTTTACTTTACCCGTTAAAAAAAAAACTAGCATTAAATCAATTTGTGATCGAACAGGATCCTCATCTTGCTGCAACTTTCTCATAACAGGCGGGAACGAAGTGATCTCTTTTCTCCAAACACGCAATTTACAATTAAAATACAGTTAAACCATCTATTAAGCATCTATTTTGTTCTCACACAGTGGGCCAAATATCACACCAACAGGACTCTTATGTGCTCTGGACAGAGTTCTTTTTGAACAGCCAAGCACACCATGATTGCTTATTTACTCATGAATGTGAAAGAGGGCGTTATTGCACAACATGCTTTGATGTTCAACCACTTCGATGGAGTAAAACAAAGACTTATTATTCCCATTATTTGTGTACTGTCTGTTCATTAGGATCTCCCTAGGTGGTAGATAATATTTTGTGTCATTTGCTTAACTGTGTTGTCTTTTTTTTACACTCGTGTTAAAATCAGATGATGCTTCAGGTTATTTTTATACAGGAATATAAAAGATTCTTTCAAGCAGCATTGCTAATTATGAGATACAATCTTTAATGTTGTGTTATGATTAATGTGTCTAACTGTGGTGTTTTTTTGTTTTTGTTATCCACTCAGGTGAAAGACTCAAACAAAACACATGCAAACAACGACACATACCTCATGCTTACACACCTTTCCCTCACTTCCTTGTTACTTTCTTTTTTTCTGTCCTCCTGATCTTCCCTCGAATTCATCCTGTGTGATAAATGTGCCACTTTGTATTATATTATTGCAGGAAACTGTTCTGAATAAGCCATTTGTTTTATTTAGGTTGCAGAGAAACCTGTGCAGTTATGGTCAGATTTTCATACACTCATCATTGGCATGAATGTAATTTTGGGTTTCAGCAATTTCTTTGATTTTTTCTTTTTATAGGCTTGTATGATGGTGCAGCATATGTCTTTATTACTGATGTAATAAAGAATTATTACATCTGAGGGCACTCCCTGGGTTGACTAATACTCACAACAACAAGAAAGTCCAAGAAATTCAGTGAAGAGATTTGCAGTTCGGAAAGTCTCTTAGAGCCATTTCTAAAACAGATTCTAAGATCATTGGTTCAAACAAGAGTGCATAAGTACAAGTTATTCTGATGTGCCTCCACTTTGCCAAGGACGCAAAGAAAACCCAAACGGTCACCCTCAGATCAGAGGAAATTGGTTATGTTGTTCAGGAACAACCCAGGAACCAACAAGGCTCAAGCCTCCCATTAACTAGAAACTGCTGGAACACCAGTATCACTGTCCACACTAAAGGTAACTATTTGACCACAATGACTAAGAGGTATGTTTGGAGTAAAGGTGAGACTTTCAAAGCTAAGAGCACTGTGCCAGACGTCAATGGTGGCACATAAAGTTCATAAAGTGGGTGGAATAGTGAAGAAGGAGGACTACCTCCAAATTCTTTATTTTCATCATTAATCAGCAGCTACATGGTTGAAAATGCAGATGAAACAGGCTAACACAGGCTAATTTCTATCATCTGTTGATTACAGAAAAAAAGAAAATTGTGCACCTAATTCTTGTTTTTTTAGTCATTAAAGATGTATGCTGTACAATCCTTCCACCCTGAAAAAAGAACAGTTCAAATAAATCATTAAAACCCTTAATTTATCATGAGATTCATGCCCCCGATGAGTAGATGTAAACATCTGACTAGAACTGTAACATGGTAGGATGGTTCAGTGGTTTTCAACCCTTGTATGAATGAATGAATGAATGAATCCACATTGTTTAGTTCAACAGAGCTCCTTTTAAAGAAGAACCTAAGCAACATTTATTTACAGGATAATAGTAAAGTGATGTTTTCAAATCATGACATACACTGACCTGGGTTGAGAACCACTCGAGCTCCTGGATGTAGCTGCGGTGTTCTGACAGATATGAACTTTTTTGCAATCTGTAACTATGATGTGTTGCAGCTGAACCACGCTACAATGTGTACCCTGCTGTGATTGGAGCGGCTATTGGTGGGATGCTCTTTGCAGCCATTCTTACGGTTCTGCTGCTCATGTACATAATCCGCAACCGCAACAACAACCCTCGTGAGTCCACCGCACATGAGCACCAATATCCTGCTGATCTGTTTAAAATCACTGTGATGTTAATGTCGTCTTCTTTCCACCAGGACTACATGACTTGTTATTTGGCGGGTGAGTATCTAGATATATGTCTATAAAACCAAGAATTAATGATTTCCTGTTTGCAGTTATTGCTACAGACATGGCGTTTTAACATTTCCTGCTTCCAGGCAGCACAGCCAGTCAAGGGAAAACATCAACTTCCCAGAGGATGAAGTGGTCAGCACGTCAGAGGGAGGAATAGAGGAGATTGGTGGATCATCCAGCCTAGGCAAGATGAGCTACCCTAAATGACCATACACCTATAAACACACATATAGACCCATATAGGACGTTGCTGATGGCCCACATGGAAGTGATGGAATATCTCTAAGCAGATGTTTCAACCGTCAGCAGGCCTAAAAATCGTAATGCACATCTGTCTTATCTGCTGAACTTTGATGTTTTGCAGGTCCAGCCATGGCTTTACCCCGGGCATCTTCACCCCTCACTTCTTCACCTGTGAGTGCCACCCTAACAACCACCAGCCAAGCCCCTCCCTCTGGAGACGATAATGAGCCAGTCAGCGTCACCATCACTGTGAAGGCGACAGGCTCGTAGTCATATATCCGACCCATCCAGCAGGAAATACGCAAAACCCTTGAGCCATCTCCCATTTCTTCATATTTTGCTTCCAAGGAGACAATAATACATCTTCAGGCTTTCTGATGGGTTTTTCTTTGGACATTGGCTGCTTTTTCACTCATTTTCAGTCCAGTCCTTGTACCTGAGCATTTCCACATTAATGGTTTTAACACTGATAAGAAAGTTCACTGTTGTGTCACATGTGACATTAAACCCAGCAAAGAGTCAGTTTGAAATCATGTCTTTGGGCACCCTGTTAATATCAGATTTTCATGAAAACATTATTTGTTCATTTTTCTTTATTTCAATCTGTGAAAAAAAAAATGGACAAGCAGAGGACAAAAGAAGTGGCAGGCCTAAAGGCTATTTACAGCAAATGAACAGTATCTGAAAGTCGTGTCCATGAACAAATCCAACAAAGACCTGAAACGGGACCAAAAGATCAGACTTGATCAGAAATGTGTCATCTGAAGCGTGGCTGTCAAAAAGCCATTCTTAAAGAAAGAAAACTGGGAGAATAGGCTGAGGTATGCCAAAATACACAAGAACTGGACTGAAAATTAGTGGTAACAGTTCTTATGGAGTCACGAATCCAAATTTGTCATGTTTTACTGAAATTGTCATCAATACATACAGAGGAGGTCAGGAGAGAGGTACAAGTGGGGTCCACAGCCATCTGTAAAACACCATGGAAGCTCTGTCATGGTTGGAGCAGCATTTCAGCCTGTGGTGTTGGAGCTTTTCAAAACCGACGAAATTATGATGAGCAAAGTACTACTGTTTTGATCCAACATGCAACATCATCTGTAAACCATCTCATTGGCAACAACTTTTCAAAAGGACAATGATCCCAAACACACTGCCAGTATAATAAAAGCTTACATAAACAGAAAAAACACAGTGGAACACGAATTGGCTTCCCCAGACCTGTATCTTTATATTATTGAAGCAGTGTGGGAATCATGTTGACAGATATCCGAATAAAAAGCAGCCAACATATAAGGAAGAGGTTTGAATGTCCTTCAAGAAGCCTGGAGAACCATTCCTGAAGACTACTTAGCCTTGAGAGTTCAGGCTGTGTTGAAGAATAAAGATGGTCATACCAAATATTGACTTGTTAGAATTGCCTTATACTCTATATTTCTATTTATGTTTGCATGTTTCAATAAATAACACTTATGTCTGTGTAGATCTTCAGTTATTCTAGGCCGTGATAGCCTTAAGGTAAGACTAGCAAACTAGCACCTAACAAAGTATAAAGCAATGAGGTGTAACTCCAGACTTTAACAGTACTGTGTACTTGATTTTCATGGATAACAGCAAAGCTACAGTGTGAATTTATCAAAATACTCTGCGCACAACTTTGGTCTTTTAATAATTTATTCAAGATTTTGGACTGTTTAAACATAATCAGAACACATCAGTCTTTAATAGCAGAAACACAAACGACAATGTAGACAAACTCATACTCACTCAACAGCAGAATACATGAAAAACATCAACAAAACAAGTAAATATATACACAGGTTTGCCTCTCTACAGTCCATGGTAGAGAGCATTAGTGTGAAGATCTGCTCACTAGATGGGGACCAAAATCTTTTGAGTGCTGATTATGTCACCGAGCTTGTGTTTGATCTTCACAAAGAGACGCTTGAACTCCAAACCATCACCCTGGAAACACACACACACACACACACACACACACACACACCTTGATTAGATGAAAGTGCACTCATACACTGAGGACATTGTACTCTTAGACCTGTTCATTAGGTGACTCAGACCAGTGGGTTTCTCTGTATCAATTCTGCTACAGTTTGTCTTTCAGTAAACCCGTTTTAAACAAACATGAGTGAAACCAACTGACCTATAAGGATGACTGCATGCATACATCTATATAGATAGAGTTAAGTTTTACAGATATTTTACATGAATATAGGCTACAATCTAAGCCCTATATGCCTACATCTGTTTACCTACGGGTATCATTAAAAACAATATTGTTTTACAGACACATATGGATGAATATTAGGGGTAATATACACTAACAAGTTCCACTCCACTCACCCAAGGACACTGTACAAGTTTAAGAGCATGGGAAGTTATACAGAGTAGGCTATCTTAAACAGGCGGGTTTTGAGGGTTGACTTAAAAAAAGGGAATAGTGATGTTTTCGAGGTCAGAGGGTAGGCAATTCCAAAGTCGAGGGGCAGAGCGACTAAAAGCCCTGCTCCTTATTGTGATAAGACGAAAGGATGGAACAGAAAGAAAAAGAGGAGGATCTGAGGCACTGGGATGTGATGGAGATCTGTACCAAACCAGAACGGCATGGTGGGGAGAGAGAATGAATAGCCTTAAATGTATAAAGGAGTATTTTAAAATTAATGCGAAGTTTAACCGGGAGTCAGTGAAGCTGCTTCAGGATAGGGGTGATGTGGTGGGTAGAGGGAGTCCTAGTAATAATACGGGGAGCAGAGTTCTGGACACGTTGAAGCTTATTGATGGATTTTTGTGTAAGGCCAAATAAGAGTGATTTGCCCTGCTTATCCATGTAGAGGTTTTCAAGTGAGTTTATTGGTTCAGCCAGTTTGAAAAATCCTTATTTACAGACAGCTGAAACCAACTTTCCACCAGTCTGGGGAAAAGACTGAAAATGATCTTCATGTCTTCCATTGTCCAAGTTCAAAAGCACAAGTCACAATGTTTGTTGTAAAGTCATATGAAATAGAAAGCTTTCAAAAGGACTCCATGCAGTCCTGCAAAACACAAACTACATCCTTACTGCAAGTGCCAAAGCCCAAGAGCTACATCTCAGACTCTACAGGACTCAGTTTGCATGCTAAATGTTAAACAATCATTTCAAAAAGTTCTAGTTGAAAAAGACTGAACAAGTAAAAAAAAGAAAGAAAAAAGAACAGGCAGGTTTTCAAAGTCGCATCTAAACACACCACAAGACTTCTGGAAGAATTCTTTGGACAGATGAGACGAAGGTAAATATGTTTAACTATAATACACAGGACCATGTGTCAAGCACAGTGGTGGCGGTGTAAAGATTCAGGCTTGTTCTGCAGCCACAGGACCCGGGCACCTTGCGGTCACTGAGGTTTCTGTGTATACCAAAGTATTCTAGAGGCAGATCTGAGGCCATCTGGCCAACAGCTTAAGCTTAGCCAAAACTGGGTCATGCAACAGGACAATGATCCCAAGCACAGCAGTGCATTTACCACAGAGGTTTTGCAATGCTCCACTCAAAGTCCAGACTTCAACGTGACTGAATAGCTGTAGTGGGACCTTAAGAGAACTGTGCATAAACAAACCTCAATAAAGTGAAGCAGTACTGTAAAGAAGAGTGGGCCAAAATTCCTCCACAATGATGTGAGACACTGATGTAGCTACTGAATCTGAACTTCATTTTTCACACGACTGCATGGACTGCAAGCTTGAGTGGTTAAGATGTCAGAACGTGCAGAAGGCAGGGGATAAATCGTGTTAGAAATAATATACAATTCATCTTTTAAATGATAAAACCTACCTTAGACAGTCTGAAGTCCAGCAGCACTCTCTGATTCATATCCAACAAATGAATTTTAAAGATGAGCTTATTATTGCGTTTGTCAAGCGTGCTCACGGTCACCTAAAATGTGTGTTATAAAAAATAAAAGTATGTTATGATGAGACGCAGAAGAAAAGGCTGTGTTATCAGGAAATGTAAAAATCTTGTATATTTGAGTATAGATATACCTGTTTGGTGCTAGTGAGTTTGAAGCCAAGTGCCAGGCCTTCACAGATGTCTTTCAGGGCAGTTAAGGAGGCATCAGCACTGACAGTAGTGAAGAAACGCGTCATTCTCCGCACTAACCTCTGCCACGGCGACTGTGCACAGAAAGAAGAAATGAGGACATGTTAAAAAGCTCACAGCAATAATGCATCAGAGTTTTGTTGATATTCAGATGCCTTTAAATCAAAAGAAACTTTGGTGAAAGGTTAAAAAAAAAAAGAATAATCTGCATCTTTGTGTGTGAGAATAAATACACATATAAACATTTACGTAGTGAAACCAATCCAGCACTGAGTATGTGAATTACCTGACTGGCTCCTGGTGTAGCTAGTAACTGACTACCCAGTAACATGTGCTCAGGTTTGGTCGGCTGGGAGAAGCTGACTTGACCGTCATTTTGACTAATTAACAACATGGCTTCCCAGCCACCGGCTGCAAAGTCAGGCTGAGAGCTTGAAAACTGCATCCTGTCATCACTACAGAAAGAGAAAGACATTCTTAAGATTATCAGACACAAAAAGAAATTGAGCTAAAATTAGAAAAGCGCAAAGTTCTGACCTGTTGGCCCGAGATATGAGTGACCCATCAGATCGAAGACTGTTGTTCCCTCCTGAGTGCAGAGAACTTGTTGGCTGCTTCACTCCTACAGAGACAGAAAGACCATTATGAGTACAGTGAACACTGAAGCTAAACTAAACCTGTTGCTGGGACTTGCCTTCAGTAAACCAGCGGTCTTTCTGGATGTCTGTGATGGAAATGCGTGCATCTGGACTGGCCAGCAGCAATTTGGATAACAAACCTGAATTTTAAAAAAGTTACACATGAACCAAAGAACAACATGTAAAACATGCAGTAACTAAACTTACAATAGCGTGCGACTCACTAAGAGGCAGTGGTTGTATTTTTTTCCAAGGAGGTAGATATGTTTTCTTCTGAAGCCAGTCTGCGTACTCCTGACAGCTCTCAGTTGGCTGGTCCCACGGCAACTCTAACAAGGAAACAACAAAAAGGTTTCCTCACATTAACTGCATGGACTTCAATGATGCACAACCTCAGAGAAGTAGCGTTTGCATTTTTTCTAATGATGTAAGACATGCTGTCTGATCTTTCAGAACTGTATACAATAAATAAACTGAATTTTTAAACAGACCTCAATCTCTTTTTTTTACCATTACAGTGATGTGACTGTATTTCAAGATAACTAAATCACCTTGAGTCTATAATTTGGTTAAGTTTACAACCAATTCTTAAGCGTATAAACACAGATATCTATATCTGTATGTGATATAAATATATCTATAAAACTGTAACTTGCCAGCGTCCATCGACCTGACTGATTTCCGCAGCGATGGGGCAAAAAATAAGCAGCGGATAACAGACATGTAGTGACAAAGTTTAAGACAACATACACAGCTTTCACCTTAGAAATACTTTACTTTTTAATTTAGTCATTTTCCCCTTCACGTCCCTCCTGCTGGGTGTCACTGCTAAAGTAATGTGCCCTCTCATAGAGCAAAACTCAAGCATCTCAGTCTCTTCCACTGGTTGTAAAAGGCAACTTGAATTTTTGCCTCAATGTTTGTCATGTTCAACAACAAAAACAAAAAACAAAACATGTTTTCAATACACTGTGTGTCAACTCCGTACCAGCACTCTGGACTAAAAGTTTCACCCTCCTGGGGTAAACAACTTTTCTAGCGCACAACTCCTTGTCAGAGAGACAGAGAGTGTGTGTGTGTGTGTGTGTGTGTGTGTGTGTGTGTGTGTGTGTGTGTGTGTGTGTGTGTGTGTGTGTGTGTGTGTGTAAGCATCTAGTTGATCACTGGATTGTAGCCAACCTCAGTAGCAGTGCTGATTTGCAATGTGGAGGTTGGGGCAGTTAAACACAGAAGTTAATCTTTAAACAAGTTTGACATTCATGGTGAAATCAGAGACGGGTCAGAGCTTTGATGGAACATAAAAAAAAAAAGAAGAAAAAAAAAAGTCAAAAACTGCTGAACAGAGGCCAAACTTAAATCCAGTAAGCGTTTAGATTTTTATGGACAGAGTGAAAGAACTTAAATGGCACCGTGTACAACAGTGAGAACCATGTGGACCTGTACATTCTCTCAACATCACCAGAAGGGCACAGTCAGGAAATCTGTCAAACGAAACGGATTAAGGGCTTTAATGTTTTGTTGTTGTTTTTTTTAATATATACACTAACTGTTTATACTTCTATTATAAAAATTCTAACCGCTATAACCAAAGAATTTCATATATAAGAGATAAATAAAGTATTTCTTCTTTTATTTCTATTACCATGTGATCTCCTAGCTTGTTTGTACTTCACTGTTGACTTAAAATAAGATGATATTCAGGTAAACAGGTCAGGCTGTAAAGATTGAAAACTGAATCTGCTCGACTGTAAAGTTCAGACAATGTCAGACTGAAGATGGAGACGAAAACTGAGGATGGTCCTGTCTGACATCAGGCAGAAATATGACAGCAAGTTACAAGACAGTAAAAATGATGAAAAATCAGCTATTTAATTTAGTAAAATTAGTAATTCAATCAAATGCAAATTCACACAAGCACAACAACCACTTGCAGCTTTGACACTGGCCCTGCTGACCTAACAGCTTTGTGATATCATCAACTTCTCATTGCCATTGCTGTCATATGGTATTGGACTACAGATGTGTGTATGATCTTCAAATTTTGGATCTTACCACCAGCCAGCATGGCAGTGAGAACTATGCCACAAGCCCAGATATCTGCAGGCTGAGCTCTGTACTCTGTTTGGCTCAGAAGCTCCGGAGCCACGTAGGGAAGAGTCCCACACAATCGATTCAGACGGCGCTCTCGGCCTTTAAAGCGAAACATGGTCGCCAGGCCAAAATCTGTCAGCTTCAGGTTATCTGAAGGTAAAAAAATAAAATAAAAAATCAACCCCAGAGGGCGGTGGTTATAAGAAATAAAAGAGAATCCTAAAAAGAGAATCCCTCAATAAAGATTGCATTTCCTCACCTTTGTCATCCAGCAAAATGTTCTCTGGCTTTATGTCTCTATGTGTGATGCCAAAATCATGGAGGTACTCCTAGAAAAGGTCAAATAAAAATAAAAAAACTTAAAAAAGAGAACAACAGCAGGAAAATATGCAGGAAGTCACATAAACACAAAGATGTTCTTCACTCACCACAGCTGCTATTAGCTGCTGGAAAAATCTATGAGCATCCTTTTCAGCCATCCCTACATCGGGCTCTAAAGAGAGCGTAAAAGAAGAAAGAGTAAGCCTGAAATCAAATACTTGCAAAGAATGATTACTGAAAACTCCAGACGCATTTCAGCTAAGTTGAATTCATGTATTCATGCTAATCATATCCGAGTCAGGAAAGCTACAGTTGGAAGAATAAATCAGCAAACAAAAGGTTTTTCTTGTATGACAGTTTACGGCTCACCGATTCGATCAAACAGCTCTCCCCCGGTGCAGTACTCCAGGAAGAGGTACACAGTTGGTCCTTCCTTCCGATGGCCAAAGAAGCGTACAATGTTGGTGTGTTTGAGCATCTATGAGTTAAGTGCACACACAAAGATCCTCAAAACAGTGCTCTCAGCTATCATTCTACCTAGCTAAGAGCTTAACGTTTTTAATTAATTCTACAAATCTAAAACAATTAAAAATAAAATAAAAACAACTTCAGTCTGTGTTAAATTGCTTACAATCAGTTTGTACCTGTAAACCAGAGGAACAAACTGGTCAGTCTCAGCCAGTTTATCTTTATGAATCTAACCAACATTAATAACAAATGCCATTTCTTTATATTTTACTTTAGTATGAAGTACGACTTCATACATGTTTGCTTTCAGTTTGCCTCTTCGGTGTCTGTTCAGCTGGTTTTTGGATCTTCTGTCATCATGTCACATCATTTTAGGTGAGCCAAAACAAGCAGACACATCTGTACATCTGTATTCTTATCTGCATGTTTGCTTTCAGCTTGCCTGGAATAGCATTAGCTTTAACAAACTTTTCCCAACAAATGACACCCTCGAGCTGAGGGCTACCAACGTCCCCAGATCAGCTGAGGCTAGAGTTGGTTTTCACAACAGTAACAGTTTTTATCTAATTCTCACAGTCTGGAACTGGCATGAACAGGCTGTGTTCATGCCAGTAACTGATGCAAGGAAAAGGGAAATGAGAGCATACAAAGCTGTGATTCAGTTAATTAACAATTTCTTTCATGCAGCTGTTTACTGTATTAATATATGGATTTAAGAACAGCTGGACTTGTTTTACAACACACCACTGGTGAGCCGCTGCTTTCATTCATACTAACTGTGCAGGTGAAAGTGATGGATGTACCTTGTGGATGCAGACCTCCTTCTTGACATTTTCAGCACACTCTTTTGCCTGCGAGGTATCGATGACCTTCACTGCTACCGCCTCTTCAGTCTGTCTGTTCACCAGGAGCCTCACTCTGAGACCAAGAACACAAAGAGGACAAACCGGTTAGATCATAAAGAGAAAAGAGAACACAGAGGTGAAGAGAAGTGAGAGGAAGTCTGAATGGAAACAGGATGTACAAAGAGCTAAAGTCTTCCTAAAGTGTTTCTAGATATAATTTTCAAGTAATTTAAACTTTGTTAAACTTTTCAATAAAATCAGAAGGTCAGGTGTCAAAGTCCGTCTGTTTTAGTTGTTTATATTTTATTTATTTTTTTCCCCTTCTATATGTTACTACATCACTGTTGTGCATTTTATTTATTTTTGTTGCATTTTAGATTCTTAAGTACTTTGTGCAGCATGCAATGTTGAAAATGTGCTATATAAGTTAACTTGACTTTGACCTCTAGAAAACAAGAAAAGCATGATTGATATTAGTGATGTCATTCGCAGCTGCAGGTCTTTCTGATTCAGTTGATTAAATACCTGCAATCATCATACATCAGAAAAACAAAAACAAACAAACAGAAATATTTAAGATCATTTTAAACCCACTCAAAGAGTCAATCTAAAGTTAAAAGGTTCTTTTTGTGCAGTAGTTTTCTTCTATAACAAACTTTGAGCATTTGTATCTCTGGACACCTCATTTAATGGTGGCATAATGCCATAATTTAAGAATGATAGAAGCAGTCATTGCTACCCTGACTGTTTGATTTGTTTTCTAACAATTCCATTGCAAAAAACATGGAATTGTTATTGTAAAAATGGTTAAACTTTCAAGTCTCATAACACTACATTAAACATGTTTTCGCATATGTAAGGTCTCATTTTTACCTACATTTTGATACCTGGTTCATCTACCTTTTTTTCAAAGCTAACTGTGACTGCGATGGAGTCAGGTGTCTCCTGTGAGTGATGTTTTTGGATTATCAGATGAACATTTCTAGTGCATATACATGCCTGTCATGATCCCATGAAACAAGAAAAAAAAAAATCCTTGTCCGATGGCTAGAAGAGGACAGCTATTAAAGGCGATAAGCTAATGATAAACAATGATAAGGAATCTTTCATACTCTCCGTAGGCTCCTTCTCCCAGAGTCTGAACAACGTCCCAGTCCTGCACAAAAGGCACCGCCATGCTAGAGACAGAAACACACGCATTCATCACTTTGGCTTTCTAATATTTACTTATGTATTCGTTATTTCCACAACATGGGTCCTATTTCTTCTAACAAGTGTCTGTTAAGCCTTTACCGGTTTGCAAAACTGTTAACTTTGACAGCACTTTGACAGAGTTCTGTCAAATGTCATGATGCTCAAAAGAAAACCGCTAAGAAAACTAAAATACGAAAATATGAAAGAATAACCTACCTGCTCAGCCTTTTCACACAGCAGCGACTGCCACATGTAGCTATCCTTAAAGCTCAGACGCACGTCTTCATCCTGGTGCACTGACTTCTAAAGATTTTTCACAAATTTGGCGCGTTGTTGTCTCATTGGCGATAACTTCCGCATTTCCGCCTTGTCTTCTTCTACGCCTCTCTTCTTTGAGTTTAGCCGGTCAGACACATATTGCTGCCACCTACTGTTCACCTACTGTTATCCAAGTCTTATTCGAATTAAACATGCCAGATTTACAATTCATTATTCAACATTATTTAAAGCCTGAATAATTGCCACAAAATTTTTAAATGGAGAGTTTATTGAACCAGCTGAAAGATTTGTTTATAAAGTTATTTAGATATTTCCCCCCTTATAGTAGTTGTAATTTGCGTCATATTTGCTACATCTGGCCTTTAAAAAATGCTTTAAAAAGCATTGCAAAATTTATTTATACTTTAAAACGGGTAACAAATCACACTGATGATGTAGAAGTCTCAAAAATTCACAAAAAACTGCATGTATTAAATACGATACACTAGGCATGAAAGGGTTAAACATCCATCCATTCTCTTCCGTTTATCCTTATTAGGGTCTCACGGGGTTGGAGCCTATAAAGTTAAACATGTGGCATGTTTTTTTATTTTCTATGTAAATAAGATTTGGGTTTATGAGATATGCCAGTCATTGCATTCTGTCTTCAGCGCTTTGGACAGCTTCCCAATTCTTTTTGAATTGGGCTTGTAAAGAGCTGAAAAACATTTTAAATCTTTCTTTGAAATTACTGATGCAGGTGTTTCACAGTAATAATTGGCACTTTGCTGTTTTAAGAAGTATAATAAAAGATAGAAAACAAACAATAACATGAGAAGAAAACAAAAACCCACCCATCCACCCATCCTCATTTAGAGTCGCCCTAACTCAGGTCAGCACCAACACAGAAAGAATGACACCAAACTCTACCACTACCCTGACATTAAAAATGATGTCCCAATATCTATTCCCTTCTACAATATATTTACCAATATTTATACACTCACTTAATGTAATTACATGTTAATAATCTAATGTGACTCATTGTGCAGTGTAAAAAACTATGTAAGAAATACAGATTATGACATTTACAATAACATGCTAGCTGCATGTGGAATCCACAAGATCCAATTTTAGTAACAAAAAGTGCTACAATACACGTGGGTCAAAAATAAGGGAAATGCAATGCAGCTGTGAGTTTCATGCAAATGAATGTTCAAAAAGCCTTTCTTGCCATGTGAGAAAACATTTTCTAGTTAATGGATGTTACAAAGCTTTTATTTAAACCACTTTCAGGTGTCTGGAAGTGTGAAGCTTCAGCTGGAAGCTCCTGCAGATACTGTCATTTCAGAAGGCCCTTACAGAACTAAGGCTTTTCAAATTGAGGGCACTAAAGGGAAAATAATAGTGGAGTTTTGTTACTGGAGGAACTGATGTGTCCAGTATTCACACTGTAAAACTGCCCAGTTAGTCTGTGTGGCATGTAAATTAAAAAGAAGACCAAAAAAATCACATTTTCAAAACATAATCTCTTAAATGTTTTTCAGAAAACAAACTCAAAGCCAGAGAGAGCTTGAGGCACGACGGAGTGTTTAATCAATACTTGAATCAATGTGTCAACAAGCAAGCCTGGTGCTTTTGGGAAATGATGAAGTGAATGTTTGTACTTTGTCTTGATTTCACAATGACTTTGTTTTTCGTGTAACATGTGACAGCATGTGTACACATAACGGGAAATCCTGGATCCAAAAAAACTTAGTTAAGGTCAGGACACACAACACAAACCATGCAACCCACATTTGTAGTTGATGCATTTAACTATTTCATATATAAACAATTGAATAAATGAAAACAGTTAATCAAAAAATCAAAAATCTGAGTCAAGAGCACTTTTGTTACTGTAGTGCTTCACCTTTTGTTTTAAGTGAAAGATAATTGCTTAATACAGCGGTTCAGCTGCTCAGCTGCTTTCTGTTTGTCACTTCTTACTGCACCAACCAGGTGTTATAACACAACATCACATAGTTTGGCATCTTTTTCATAACATGAGCAAAGTCTTCCCAGAAAAAAAGATATCAAGAAAAAAGACAGCAAAATATTCCTAGTAAAGTGTCAAGTGTGTCTTTAATGGAGGACCAGCTGGAGATCCAGAGATTGGGGGCATTCGGGATCAGTTCTTGGCCTCGTGCCTTGTGTACTCTGAATTTGTCAGTTTTCCACATAGTCTTTCACAAAGTGATGAAGTGATCTTCATTCTTATTGCTGAAAGATGCAGACTCTTTGTATAGCAAATCTTATTACTAATGAACCTAATCAGTTTGGTAAATGTTTTGCTACTGGTTGTATTTATTTATGTATTTAATTGAGATGCTCAGCACGTAATAAAAGTAAAGCAAAGTTTACAAATAATAACTACTGTAAATAGCGTCCCAGCTCACATTGTAAGTAATATATTAGATAAGAGATCTTTGCGTAATTCTAAATAAGTTATCAGTTGAGAAGGATTTATGTAAATGTAGAAATTGTTTGAGTGTTTTCTGTGATAAACATGTATTGATCCTCTTTTATGGGTCATAAAGTTAATAAGTACCAGGATGGTCTTTGTCCACTCCCAGTTTAAACATCACTCTCTATTCCGAAATAAATCGGCCACTTCTGCAATATACTCTCATTTTTAAACTGTCCCCCAGTTTAAGCTTCAAGATGGGATTTTCTATCCACTGGAGTCGGCTTGCAGCGCTTTTATGTGCACTTTGGATGGGTAAGATACTTTTATTTTAGATAAAAAATTATATACAGTTTTGAGTTTCCAATAATGTTTTTGTTGTTTATTTAGGTTTATGCATTGTATAAGGTTTAGTATTCATAACATAGTTATAAAAACTGATCAATTTTCAAATATATTTATTTATTAACTAATATATAACTGAATATTACACAAACGTCCTTCTATCCATCAGGTTTTAGAGACTTCTATGCTTATTTTTCTTAAGGTACAATAGTTTTATGTTCTTAAAACTATGTTATGTTCTTAATTTGAGGTAGTTATATTGCCAAGAATTAAATAAAATAAAATCATTATCAAGTAGCAACATCATCAAATGTGATTATAGTGAATTTTAAAGATTTTTTTTTCAGAAAATGTAAGTCTGTTCTAAATTTTGTTCATCTATTTATGGAAATAAAGAAATAATGTTGTGTTAAATATAAAATATCAGACTTTTGCATTTTTACACATTAAAACATAACAATTTAAATTCTTGTAATACAAACAATACTTCGCAAAGGTAAGTAAAACAATGTATAAACCCTTCGTGATGATAAGATTTTAATAAAATAATAAAATGATGATTTTAATAAAAGAACGTTTATTCATTGCATACTGTGCACTTTAAAAAAAGGCAAGTTTTCAATTTTACACTACTTTAGTAATTGTGTAGTGGTACGTATGTAAGTGTATGATATACTTAAATTGTAGCCTCTGAGAACTGTGGACTTTTTTTTTCAGGAGCTGGTGTTCGATGTGCTTGCCCTGAGAGTAATTTGCAAATGCAAGGAGGGAATTACACACTGAGTAACAACCTGGAGAGAGGCAGCATGTTGGTATACCATTGTCCTGAGGGCTACTATCCATACCCAGCAATAACCCGCTTATGTCAGGCTAATAACTCCTGGAGACCAAAACCCAAAAGATCTCCAGCTCAGAGATGCAAGCGTGAGTAGCAAAGATGTTTCTCCCTTGCCTCACACTGCCTGATAACAACATATTAACTGAGGGTCCTTTTGTTTTGTTTCACAGGGATTGAATGCCCAGACCCCAATGTGCTGGAGTACGGAAGTGTCTCCCCCCCTCAGGAGAAGTACTATGTGGACAACGAGACCACGTATGAGTGCTACTCTGGATACACAATGCAAGGCTCAGTCACACGCGCGTGCTTAAAGAATGGGAAGTGGAGCGGCTCCACTCCAATCTGCAGGCGTGACTGTGAGTCCCAAACAGCAATGATTAAAACTTGATCATTGCTGTTCCAGCTTTCTAGATTTCATTCTCGTATTTAAAAAAATACAATTTATTATGTATATTTAGACAGACTGAAATTGACATTTTATACCTTTAGATTTGACAGCTGTTAAAACACACAGTATGATGAATGTAAGGTTTTTGTTGTAGCCCCACAACGGTCTTTTCTTGAGTAGGTGCTTGCATTCAGGCCTTCCATTGGGTTTTTGACATTGGGTTTTTTTCTTACCAAAGCTGGGGATCATTGTCCTAATCCTGGTATCCCACCTGGTGCCTCAAGAGTGGGGAATATTTTTGGAATTGATGACACGGTGAGATACACCTGCAATGGAAACCTGTTTTTGGTGGGCTCCAGTGAACGAGTGTGTCAGCAGACCGGCGAGTGGACTGGCATTGAGCCAGCATGCTACTGTAAGAATGACACAAACACATACTGTTTACACTCTGTGCCATCATCTTAGCCACTCTTTGCTCTTTTAAATGTTCTGGTTGTATGATATCTACTGTTTTCCTTTGGAGGCCTTAATGGTGGGAAGCCAGTGTGGGATCACGTCCTGCTGTGACTTAGTCACTGGTTAAGCAAATAGGATCTGCAGATGTGTGCTGACCATCTAAATATCACGTGTGCAGTGACAATATGATCCCTCACCAGCTTCTTATCTATAAATGTTTCCTGAAACTCCTGAGAGTCACCTTGTTATAAAGTCTTTCTTTAGTATAATTGTTATATATCACATACGTATTTCTTGCAGATAAACACACCTTCGACACACCACTGGAGGTTTCAAAGGCATTTGGCAATTCAATTAAAGAGAGCCTGACCACTTTAGAGTCCACAGGTAAGTTATTGATCAACAACTACATACTCTCACTGGACACTATATTAGCTACATCTTGCTAGTACCATTCTGGAGCCCAGGTACAGGATATCTTGAAAAACGTTCAGCAGAGAATTTGGTCTATATTCACATGACAGCAAAATGCACATCTGTTGGCTTCAGATGTGAATCATCCCCACATCCCAAATATCCTTTGTTGGGTTGATAGCTGGTGACTGGAGACCATTTGAGTTAATTTACTGAAGTCTTTGAGAAACCAGTTTGAGATGATTTGGGCTTTGAGACATGGTGGGTTTCCTGCTGGGAGCAGCCATCAGAAGATGGGTACGCTGTGATTGCCAATATTCTAAAAATGTTTTCTAAAAGGGAACGGGGATACAATTTGAGGGGGGAATTAAATTTAAAACATCCTCGTATCCGTACAACATTAAAAAGTTTTTGCATCTCTGTGTGTGGAGTGAAGCTGTGGAACAGACTAAGTAAAGATATGAAGCAATGTCCAAGCATGGCGCAGTTTAAAAAGCGGTTTAAGGATATGGTTTTTACAGGGTACAGGGAAAAGGTAGAGATTTGATAGGGTGTTCTTGTCTAATATTTTCATGTGTGTGCGCATGCACGGGTTTGTTGGTATGGGTATATATGTATGTGTATATGTATGTATGTATGTATGTATGTATATGTATATATATATATATATATATATATATATATATTAAATATATATAAAATTGTAGGTTGTGTATCCTTCAGGTGTTAATGGGGTTATTGAAAATGTGTATATGTGCGTATGTGTGTATATACGTAGGTATGGATAGATAGAAACATATATGTGTATATATTAAAAAAAAAAAAAAAAAAAAAATTACACATAACATATAATGTAATTACAAGGAGGTATTTCTGTAGTCTATTGATACTAGATAGTGGAAAAGGGGTGGGATTAAATAAGCTTATGCTTCTTCCTGCTCCTTTTTGAACATGGACGTTATTTGGAGTTGTGGTTGCTCGTTTTCCTTTTGTTTGCTTTGTTCATTTGTCTCTTTTAATTCTATTTTTTTTTTTTTTTATACTTTTTCAACATGTTCAAAATAAAGATTCAATCAATCAATCAATCAATTGCAAAGCAGCAGACATGGTAAACAACAATACTTAGGCAGTGGCATTAAAATGTGTTCTGTTTGGCCCATAATTTGTCAAGAAAACCATCCCACATCATTGCACAACCACCAGCAGGGTGAATTGCTCATGCTTTCATGGAGTTGTTTACACATCATGAATGTCTTTGCACTATAATCCGAATGTTGCAGCAGAAATCAAGACTCATCGAACCGGGCAAATTTTTTCAAATCTTCTGTTGTCCATTTTTTGTGAGCCTGTATGAATTGTAGTCTCGCACTCCTGCTCTTAGCTGACAGCAGTGACAGCCAGAGTGGGCTTCTGTTGATGTGTCAGGCATTCAGAGATGCTCTCCTGCATACTTTTTTTGTAACCAGAGGTTTACATCAAGAGTAGCAAAGCCGAATTTGATGCTGAGATTCATTGCCTGAATCCGGCCTTTATATCAACTTTATATTGGAAATATAAATGTTTGTGAAACATCTGCTTACATCTCATTGAACTCAGTTTTGTAAATCCACGAAGAGCAGTAAACATCAGAGGAACAGCAGCAAGTCAGCTGATCGCAGCTTGTACATCAAGAAAATCTACAACTCACAATAAAAATTATACTGAGGTTATTGTTCCCCATGCTGAGTCAGTACAACGGATCTTAGGGTACCACATCCACTGAATCCCACTTTCACCCCTGGCTGTACAAATTTTCCAGTTTAGGTGTGAAGGCAAAGTCACTCTCTAACACACATGTAACAAAAAATAGAGCTTTTTTAAAAAAAATTCTACTTTTTCTCTGCTCATATTTTACATATCTGATTCAAGCTTTAGTTTTTCACTTTTACTTGCGTAAAGAAGTTGATTCAGTACTTCAACTTTTACCAGAGTACTTTTAACACAAATATTTGTACGTCAACTTAAGTATAAATATGCATACTTATGCCACCTCTGGTTGTGACAAGTGGCTATCTGAGTTACTGTTGGCTTCCTATCAGCTCAAAGAAGTCTGTCCATTCATAGGCGGCTGTGGCTACAATGTCAGGGCAGCTGTGGCTACAATGTCAGGGCGGTTGTGGCTACAATGTAGCTTGCCATCACCAGTGTGTGTGTGAATGGGTGGATGACTGGATGTGTAAAGCGCTTTGGGGTCCTCAGGGACTAGTAAAGCGCTATACAAATACAGGCCATTTACAGGCCATTTTTATTCTATGACCTCTGACCCCTGGATATTAGGGGTGCAACGATACACAAAATTCACGGTTCGGTTCGATACTTTGGTGTCACGGTTCGATATTTTTTCGATACATAAAAAATGTTCATGCCTTTTTAATTTGTCATTTATTAAAATTATAAATATATATTTTAACTCAAAAGTACAGTTTTTAAATTTAACCCTAACCCTTGTGCGTGTTTTTTATTTTTACAGCGAATGCGCACCTGCGGACCACTTATGTGCAGCCCTGGTTATTTAGCTCGTCATATTGCAGCCACAGAAATTCTTTTGTCCATGAAACCATAAAGCTGCACTTTCTTTTTGCCTTATAGTCTGATTTGTCATAACTTCTCCGTTTTGTGGTAAGCTTTTCTTTGGCTGTCACTTCTTCACCCTGACCTGTCTTATTTGGCTCAGCAGAACTAAAATATATATCTGTCTGTGAAGGTTCTCAGTCATCCAGGTCATCGTAGTCAAATATAAATCCTGCTGCTTTTACACACGCACTCACATAAGCTCAGCGATTCTCTGCGCGATCAACCTCTCACATGTTTAAGCTGCGGGAGATTTCACTTGTCATGTTTGCATAGTAAGCTAACGATTAATAAGACGATGTCAGAGGAATTGGTGCGCAAATTATCATCACTCACAGATCAGTACTGTCGCTCTCTATATACAGTTGGCGCGATTGCAAAGTGAAAGCAAAAGAACAAGCGCAAATTCAAACTAGATTTCAATATGTCACATATTGACAGTGGCTCACAGATGCCAATGACATAATTACCCAGCTACATTTCCGAAAGAATGCAAAAGCATTGACATATATTTTTCCTTCCTACAATAGCCCGACGGGCAGGGCAGAGATAGATTTTGGTAGCCCGACTGAAAAAATCGCTAGCACCGGGACGTTGGGCTAGCGATATTGCGAGCCCTGTATCTGATTGAGGAATCACTCATCTTTGGAAAAGAGAGTTTATTACAGAGAAATGGCTCTTTCCAAAATAAAAGCTATACTATCCGCTTCTTCTGGGCTATATTCTCAGCAGCATATTAAACAGCTGTCTAAATGACTCGGCTAAAGTTAGTAGCATGCTTGCTTGTTTTTTTTCTGCTTCCACTTGTCTTTGCACTAGGATGATGTCGGCGTAAATGTGCAGTCATATTCGTTGTGTTCCCACTAGTGCTTTCAGGTTAATCTCGTTGAAATGACCTTAACGCCACAACACGGCAAATCTCCGTTAACGAGCTACCGCCGATCCCCCCGTGCATGGGGCTAGACGGCCAACACGTTAACGAGCTAACTGCGCTAACACACTAGTTCCCACCCATGTAATTGAGCATTGCACGGCACATCCAACATACTGTTTTACTTTAGTCCATGACTCGCTTACCTTCAGGATCATACGTCACATGAAAACCAAAATAATTCCAAACGCCAGATCTGAATGAGGGTGGGGGAGGTCCATGTTACAAGGGGAGCTTAACTTCTGTCTCGCTAGCTTGCCCTGCGCTCTTCCTTCTGACGATGCTGTCTATGTTGAGCGCTCAGTGAATCTGCGTTCGACTACTCCGCCTAGGCTGCACTGTCGACCCTAGGCGGAGTAGTCGAACGCAGATTCACTGAGCGCTCAACACAGACAGCATCGTCAGAAGGAAAGTTGATAAAATAAATTACAAATTTTGTATTGTTCGATACATATGCGTACCGAACCGAAAGCACTGTATCAAACGGTTCAATATCGATACGAATATCGTTGCACCCCTACTGGATATGTAGTTTTTTCTATGCATATTCTAGGAATGGTTGTGCGAGAAAATCCCAGTTGGTCAGCAGTTTCTGATCTACTCAGTCACCTTTCTTCAGTCTGATGCTCGGTTTGAACTTCAGTGGGTCGTCTTGACCACATCTGCATTAGATTCGATTTTTGCTTTAATGAGCAGTTGAACAAGTGTATCTAATAAAGTGATGGGTGCGTTTTGCTGTTTAGGCATATTTAAATAACAATAAAATTACTTGTGGCAATGACTGGGGGTGTTATGAGAGAATTAATCATAGCATAATAATGCATGCTTCTTTGTTGTTAATTCAGCCCAACAAAATGTGCTAATATATGCAAACATATAGTGTAACAGAGTTGCTATCTGTATAATAATTTAACAATGACAGTGTTTATTCAGACTTTTGTTTGTGAGGTGTAAGCTGACAGTATCTTTTGTCATTCAGAGGAAACACAGGAGGGCAGAAAAATCAGGATTTCAAAAAATGGCACACTTAACATCTACATTGGTGTGGATATTTCTGACAGCATCAGCGAAGATTATGTCAATAAATCCAGAGACGCTGTGGTGAAACTCATCACAACGGTGAGAAACAAACAGCTTTTCTTTCAAAAATTGAGAAAAAAAGTCAAAAGTAGAGTTTTCCAAAATGATATGAAAGCACATTTTACTGGAAGCTTTTTGTTTTTTATGCTGCTACAAAACCTCCTTTTGTGCTATAGCATGCTGATTTTGCAAACAGTCAGCAACATTGGGCTTGGACTGGAGTTATATTAGGATTGCTTTGCAAATTGCAGGCTCAGTTTGGAGGTCTAACGCTGTGCATAGGGTGAAGCTACAGGCTGCTGTTGAAGGATGCTGGCAACATATTCGCTGAGTCTTTAGAACATTCGATCAGATATTTGATAAAATGACAGGCTGCAGTTTAATTATTCACGTGTCACTGGTTTATTTCTGCCTTTAAATGTGGCACATGGACCCATAGGCGTACGTGAGTGTGAAGCTTTTTACTCTGACACACTTTAAGGAGCGCATCTTCCATGATGTACACATAACGTACACACTAAATCTCATCCAATCTGGCTGCCACCGCAACGTCCCATTAGAAGTAAATTTCATTATGTATTACAATTCATAACCGTGACTGATGCTTCTTGGCATGAGTCCTTTGGCTGGTTGTCAATGTTCAGCACAGGATACGCTAGCTGCTGATTTATGGATCAATTACTAAACAAAATAACAAACATAAGCAATCTGAAATGTAAGGAGGTGTTGCATTAAGTTTACACGTGTTCACAATGGCGTGACAGAAGTTCATATGAGATCAACTCTTTATGTAACTGATTTCCTTTATGTATCAACAGATTGCCTCCTTTGCCGTGACCCCAAACTACGAAATCATCTTTTTCTCCTCTGAACTCTATGAAATTGTCAACATTATTGACTTTATGGACGGCACTGCCAAACTATCAGATGTCAAAACTAAATTAGAAGAATTTGATATTGGTGGTGAGTAAAGCACGTATTGCTATTGTACTCTGTTAGTTTGTTTCTAACAATAAGTTAAGGAATGTGCGTTTTGTGCTTCTTCCTGCTCAAAGACAGAAACACGGGAACAAATCTGAACCTTGTCTTTGAGGAATTCTTGGAGAAAATGGCTCTTATAAAGATTCGAGCTGGAGAGAATTTTAAGGAGCATCGTCACGTCATCATCGTTTTTACAGATGGTATTTCCAGCCTCTTGATTAACTCTGCCGTCAACAATAAGAAATGCTCGTTAACTTCTTGTTATCACAATGTGGTTGTTTTGTTTTGTTTTGGCTCTAATAATATCTAAAAATATCGTTTTTTAAAAAAAAAAAAAGGTTTTGTCATTGTTTTTCACAACAGGGGCTTATAACTTGGGCGGTTCACCAGCACCCACTGTAGCGAAAATAAAAAACTCAGCATATTTGAACCTGGCAGATGGATCCAGAGACGACTATCTTGGTGAGTTTTCCATCCAATTTGTGCATGTTTCTATTTTTATACAGTGTAATCATTCCAACTTGATCCTTCTTTACAATAACATTTTATTGATACACAACAGTTTCTTGTTCGATGCTCACTTTAATGCATAGCGTGCTCAATAGCATTCTGTATATATTGTATATAAATAAACATGTTATGCTTCATTCTGCTACAGACATTTATATCTTTGCCATTGGAGATGACATCTTTGATGATGACCTAATGCCCCTCACAGCAGGAACTGGAGGAACCCATTATTTCAGAGTTAAGGACTTAGAAAAACTACAAGACACTTTTGATGAAATGATCAGTAAGTTGTGTTTGAAGTGAAGCATGAACGTCCATCTGTTTGTAGTTCAGCTGTGTGTGTATTTGTGTGTTTGCATTCACTCCAGCATTCATCATCCAGCACTAATAAACACAAGGGAGACAAATGATCATAACTGGAGGCCTGCTTGGTTCTCTCGTTTCCTAAAGTACCTGAGATCAGAGCGATTACTCTTTATCTAGCCTGACACCAGTGATGTAGCCGTGATAGAAATATGATCATGTATCCCTCTGGACCTGTATAATGCAGTTTAATGTAATGTAAAGGGTTTGAGATACTGAAATCCAAACTGAATGCAGCCTAATGTTCATTGTTCAACTTCAGTCTTCACTGCTGCTGCTACCAACTACTACTAACAACAGCAGTACTGGTAGATTTATAAAACCAATTTAGAATTGAACAAAATTGCAAAGTGCTTCACAGAACAGATGAAAACGAAATTTTAAAAACTTCAATAAGAAAATAATGATAAGTCATGAAAAAAACATCTTACTGTGAAACTGCACACTCATTGAGCTGCAGTGTTAATGTGGACTGTATTTTACAAAATATAGATGATGTTGTATTCAAGAAGAGTTTAAAATGAGGACCTGCGAGCATAAACTCATTAGGAATGGGCTCACTGTGCTTACATATGCAAGCACAGTTATTATAGTTAACAAATGCTCTCCACAACATAAAAACTAAAATGAAAGCAAACCCACTACGTAAACAGAAATTGAACTTTAATTATTTCAGATTTAAGGACTTAGAAATTAAACTGAATTACAAACAAACACATTAGAAAATACAAAGCCTGGGGAATTTTTCCCATTCCCTTCCATACAAACAAGCTGCTGACCAATGAAAAAATCCAAGTTGCTCCATGTCACTCACAGAAGCTACGTGCAGTTTTACATGCAGTCATATGTGAGTCCATGAACATAAGCAACCTACGACCAGATGATTAATGTAACTATCGCGATGTCAACCACTGGCTTTTTGCATCTTGCAGCTAAGATGTTGATTTTGGGGACTGGAGGGGCAGGTCTGAATGGGAACTCGCACACGCATTGTTTTTTTTTTTTTTTTGTTCTTTTTAAACATACTTAATATTTCAATAATAAATTACAGAGATCAAGACAAAAAGCCTTTTCCCCTGTAAACTTCTACAGCACCACAATTACCCCAATCTGGTGGCCCTCTGATAGAATTTAGGCTTAAAGCACTTCTGAATTGGCACTTTGAAATTAATTTTTCCAATCTGGAGGCTACATCCATGTTGTATACTTATGCAACCTGTCTGTGCAGCAGGCCACAGTCCCTGTCTGCCTCACGTCCTTTATCATTTTACCTGTAACAAAAAGATCAGCTGTTTCCTGCCTCAGTGATTACCGCGATTACTCGCCCCATCTCCCTGACTATTTTAAATGGTAAGCTAAGTGCCCCTTCTCTTCCGTGCTGAAAGCTGCAAAAGAAATTTAATTGATAAACACATAACAAAAAAATGCATTCCTTGTCTTCTGCTATCTACATGAACAACACTGGATTTTCTATTTTTAAATATCATTCATTTATTGTTTTCATGCAGATGAAGATGAAGTCAAGGGTCTCTGTGGACTTCACAAAGAGTATACGGATAACCGCAATGAGCTGAAGAGGAAAATGTATCCATGGATGGTGTTTATTTCTACTCAGGTGAAAAGTTTCGCTGTTTCATTTAAACCAGTAGAGTAATGCGACTGAATATATAAATCTCTATCCTTACATGTTTGCTAGTGAACCATCCAAAAACTTATAGGCATAACTTTGTGCTGAACATTGGGGAGGGGAGGGGGGGGGGGTCTGTCTCATTGAATAAATAAATCTGAGTAAATTCCCATAGCCCCCCTGGAAATTACGCCCCTGCAAAAACTCATAGATTTAATGAATTTTTATTTTTAGGTGAACAGACATCAGATTCATCTACCATATTGCTATGTTCTCCCTACCAGATGTTTTACATAGTAGATTAATTATGTAAATTAAGCGTGTCTTGCTTCAGTGCATGCAGCAGTCTAAGTATATGATTGTTTTTTATTTCAAATTTTAGGCTGACGGTCACTCGAAGAAATGTATGGGCTCTCTGGTGACGCCTGAGTTCGTCCTGACTGCTGCTCACTGCGTGTTTGGTTTTTTGCCTGACAAAGTCACTGTTGAAATTGATGATGGAGATAACAAAAGTAATGAAAACTTTATCTAAAGATAGCATGATACCCTGTTTTATAAATTTGCTATAGATAAATATGTCTAATGTTTTTGATTGATGATATTAACAATAATACAACTGATTTTTTTTTCAGTTAAAAAAGCAAAAACTTTATTTTATCATCCACTCTACAATGTTACTGCCAAAAAGAATAAAGGCATTAACGAGTTTTATGACTATGATGTGGCTCTGATCCAACTGGAGAAATATGTTGTCATATCCACTGACGTGAGGTAAGAAATTAGGCTATGCAAATTATTCTGTTTGTACTGTACTGATTTACTGATTATTGATAAAACACTTTTTATTGTTTGGAATGTTTGAAATAATACATTTTTTCAGGCCCATTTGCATACCTTGCACCCGCGAGACCAATGCTGCTCTACATTTGGTGGACCAGAGCTGCGAGTCACAAGGTGTGATAACTTTGTATGTATGCTGTATAGCTTCATCATAGAGCCAAGTCTGTAAAAACAACAAAAGATATAGAATTTTATGTAGAGCTCGGTGATGTTGCCTAAACAGACTGTGAGTTATTGAGCTCAGAGCCACACTGTCCTTATATATTTGTACAATTAGTTTTGTCATTGTCTTTCTGAAATAAGCAAAACCCTAAGAGGAAAAGTGGATAACTGGACTGCAAGTGGTTGCAGACCTGGTCCAGTTTTAGAAGCAACCATTGCAAAGGTAGCAAGATCGCACGTTTATCACACACAGTTGTGCTGCAGTGTCCAACCACTGTTTTTCTTGTGTTCCCCACAAGGAAAAAAATGTGTATCTCGTGACCAGCGTTTAGAGGAGTTTGCTGGTTCTTGCTCCTTGTATTTGCTTTGGCTGCTCGCAGGATGCAGCAGACAAAGTGATCCAGTGTTTAGGGACTCACTTTGCAAATTTTCACTGACACGCGGATGTTTGCTACACATTTCCATTATTCTTTTTCTTCGTGCTTCTGCTTGTTTTGTTTTTTTCCCTAACTACTACTTATGTGTCTGGTGTGCATTGGCTCCCTGTTTGATGGTTCTTTGTTGCTTTTTAGCTTTTCCCTCTGTTTCATCAGAAAGCTTTGTCTTTTGTTGGGTATACACTGTGAATAGGTATGCTTTGTTGAAAAAAAAAAAAAGGAAAAAACTGATGGAACGGGTTGCAGAGTGGCTCACCTGTATTCTTCTGTCTCTCTCTGTTATCTACAGAGAGACTTCTGTTAAAAAATCACCTCGAAAGACTGAATTTCCTGACAAGGACAAGCAATGTAGTGGACCTGAAAGATGTCCATGCTAAGCTTGGTGATAATGTAAGTTTTACACTTGTGAGCTGTGTTGTGCATGTGTCTTTGGGTATGTAAGCACAGGTTCCTTATTCTTCTCCTAAAACCTCTCCGATGTAGAGATATGAATGCATCAAACATGCCGTAGGTGTAGAGGGCATAACGGCTGATACACTGAGAGATGCTGTGACGGATAACTTCATATGCACTGGTGGTCGGGAACCTTTCAGAGATCATATTGCATGTACCGGTAAGTTCCTAATTTTATATCAAATTTTATACTCCAATACAGTGACAGTGGTGCAGATGAGTGACTCGGACTTTGTTTTCTGTTTTTTTGTATCTCTGTGTGTTTCTATTCATTGGTACAGGTGACTCTGGAGGTGCTGTGTATAAAAACTTTCAACAACGCACAATACAGGTAGGCTGCAATATACACGGTGCAACCACTGCACTCAAACGGTTCTGCTGCACAGCCATTACAAACAGAAAAAACACACATTTTAAATTTGGCTGACATTCCATGCAAAAGTCCTACTCAGAACAGACAGACATCCAAACAGCAATTTTAGCAAGAAGAGCAGGTAGTGAGCAAAGATTTCCTTGGTTTGGTGGCGTGAGTGGTAGCACATTGGTGAGTTGACAATTTGCAGGACTCAACCCCGTGATTGTCAAGGTCAAGCAGAAAGCAGAAACAGTAAAGCGATAAGTCGTGTACGACCGCTCCATAAGGCTATCTTACATGTGAGGGCAAATCAGTGAAATCTAAATCAGCTACTTTGTTTTGTATATCACAACCAAGTATAACCTTAGGGAATAAATTCACTAAGAAAATAAGTTCATGTCATTTTACCTTGTACATTCTTTTTTAAATAACCAATATTTTAAATAACCAATTGTTTTTTTGTTTTGTTTTTTTGACAGGTCGCATTGGTCAGCTGGGGAAGCCAGAAAGTGTGCACAGCCGGTGGTGTTAAAGAATCAACGTCAAACTCCAGAGACTTTCACATTAATCTCTTCAGAGTTATCCCTTTCCTCAAGGGTGTACTTGGAAGACAAGATATGGACTATGCACCACTTGTGTTTTTGGAAAATTAAACTCTTTGACATGCTGCAAATTCGTTTTGGGATTTCTCTTATACAATGTGTGCTCTGTTTAAAACGCTGCCTTGGTTTATTTTTCTAATTGAAGAACATATGATTGAACCCACTGAATCATTCATTTATTCTTTTTGTCACACTGTAAATTCACAGTGAAAACAGACTTTCACAAAGTCTGTTTTCACTTTTTTACTCAGAATTTTCTGAAATAAAACCAATAATTGAGGTTTGAGCTGTGCTTTGCTATGTTTTGAACAGAAGCTTGTTCAAGATCAGTTTGATCAGGGTAAAAGATATGACCGTATGCAGGAAAGAAATGAACATTTTATTCGACGCACATAGTTCACAACCTGCCAAAACAAACTAACAAACAGACTTTAGCTTCTGTAAACGTTACAGACCCAGGTCACAGTTCATGAACAGGTGCCTGTGTACAAAAGGGTCGATAAGAGAATCTTCACTAATACAGCAGATGGGCATTGTAGTATGGATACCAGGGGAGGGGCTGGGATTAATGATGAATGGGAGCTGCTGTGTAATGTGACTGTGTATAGATAGTTTTTATATAGGCGCTTCCTGCTGTGGAAGGTAACTCCATTGAAAAGTGCAGAAATGCATTTGTTATGGTTTTAATTTCTAGTTTCAAACACTTAAGTGGCTGCATTGTTAGTGATTGGGTTGATCTTTATATACACAGACACATTAACCTCATGCAGTCCCACTGATGCAAATATTATGGATTCAATCGGCAAAACTAAAAAGTGCCTTGTAATCTATTTCACACACACACACACACACACACACACACACACACACGCACACACACACACACACACACACACACTCAGAATACAGACAAAATTAGGACACAACTTTTCTGCAGTATCAAATATGATGCCAGTGGCGTGTCACACACACACCTGCAAGCAGACATACCTGAGCCTTTTTTGAAATAATTAAAAACAACATAATGACAACAGCATAGATGTCAAAATTTTCTATCATTTTCCAAACAGATGCCATGATCGCATGATCTTTGACACATCCCATGTAAACAGCTTGAAATCCTAAGGTTTTTATTCAGACTGAAAACTATGTATATACAGCATATCTGCAAAAAGCCTTTTTGCACCTCCAAAGCTCAACATTTCCCCAAAACTGACATAATGTGTGACACAGATCGCAGGGCCTCTGTACAAATTAGCATGATAATAAAATTATTCCTGACAAGCCTTTAAATCCCACCTGAACTGTAACGCTCTGTCTACAAAGCCACAATAATAAGAAGGATAGCGTATACACAGTGATGCTGCTTGGTAATAAAATAACAGAGAGCCCTTTTTTTAATAAGCAGGATGCTTTTTGTTTCTTTGCAGATATGAACAGAGATCTATCACACGGCTAGCACACAGTTTGGTTAATGGTAGCGCTTTCCGTCCCTCAAACACATTTCCAAAACCAGATTAACAAAATGAATGACTAAAAGAATTACTTCAGCTATTTAAAAGGTTTCATCAAAACTCTTTTATGGACACTCAGCTCTGCTGATAGAGCCGTCCGGCTCCCTCAGGTCAGTGACTCAGGGCCCATTTCCAGCTCTCTGTGCGGGCGTACGCAATGCGGACACTTGGTGTGGGCAGCGTGCCAACCTCTGATAATCCAAATTGAATTTAGTGGAAAGTTGAGTTCTTTTGTAGCGTGTAATTAAGTTTTTTCTTTCTCTTTCCTGCTTAAAGACTGGAATTAACTGAGTTTGACAGTCGTCGTATTTTTACAGCCGGCAAACAAACAAGCTCATTACATTACGAATGATTTGTTGTGGTCAGAGCCAGTTTATGGCTTCAAATCATGTTATTTTAACTACGTGGCTTTGTCTCAGTGAAATGTGCGTTTAGCAGTTCTCTCTGCTAATGCATATTGGCTTCAACATCACAGAACAGAGGTACATTTTCAACATTAATGCTAGGCTTCTTTATGAGGGGGAGTGTCTGCACATGTGTGGTGGTGCTTTGGGCTAGTGATGCACTGGCTTCCCATGGGAATATTCATCTGGTTTCCCTTTAACTAAATGGTAGAGAGGGTGGAGGCAGAGAAAGAGGGAATATGTGAGAGGAAGATTGAGGAAGAGAGGCTTAATTTAATGAAACCCTCTTCTGGTCTCAGATGCTATAAACAAGAAGGAAATTTAAACCAAGGCCCATTCCTTATTGAATCTCTCTTAAGGACCCTATAACCCCTCTGTCTTCTCTTTTACCATTCAGAGCGCAGGGTAATGCAAACGTCTCGTACTCCTCCTTCAGTTTATACAAAGCTGAGCCCCTGACTGAAATCAGTCTACACCTAAACTGATTAGCTGTGTTTAGATAGCGCATCTTGCATGAGGACAGTACTTTCAGAGCAGCCCCGCTGCCCCCGCCCTGGCTCCTTATTCAAAGCTAGCACACACAATATATTCCTGATGAAGCATCCTGCTGTTTAAACTCTGGCTGATCTGTCTCTCTGCGAGCCTTAAATCAACCTTATGGGCCATTTCAGAAATTACTACCATTAAGAACTGCATACATACACTTTTCTTCCATTTGTGCTCTGAAAAGCGGGTCACGTGCACATGCATCCTTGGCTTCAGTTCATCCTGCTGACTGAATATAAAACTGCAGCGGTAAAAATGCGTCTCAGTAATTTGACATGCTAATGCCTCTGCAATTGAGCTTGTCTACAAAGTTGTTGTTTTTTTTCTACCAGTCTTGTTATCTGCAGGTTTCCTGTCTGTAACTGGAAACAGCAACAAATAGCTAGTGGGTCTCTGGCCATGTAGCAATTCACCAACTAGCACCTTTAAAATTCCTGGGCTAGAAACCACAATCTGTATTCAAAAGATGGACATAATCACTGTGACATCACCCAGTGGTTTTGGACTACTTGAAACTAATCTGAAGTTTAAGATTATGAACTTGTTTTTGTTTGTTTGTTTTTTTCAAAACAATGTTATTCCACTTTGAAAAGGGAGGAGTGGTGAGACATGAGCTAACAATGTAAATATGCATACACTGTTGTAGATCAGAATAACAGTGTGTACAGAGAGCTGGCACTGAAAGCAGCTACAATCCCTTATCTCTTTAGTGAGTAAAATATATATACTGTAACTATTCAAAATGAGTGCTGCACTGAGTATTTGACATGGGGGACCATCAGTTAATTACACAAACGTTCTTAACCACTAAAGAGTGCATGAACAATTCATATAACACACCAGTTTACAACCCACACTGTCTTAAGCAGGGAAATCATCACAACACACAACGATTTGTGATACAAAAATACTTTTAACACTAAAACATTTACAAAGCTACGCCTCTGGGCAGCAAGCTACTTATAACCAGGCAGCATGGAGCCTTTTAATCACTAAATTCAAGAACATTAAAGACAGATGGAGGAGGAAGGAAAGATATCACAGACCCACCAAAAGTTATGTCTTAAAAACGGTGAAGATGACACACATGAAAATGACCAAAACAATAGATCAAATTGTTAAGTCAAAATTTTGAAATCATAACCCAGATTCTTTTACTTACACATGGCAAAAAATGTCGTTTTTAGTCGCAATGAAGGGAAAAGCTTCCATAATAGCAGACAGGCAAAGGTCTTTGACTCCCGTAGTGCTTTTTCTGATTAAACAGAGTCGCTGCCCAGTCAGAGCTTGATTGTAATAGACACCTACAGCCCCTTGTTGGCTTCTGTCTCTCACTTTGGCTGCAGATAACAGCAGTGGTGGTTACAGGATGCTAGTTTTCACACTGTACTGCATGTTGCATGTTACTTTAAAGGAGTTAAAGTGTTAGCTAGTGGGCTTTAGCAGCCCAAACTTTTTCTATGTCCCTGTTTTTTTCCTGGTTCATACAGTCTATGCACACTGCTGCAGAAATGCTGGCTCTTTGTTGATATGTAAAATCACTGTCAGAAAAGAGAACTACTCCCTGAGTCCTGAACTTATATTACTATTTTTTTAAAGACTACTTAAAGACATTAAATGGTCTTAATTATAATGAAAGATGCTTTCCTTCATGATTACAGGGGTTATTTGGGGGGTGGGGTTGACTTTGCTTACCATGCCTCATTAAATCTTGAAAACAGTTGTGAGGTTGTTGATATTCCCTGAGCTGTACACTTCAGTCTCACCAGTACACAGATAAGACCTGATAAAAGAGATTTTAATAATAAAAGCATAATGTGTTGTAGGGCTTGCCTGCTGGTTGTACGTGTCTGCTGTGTTTGGCTCTGTCTTGCTTTGTAACGAGAAACAATCAGCAAGAATGCTGCGAAGTGGACTTGAGAGAATATCTTAAAATATCCCTGATTGAGTTAGAGGGGATCATTTTCATGTAACACTTTTGTAATGATAATATCCGAAGCTTAAGTAATAAAGGAAGGAGTGAAATCTGCCTCTTGTCAGCATTTACGATGAGAAGCACTTGCATGATTAGATGTCTTGCGATCGATGCAGCCTCTTCTCCCAATCATTAAGACTGCTCTTAACAGATTACAGCCCCCTCCCAAACATGCAGCCCTTCCTCCTCTTCTCCCTGCTCCTCCTCCTCCTCCTGTCTCACACACTCCCCTTTTTCAGCAGAAAGAACTGGAGCCGAGACGCTCTCGTACTTCTTAAGCTTTATTTTTTTAATTTTAGCCTCTTTTTATAGCATTTTCTTACACCTAAAGCTGAAGCTCACCTCCTTTGGTATAGGTGGCCGTTATCTGCTTTCACATGAGCACTTCTGATGACCTGGCACATGAATGGACAGCAGAATGAAAAAGACTAAACTGTAATACAAGATTTTGTGGTTAGAGAAAAGACAACAAAGATGGATCTGCGGACAATCCTTTATCACCTGCTGCTTTTCTGCTTTGATCCATCTACAGCCACAAGCCTCATAACAGGTAAGACGCACTCACACACAAAAATGCTGCAAAGATACGTCTGCTTGATTTAAGTGTGGATCTATTTTTGCTTCCTCATGTGCTGAATATCTGATTGTGTGCTGAACTTTGGGCTCCTGAAGCAGATATATTTGAAGCCAGAGGTAAGCACTGTACTTCTACTGAAACTGAAACACTATAAAGACGAATAACTAAGTGTATTTTTGTAGTTTTCCTATATTTACTATTACAAAGTAATTTATTTGTTAGTGTAATACAGACTATTTAGTGAATGCAAATGTGAAGCCAATTCAGTTTATATCCAGCATGAACAATGGTGTGTGTGTGTGTGTGTGTGTTATAGGCCAGCGCGTGTGCAAGGCAGGAAAAGGGAAGCCATGCTATAAGCTGGCCTACTTCTCCGAGCTCCGCCGTAAGCTGAACTTCGTGGAGGCAGAACGCGCCTGCAGACGGGATGGGGGGCAGCTCCTGAGCGTGGAGTCTGAGTCCGAGCAGAAGATCATAGAGCAGCTCATCACAGAGCTCCGCCCAACTGATGGAGACTTCTGGATAGGTCTCCGCCGAAACCATGGAGGCGAGGATAGCAACTTGGACTGCTCTTCCCAGTATTACTGGCTGGATGGTAGCAAGTCCACATTTAGGTCGGAACAGAGTCAGTTTGTGAAAAGTTCATTTTAAAGCAGAGATGTAAAAAAAAAAAAAAAACTCCACCAGATGAGAAAATATAGACTGTATAAAAGATGGATGTAGCTTGTAGAGATTTTAGCTGAATTCTTTTTAACGGCATGTAGGGGTTGAACCATCTTATTAATACTTGCATAGAAATCTATGAGTAAACAGCCTCTAGCTGACTTTGTGTCCTCAGAAAATACTTCATGCATGACTAAATCGGCAGTTTTGGATAGTGTTAAATAAAACATGAAGTTACGACAAACGTGAAGCTATGTTCGTTTTTTGCGTCATTAGAGAATAAGTGTGTGTACCTCCCCTGCACATTTGAATTTAAATGACCAAAAATTGTGGTGGTGCAAACACTCATGGCTTCTTAACACGACTTCACTAATCAGCTGATTGAGTGGCTGCGTCCATCTCTTTATAGTCTGTGTGAGAAGACAGGTTTTTCTCATTTGTCTGATCTGCTCAAAGACTTAAATGTGTTAGTGTCAATGCTACCTTTTGTTATTTCAGACCTACTTATGTTTTTCATTTTTGTGTTAAACTTGTTGAGTTTACCTGTAATGAAATGTGCTATATAAATATAATTGGCCTTGCCGTTGTCAAAACCAGCTTGGTAGAAAAAGAAGAGGAAAAAAAAACAGGACAAAAAATCTTTATTTCAAGGATTCACGTGAAAAAGGTTAAATGCTCCCTTTTTTGCAGTACAACTGATATTGTTTTAGGTCTGTAGTGTAGTACAGCACAAAATCTTGCAATTAAGTTTTGCTGTAACATATTCAACAATTATTTTTAACTTGAAACCTTTTGATGCCAGCTTTAAATAGTGTACAGCTTAATAAGCAAAACACTAAAATATCTTTTATTTCTTTCCTTCATTGCGACTAAAAAAAATGATTAATTAGTTAAAGCATCCATTACTCAGTCTTTAAAAAAGTCAGACTTCAAACACTTTGTCGCTTTATCACATTGTCACGTTTTATTTCATTTTTGTTCGTTATAATACTCCTATGTGCTCATATCTGGTGTTAAACAATCAGCAGCGGATCAGCAGAGCTCGACGAGGTCGAAGGGACACTAGTTACCTCTCAAGTTACTTTACAATACCTTGAAAAGTCATTATAGATTTTTTTTCTCCAGTGATGCCAAAAATATGGTTGCTTTGTGTGCGTCTGTATAGGAACTGGCACTGGGATGAGCCATCGTGTGGTTATGAGGTGTGCGTTGTAATGTATCACCAACCGTCCGCTCCTCCTGGTATAGGGGGGCTCTACATGTTCCAGTGGAACGATGACAATTGTGAAACCAAGAACAACTTCATCTGCAAATACTTCACTGCAGGTATTACTCAGAGGTCATTTAATTTTTGTTTGACTTGAAATTGTTGTTACTGCTGAATTAATTTTTTTTTCTTTCCAGAGGAGTCACTGGATCCTTCTCCTTCACCTAACTCCACTCAAACAGGTAAAAAAAATATTTATATTAGCTTTTAGGCTGATGTTGACATTTTGAATGTTTAGAGACTGATAGCTTTCATTACAGATGTCTTCCCTTCACCCGTGGTGCCGTGGAATCCAAATGATCACAACCACAACCAAACAGGTCACGATGATAAACATTTCAATCATTTGTGAAAAAATCTGACAGATTTCGACCTACACGACAATTACTAAATCTGTATCTTTGTTGTCTGTCTTTTATTTAGTTCTGAATTTGGTTTACATCATCATTCCCACCATCCCCCTCATACTGCTGCTGCTGACAGTGACAGGCGTCTGCTGCTTCAAGCTGATTGTCCGACGGTGAGGATCCAAAATAAAGGCAAATACTAAATGCAAGAATACTAAAGACAGCAATGTCATGCGGTTATGGTGACATACACACACAGTGGGCATGAATCTCATGGTAACTGGGAGCAAAAGGTGGAATTTATTTGGGATTTTCTCTAAATCCACACAGGGCCAGAATTATTCATACATCCCCACTAGTATTTGACCTTTCCAAAGTTCCAACCTCAACCATATTGAAGTCTACCAAAAGCATCTGGTTGCAGTGTAACTTGCTAAGGGAAATTTAACCATTTGAGGAGATTAATGTTTCCCAATTCAGTTTTCAGTATATTTGAGATCATTGGCCTGTTGGGTCACCCAACTGTGTCCATGTTTCAGTTCATGGCAGGTTTGATCCTTCAAGCTTTCTGGGTTCTTCCAAAAAATCCTAAACAAATTTACTCTCATCTGGGTTTAAAAAAATCTGAGTTTCTACTGGACCTTAGCAAAGTGGTGGCACATCAGAATAATTTGTATTTGTGTACACTTGTTTGAACTGATGATCTTGAAATCTGCTCCAAGCAACCTTCCCAACATCCTTCTCAGATATTCACTGAGTTCATAGGACATTCTTATTATTCTAAGTATTGGTCAATCCAATGAGTGCTGTTAAATAAATCCTTTATATGCTGGCAAAGGAAACTACCAGTTTTAATCAGTTCTGATCATTAACAAAATGGTAAATGGTCTGTAGTTGTATAGCGCTTTACTAGTCCCAAAGGACCCCAAAGCGCTTTACACATTCAGTCATCCACCCATTTACACACACATTTACACACTGGTGATGGCAAGTTAACAGACACTGTAGTGCTTCAGCAACTTCAGCACAACTTATTAAAAGATTTAAATGAGTGTATGTATATATTTGAGCCTGTGTGGATTAGAGAAAATCCTAAATAAATTTAAACTTGTGCACCCAATTATTGTTCTTTAACGTTATTAAAGATTTATGCAGTACAATCATATTTACTCTGGAAAACAACTGTTTAAAGAAATCATTAAAAGCTCAAAATGACTGTGATATTCATGTCCATGATGACTGCATCTAAACGTCTAACCACAATTGCATTGCTACTTTCCCTATTTCTACCTCTAATGGTAAAAAAAAAAAAGGGGTTTCCTCTTTATAGCATTATTTGAGCTCTTCTTCCAATTACATGCTCACTTTTCTTCCCTATCAGTAGCACTTAGTCCGCTATAGATTGACAAATCCGAAATGGTTTTAAAATGTAATGTTTTTTTAATTAAAATGTCTGAGAGATTTCTAAACACAGCTGAGATGTGCAGTTTTTCATAGACATGACTCATACTGAAGTACACTGAGGAGGAGTATTTTCAATGTTGATTAATACACAATATTAATTTATGGCAGCATTCACAATGATGTATGTGGGGTGTGCTCATAACACACAGTAACAATCCATAATGGTGGAGATAGATGGATGGATAGAGTCATGTTGTTTTCTGTATGCGTGAATGTTTTAAGGTGTCTTGTTTGGTGTCTTCTCTCTCTGTGTGACAGGAGGAGGAAACAGCAGAAATCCGAAGTATGTCAAACAGACCCAGGACTGTGCCCAAGCCCAACTTCAACTGATGTCTACAACGTCATTCGTTCCCAGAAGGATGACGACCTCGTGTCAGCTCGCCCGCAGACCAAGAACACCTCCTTTTTATGCCCCTCCCCTGACACACCAACTGGTGACTACGATAATCTGGGGGGCCGGGACACAGAGAGCGGCTTTGTGACACTTGCAAGCACAGAGAGCTGTTTCCTAAACTTTGACCTCAACGACCTCAGCCTCGGGCGCCGTGGCACTCATGACTTCTGCGACACCAGCTTGGGCCGCTCAGGGAAGAGGGACGTGAGTGGCAGCAGTTTGGGTCGCACGGGTCACAGAGAGTTCTACGACAAGAGTCTGGGTCGTCGTACAACGAAGAGCGAGCATTTCGGCAGCAGCCTATACAGGGACCACGGACTGTATGATGGCAGCACCACAGCGGGGAGTGACCTCTATGATCCCAAACTAAGACCTGGAGGTCACACACGAAAAGCTGACCTGTATCAGACATACTTCACCAATGGAAAGGAAGACACTTACCGAACCAGCCTCGGAACCTACGGAAACCGAAAGTCCTACAACGCAAATGTGGATTGCTACAGAAATGGGCTGAATTTGGACGGTGGAAGAAGATACTTCAACGAGCATGAATGGATCAACAGGGAAAATTACTGATTGCCTCAAAATCTCCTTTATTATGTGTACAGCACTGAATGAGTGAATGATACTGAGAGAGTGGCTAAAGACTGTGCATGGTTTTAAATGTTTCTAGTCTGTTATGTTTAAAGGACTGAAAATCAGGTTGAAAAAATATATAATTTATATTTTATTGCTGGCCCAATAATTCAGCCTGTAGCCTGCTGGTAGACTAGTCTGTGTAGGTATTCGTTTTTAGTAAATGAACACAATTTTGTCTATGAATACTAAAGTAACCAGGTGGCGCAAATAAGTTATATTTGTTTATGCAGATAGTTTGATGTGCTCCCGTTTCGTGATGTCTCAGCCTCTTCCTCTACAGTGATGCTTACTGAAAGAACGCAAATCAACGAAAAGATTTGGGTTACTCAGAATCATTCAGACCTACTGTAATGAATTTCTTTTGAAGACAAGGTCATAGGATTATTTGTGACTTTATTACAGGGAGGTAGGGGCAGAAATACATCAAAGCAACAATTACAAAAGGGGAGTCTGTTACTGGCATTTCCACAATTTTACGCATTGATTTCTGTTTACAGTTTACCCTGAACGGGCTGCGTATAATGCCTTAAACGATGTCCGTTCAATCTGTGCCGTTCTGTGCTTTAAAACTTCCAAAGGCGGAACGAAAAGTGTTGTAGGTTTGGGGTTAGAAGAAACAAAAATGCATGGAATAACAAAGACAATGTCTCAGGTTAAAGTTTCGTCCTATTTAATAATGATCCAAAGTGACAATATTACACGAGATCAATTCCAAACCACCGGAGTACCCTTGACACAAAGGTCACCTAATGGTAAAGCCTCCAGATTTTATCTGGACCTCACTAAAGCATCCAAGCAAATATTTCAATATATGCATGCATAGGAAGTTTTTGGAAAGAGCCATAATACAGTTACATTACAGAAATGACCCAGTAAAGAAGCACCTACTGTAAGCTAAGCTCACATTTTCTTGTGTACATGGCATCATTACCAAAATGTAGACGTTTACAGTTGACTCTGAGGATTATGAGCATCTCTGTCTATAAAAGCATGTGTGTTTTCATGTGTGTGTAGCAGCCTGTTTTGCATGGTCGTGTCAGGTAAGATAACTGAGGTCTTGAACTGTTATGTTTGCTGTGCTTGAAAACTGTTTTGTACACCCAAGTATACCTGAGAGATGCGGGCTACCTCAAACAGATTAAACACAATAAACCAGTACTGCTCGTGGAAGGTGGTTGTATTTATCTCCTGTGTGGTTTTATATTGCCTTAAATTGTGACGAGACCTTAATTTTACACACTTATTAAAGTATTTATCAAAGCCATTCTTAAAAAAAACAACAACAAGTGCAACGGTAGCTGCTACAATTTAGCTTGAGTGCCTGCAGCCTAACCAAACATTACGGCATGCTATTACAGTGTAATATAAACCAAAGCATCATCATTATTACTATTAATTCAGAATGTATTATGTCTTGATATCTCTCCTGTAAGTGAAAGTGGTTTGTATGTTTGCTACATAAGGAATATTCCAATAAAATGAGATGAAAAGCCAACCTGTCAAAGAGTGACTTTACTGCCCCAATAAAAACAACATCGGATTTATATTCACAGTCAATCATGATTTTATTAAGTTAAATTACTTAAGCATCCTTGGTTTTATTTATCTTCCACACTCATACCTGACAGAGCACACAACAGGACACTGTTCAAGCCCAGACGCGAGAGGATTTCTGCGTTTCACTGGTCAGAGAAATTCCTCCAGTCAGGCCACATTTTCAAGTTTCGAATACGGGCTGAATTAATGCAAATATTTTGTGGTGTGCATCCCCTTAAAGACATCCGGCTCAACACAGGCATACAAAATAAGATAAAACGTCCAGCTGATACCCTGCCAAGCATTTTCTTTCACTCTGACATGCACTGTCTCACACACAAGCTCAAAAGCAGACTGATGTCTTTTCCACATATTTTTCTCAACTTTTTCTAATACGTTTCTGCCTTTCATCCACACGCAAACACTGTTTGGTCACCAAAAAGTGGTCCAGGGTGGTGATATTCAGAGAGTCTGTGTAGTGTTGATGACAAGTAAACAGGGGGATTGATGTCTTTAAAGGGTCTGATAGCTTCAAAGGTTTCTTGAGACAACATGCACACTGACACACAAATACCAGCTGTTTTGAGAAGAGGTGATTGACGTCTTTTGTTGGGATTTTGTACAACTGCACAGGTTCGGGTGTAAAAGGTCAGCCGTGGCTCCGCTTACGAGGCTGCTTTTGCCGCCGCGGTTTTAAGATGGCGTAGCGCCTAAAGGTGATGTGGTGGTCAGATATGAATGGGATGTAGAACGCTCTGAAGAGAGGAGATGACCTGAGAGAAAAATGCCTTACATGTAAACAATCTGCTTCACATTGTAGATCTCCTTAATGTTTACATTTTCTCAGGATGTTTCCTTTTCTTTTCAACTGCAATACGTTATGCTTTTTCCTTCATTTACAGATTTTAATTTTACTGTTTTTTACACTTATTTGTAAAATATTTACTTGTAAAACTACCTTGATGCTTGAAGAAAAGGCTTATAAGCGATGATAGTCCACTCCTCTTTGCTGGCTGAGTAACGTGGCTCAAGCGGCGTCTCTTCATCTGTGTCTAGGTCCACTAAGTAGTGGCACTGTTTTAAATCAACCTGCACAGAGAAGACAAATACATTTTTAATTTATTTGCTCTTAACTACAGTATTAGTTAGCAAACATGTCTGCGTCTAAGGAACTTACATATCTGCTTGGCTCCTCCAGGTTCTGATCGTTCATATTAGCTGGGATGATCTGTGTGGCCAGAGGACCAGAGGCATACGGCTGAGGCAGCTGCCCCTTAAACTCAGACTGAATGAAGTGCAGTTGCCAGCTGGAGATTAAAAGAGAGACTTTTAGCTTAGTGAAAACATAAAAATGAGAAATCACCCTTACAGACTTTATCAGACACTGAAAACCTGTGCAGATTTTCTGGACACTGACTTGTGTGGGAGAAGAAAACTGCTCGGGAAGCGATACCACTCTTTGCCAACACATACGCTGACAGGCCTGCTTTCGGGGACCGAGTGAAGAGTCGGATCCTTGGCAATGCGGTGAAATTCTGGGTACAGGTCCAGAGGGGCATGGTAGCCTGTAAACAGACCAAAATATCATAAGCCTTCGCTCAATGCTGATGCTGGTGCTGGTGCTTAGGGAAAATGGGACACACACACAAACCTCTGAAGAGGGCGACAGAACGAGACAGTGACAACACAGCGAAGACCACCACTGCGCTTAAAGCCAACCAGTTCGAGGAGACGGTGTAGTGTTCCAGTCGGTATCGCTGGAACAGGAAGTGGTAGCATTTCTGTAAATAAAATGAATAAAATCCATTTCATTTACGTGCACATTTGTGACCAAATGGGCCTAAAAATGCTGAAATCAACTAACGCAGCAGGCTGTTTTGCTTTGAAAGCCAAAATTAGACAATGGTAAACTACACCTGTAATGAGGAGAGGGCAACTGCCCCGCTGAGGCAGATGAGAGGGTAAATAGGAAAGAGAAAACGCTCTTCTTTATGAGGTCTAGTGAAGAAAACCAACATCCACAGATACATGGGAGACAGAGTCAGCCAGTACGGGCGGCCCAGGTTCTGCACTGAAGAAAACACATGTGTGTACAACGATGTGAAATCACAAAAGGTAAACCCTGTAAATGTGCTGGAAGATACTGAATATACTGCACTGTGGAGCACAGTGACTTAGAAGAGTGCTAACCGGAGTTAATGTGAGATGAGGGTAACTACCTGGACTAAATCACGAACAAATGTATATAGGTGAGTGAATCATTACAAGTGTAATGTAAATGTAACAAGCCAAAATCAACATATTTTGTGCATACGCAGGAAAACACACCATTGAACCTGTGTAACAGTGTCTCCATGAGAGCAGTGAGTGGCAGGGAAAACAGTGCCAGAGCAAACACCAGGTTGAAGTTCAGGACGCCGTTTACAAAGTAAAAATGCCACGGCTCCGTACCTGGAAATTAAACAACAGAAAGCAAGAGAAGTTACCCTGTGCCCAACAAAAACTGCAGCGACAAACTGTTAAATCTTAATATTTGCTTGATATTGTCATTGACGTATTATCAGTCCAACAGTTACTGTAGTAAATTAGGCAATTCATAAAAGGCATATCCAACATTGTATATCCTAAATATCTCATACTTTATATAAATATCACATGTGGATGTATTGAGGTATTAAATGTGACAAAACAGGTCATTTACCATATAGATCAGGCCCATGTGGTGTAAAGACATTGTACAGGAGAATATTGAGTGGCGCTATGACCAGTTTGCCATAAAAGAAAGAGTCCACCGCCACCAGAGGTACCTGAGAACACAAGATGAGAAGGAAAGTGAACTGATGCAGGTCACATAAACATTAAGCTCCTGCATAAAAATATGCTATAATTCACAAAGAACTACAGATACAGATGGACAAAAGGGTTAAGCCACACCTCTTAAATCTTTGAATTCAGGTGTTTTTCGTCCCATTGCCACAAACTAAAAGAAAATCACCAACCTAACTATGCAGTCTGCTTTAAAAAATATCTGTCAAACAGTGGATCATTCTGAAGAGCTCTCTGATTTTGAGCGTAGTGCTATAATAGGATGCCATCATTTCAACAGATGAATTCGTCAAATTCCTTCCCTACTAGATATTCCACAATCAGCTGTAAGAGGTGTTCCTGCAAAGTGGAAGGATTTAGGAACCACAGTAACTTAGCCACAAAGTGATAGAGGACATAAAGTTACAGAGTTAGGTTAGTGAGCGCTGAGGTGCACAGTGTGCACAGTGTGTCATCCTGACTCAATAACCTCCACTGGAATAACCATCAGCATAAAAACTATCCACTGAGAGTGTCATGACATGGGTTTCTATGGCCGAGCAGCACCTGTAGGTGTATGTGGCCCAATATTTTTTAGTATAGTTTACATATGTTGTGACAATGTGACACATGACAGCAAAATGCATTATTATATTCCTGCCCCTGTGGTACGTCCACAGAGATTTTGTGGGGAATGCTCTACCTGTGACAGAAAAGAAACCCATTATTCTAGTAGTTCTATATTCTTACCAGCAGCAGAAGCAAAGCAATAAATGACCAGGTGATGAAACTCTTCCACTGCCTCTTCAACACAAGCAAGTCGAAAGCAATTGGAAGTCTAACAAGAGAGAAGAAACTTCAATGACACAGTAGCTGATCCGGCTCACATTCATCCCAGTTCATATGTTATTGTAACGTGATACAAGTGATACATTTTTTGTTGTCAATGGTTGGCTGTATTGCACTAACTAAAAAGAATTAAACTCCACTGAAAATTCAAGCAAGCCCGTAAACATTTATATCCAGAATAAAGTAAAAAAAAATTTTAAGGTGTAAAGTTTTTTCAAAAAAGCTGTATTACAATTAACACATAGTTAAAAGCCTGCAATGCCAGTATTTACAGTCATACCCGATCAATGCAGAGAATGGCCATCCAACAATGGCGCCGGCAGCCACGCCGATGATGGCTAACGGTGTTGAGTCTTGGAACCAACCCGTCATGGCAACCAGTGTTGTGTACATACAGAAAGACGAAGGTAGGAAAGCTGTAGAGAAAGAAATAAACTTTAATCAGAAAAAGACTAAGCACAAACACAAAAATGTCCCTACAATCCCTACAGCGTTAATGGGAGCACAGGAGAAATAAATCATAAATATGAAATGTTCCTTAGAGGCAAACACTGCACACTGTTCGTGTGGCAGTTCTGCTCTTCTTGATCAGTGATCTGCCAAAAGGCCAGAAAAGCAAGGCTTTGTAATGAGTTGCTCGATGTAAAAACCAACAGATGTAAGGATGGAGGCAACTGATAGTCCCCAGAAATGTAGCTAAACACGACCAACCTGCAGAGGAGCAGAACATTCCTGTGCTCAGGACGAGGAATGCCAACATCAAACGACCCACGTGCAAACCAAACTTCTTACAAACTGCTCTGTGGCACACACACACACACACACACACACACACACACACACACACACACAAAATAAAAATGCTTAACTTTAGTAACATATCTTAATCAGAAAAAAACGCTGCAGGAAAATTGCTTTGTAACAGATGATTCTAGACATCTACAAAATTATCCCAAAATGTGAACACCAAAGTGCTAACATGCCTTGCATTTAAGAGGAGGGTAAACTCACTTGTAGAAATAGAGCTCACAGACACAGCAGGAGAATGCTAAGACACATCGCACAAAGTAGAACACCAACACCTGCAACACAGTCATAACACAAGCCTGAAACTACTGCACATGTCCCACTATAACGTTACACACACCTGTGTGTGCACGCATGTGTGAATTCATGTATTTTAAACTTTAGATGCCCCGTGGAGGAATATTGAACTTTTTAGTCTATCCAGATTTTAGTTTAAAGCTTCTTCTAATAGAAGTAGCATGTCCTGCAGGTAAATATAGTTTTCAATTTTAAAAAGAAAAAGTATACTGATGATGAGCTTGTTAGATTTTACACAGAATGCATTCACTGTGGTGTTAGGATCAGCATAGAATTTCAGAATCGGTGCATCCCTATTATAAAATACAGGAACGTCAACACATGGCAAAAGCCGAGCTTGCGATACTTACCTTGTTTGTCTGTAGAACATGGGCGTGCAAGCAAGCAGGAAGTGCATGTAACCATAAGTAAGCATAGGACCGGATGGCATACAGTGGAGAGTATTCCCATGTTTGCATTCCTGTGCCGTAGAGCAAGTAGTGCATCTGTCAGAACACAGGAATAAAAGACAAACATAATCCATTGGAACAAGAGAGAGATGCTACAAAATGATTCTGAAGCAGGCATTAGAAAAACTGTCACACAACACACTATGGTAGGGCTGTGCGATATGACCAAAATCTCATATCCCGATATAACACATTTATCGCTCTGACAACGATATAAATCACAAAAATGTAACATTTTCTGTAAATTCTGTAAATCTCTGGCAACTCAACTTGCGTGAAGTGTTTGCTTCTCATCCGTAAACTCTCTGCATACTCTTTCACGTGATTCAGTTTATTTTGAAAAGTCTCAACAGGATCTTGAGCTTTATTGTGAAAGGTTTACGAGGAAAACAAACAAGCCACGCGGTGGTTTTACCATCATTGTTGCTAAAGACAACAGGTAAAAACAGACGCTTGTTCGTCCATAGTGTGGTAAGAGAAAGAGAGAACTTTAAGAAATTAATATAGCCACTACAGTGACCATCAAAACAATGAAAAAACATTGCTGTAAACAGTTTATTTTACGACACCACAAAACAAACGATAGCGTAATAGGAAACGATAGATGTTTTTATATCGTCATCCGATATATATCGTTATATCAAACAGCCCTACACTATGGCACTTTCAAATGCCCCACAGCAGAGATCAGTACTCACAGGCTCCCAGTAGTTAAACGTCTCATCGCAGTCGGAGATGTTGCTGAGCAAAGCTGCACAGAAGCGTGCAGAGAGCAGGCATTTAAATGCAGTCGAACCTTCTGGAGCCCATACCTGCCCCCCACGACTTATTGACCTATTACAAAAAAAAAGATTAATATGAACATTCATTCAATGCATATGTATATATTTATGCTAATATAAATCAGAACGTTCCCTTTACACAAATAAAAAATAAATTGTCTATATCTTAAATAATATAAACATTTATGTGAGCACTGAGTGGGTGTTTTATCACATACCAGTTTAACTGCTTTACTACACTCGTGTGCCTGCTTTTAATAAAATACCAATTAAGATAACACAGATAATCCCAAAATGTGCATGTGTGGTATCAAATTGTTGTGTATTTCCAGCTCACATTTCTGTTCACTTTTACAAAACACTTAAATATTTTCTCCAAATTTATTCCAGTTTCAGATTTACTTTAGGAAATACTCTTTAAACAGTTTCTCTCTTTTCCAAACCAACATTATTAGTACTATTGTGAATAACAATTTCAAATGTTTTTATTGTTTCTATATTTTTCTCCAATTTCTTTTCACCTTTTAGGTTTCTTATCCTGCCTCTGGATTTTGTATTTTAAAAGTATCTGATAAATTATTTAAACCAATGGTTTTTTTGTGAGTTATTAACAACAAAAAGAGAGCCAGTGTGATATTTATTTTAGTATAAGAAATATCAGCATCAACAAACTTTTTTCACACAAAAATTTATATAGTTCCATATTTCTCTGTATTTTTTTTTTTTTTTTTACAATGGCTAATCAAATATTGGTGAGTTAAATAACAGAGAGGGCTGCTTTTCTGTTAATGACATTAATAACGGGTCCACTGAGGGACAACAATGAGACTTGCCTATAACAGGAATGTTTTACATGGTGGAGGCTGCTGACATTTTCCTTAGTCATGTTTTCTGACTGTTTTTTCACTAGTTTTGCATTTGGCCAGGGTCAGTGTCACTACTGGTATCATGAGGCAATACCTGGGCCCTACAGAGGTTGCACAGGTAGTCCAACTGCTCCAGGATGCACATCAATATGTGGCATTGCCAGAAGGCTTTTTGTGTTTCCCAGGACAGTTTCAAGAGCATGGGAAAGATTCCAGGAGACAGGCAGCTACTCTAGGATAACTGAACAGGGCTGCACAAGGTCCTTAACCCATGAGTATTACCGGTATCTGCTCCTTTGTGCAAAGAGCAACAGGATGAGCACTACCAGAACTACAAAATAACCTCCAGCATGCCACAGGTGTGAATATATCTGACCAAAAAATCTAAAACAGACTTCACGAGGGTGGCCTGAGAACCCAACGTCCTCTGAAGGATGAAGGAATTGATATCAATGACTGGCTTTGTTTTAGCCTGACCAAAACGGGACATTATGTTTTGGTCATCCGACTCCACCAGGTTGCACCTTAGACAGCTCAGTGATGCCCTGGTCCAGCTCTGCAAGGACATCCCCCAGGACACCATCCCACATCTTATTAGCACCACATAGGACCATACAAACTCCTAAGTGGCATTTTGAGTTGCTGCAATGGAATTTCAGCAGCAGCAACTATCCTGTCTCATCAATTTATCACTTCTGGGTGTCTTCCATCAAACAATGTGGTATCATTTCATTCCTAACGCATTATCCAGTCCATCTGAGCATAGATACCCAGCTAGATTTTTTCCCATTGCGATTTGATGTTTTTTTCTAAGTGTTAGTTAATTTTTTCTGAGCAGCGTATACATATGATTCTGGTCTGAGCAGATATTCTCATTTCTGTCAATTATGATCACTCCCAGTTAAAATGTTATCATTTCAACTCTGCCACCTCCAGATCTGACTCCGAACCACACATCACAGCCGATCACAGCGTCATCTTGTAAAATATATAAATAATGTGCACTTTCTATCGGTTAGGAAATACTTATATCTTTATTGTCTAACAGTTATAATAACTTCTCGTGTAAAGAGAACTGCGTGGATGGTCACACTAATACAAACGTGTGATTTGCGTTCACAGTGTTGCTTATGTGTTGCAGTGTTTCCTTTGTTCGCGCCCATCATCAGATTAGTCAGATTATAGTCGGCTCAGCTGCAGCTCAGCCCTGACCCTCACGTTGCGTATTTTATGACACGTCACCTTACAAATTGTCACTTTCCCCAACAACAACACCACCCAATCGTCTCAAACAAGTGTTTGTGTCGGTCCAGAGCACGAGTTTACCCACGCCACAACTGGCACCACAGCCAGTTACCACATATCTGACACTAACAGAATGAATGGAGCTGACCACTGCGATTTACTGCTCCGCTAAAACATAAACAACGCAACTTAGTTAGTACGGTGGACACACAGCTAAACAGCCACTGTGGTTCATATTAATGTAAATACACACTGGTGTAGTTTGTTCAATGGTCATTGCCAGGCGTTGTTATCGTGTCGTTACAGTCAAAACTTACTAAGGTATCAAAGTAGCTAGCTTAGCTAGCTTCCCCTGCTCAGGCTGTCAGTCACACCTCCTCATGCAGCTTGTGTCTCCTCTGGATTCATACTCACTCTTGCCGAGTCTCTGTGATTTTGCTGTCATCGGTGACTTTCTCCTCTTTGGGTGCCCGAGTTTCGGCGGGGACGTTCACGTTGTTTGCATCTTGTCTGCTGCCTCGCCTGGTTCGCTGCCGAAGCGCCTTGGCCGCCATGTTTACCGACGGTCCTGCTCCCGAGTCGCGATTCGTTCATTTTCGGCTGTGTCCGGATATTGACAGCTCTAATCATACAGTTCAATTAAGCGCTTAAGTTACAAGTACTCTTTACTGCGATTCAGTAAAGTTTCAGTTCGCTTTAGATTACTTTTATTTATTTAAACGTATTTGTTATTAAAAATAAATAAATAAAAACGTTTAAATAAAATAAGGAAATGTGTGTGGGGGTAAGGTCAATCAAAGAAGTTCAAATAAACGCGAACTCAGCACTCTGTAAAGGCAATAAAACATGCATCAGTGCTTACTGAAAATTAGACCTAAGATAAATTTTTAGTTCCAGTTTTAGGTCAGTTCACAGACTAAACTTTCAATGAAACCAGGAGGAATTACAAAAATTACATTTTGACCTCTGAATTTTTGGCAAAAATCACCAAACTGGGCTTTGTTTCAACTGTTAAAAACCTTTGTTAATTTTCAGATCTTATGATATTGTCTCTATTTAATCTTTTCTCCGCAACTCTTCCCTTGGATTTGATCTGTGTTGCTGCAAAGTAAAGTTACATTTTTTTTTAAAACATCTTAAAAAATCTCACAAGTAATAATTTTCATCACATTTTCCTTGCTGAAAGTACCGTGACTCATAGAACCTGCTCTAGTGAAATGTATATAACCTTTGCATTTGCTGCCCCACATGTGTGACCACCTTTATTTTTTAAAATAGCCTGAACGCTTTTAGGTAAACTTTCTTGTCATGTCATGTCTTCAAAAAGTTTGAGGCATTGGGGAGACCAATCAGTGAATGTGAGTTTTTCTATCGAACCATGGTTTCACTGCATTAGCAGTGTTTTTGTTATCATTGACATGCTAAAAATAAAGCTGTTGGCAATCAGAAACTTTCCAGAAAGCATTGCATGGTGGGTCAGAATCTGATGGTACTTTTTCTGTGTTTATTATTTCTCCAGTTTTAACAACACCAGTAGGTGAAACGCAGCCCTAACAATGAGAGAGGCTCTCGTACATCTCTCCGGACATCCTCCGTACATATGATTAAAATTTGAGTTAAAACATTTTTTTAATTTGGATTCATCACTCCATAACATCAACATCATGTTTCAACTAAAGGAATGGCAACAAATTATGTGCTTTCATAAAAGGCTGCTAGTAACAAAGTGCCTAAAGGTACAATTTAAAACAGTTTTTTGTTAGGTTGTCTATTATGTGTAGATACAACACTTATTAGGTTTCTTTTTTTATGTTTGAATGAAGTCAGAAAGAAAACAAGACTATTTTAAAACTGCAAGAAAGTCTGACTCCCTGGACACAAAATATAAAGAAATTATGGGTGGCTGAAGACTTTTGCAGAGTACTGTGGTAAGTGTTTATTCTTTTGTGACACAGTTAGATAAAGGAATTTATTTTATTTTTTTTACATCTTTACAACGTGTGTGTAATGTGACCACTAACTAATCTCAGTCTGTTCTTATTGAGAATTGTTTACTTTATGTCAGTGTCACGATGTTGCCATGTGGTGCACCATATGTGTCTTTTACTCTTTTACAGTAACTCCAGAGGCCAAAAATTTACATTAAATAACAGATTTATTGTTTCCTTGAAGCACAAACATATACACAGAATTACAATCACAATGTAGACACAATAGAGCAAACAACACCTCAACAACTGTAAACACTGTTTAGCTGCAGATTACACATTTATCATTTTCTATGCAGATATGCCTCTTAAAGGTAAGAGTGTAAATCGCCGTTCTTCTCTGAGTTTCAAGTGATGGCTACCTGATGGTGACTTGTAATCGAGAGGAAAGTAGAGTCTCCAAGTGTTTGTGAAACTGGAGTGCTCGTGTGTGTGACAGAGCATGTGTGTGTGAGTGGTAGATGAGTCTGTAGCAGTAACTGGTCTGGCTCAGATCAGGATGTGAGAACCTGTCAATGAGTTTAACTTGCTCCACGGTCCCACAACTAGCCTCTCGGACCACCGCGTGGAAATTCTTCTCCTCCCACGTAGGCCCAGTCCAGAAGCTGATGTCAAAGGTGAAAGGTTCGGGATACAGGCAAAAAGGATGAAACGGAGTCCCCGGCAATGGGTGGGATGAAAATTGTTTTAAGAAACGTGGGTCATGTGACCAAAGCAGCCTCCAGTCAGGGAGCGAGAACAGGAGCATGGCGAGTAGGTCCAAATTTAGAGACGCAGTGATGCGGACATGATTGTTGTTGTCACTTACATCGCTTGCAAACACCTTACCAACCAAACCCACTGGCTGCGCTTTCAGACGCAGACCTCCCTGCTCTGTTACTATGGAGACGCCAAAAGGAGCAAGTAGCGTTTCCAGCTTTTCTCCAAGCAATTTACCCGGCTCACTTTCTGAAGGAAAAACACCTTGGATGAGGAGCTCGTGAAAGGCAGGCATAGCCCAGAGGCCGATGGGTACATTTCTGAAAACCACACCACTAATTCCATATAACAAGCTGGTAACACCATTACAGCTCCCACAGGACTCATCCTTCTCATTTCCTTCACTGTCATCACTCCCCTCACAGTCACCATGACCATCGGCGTTAATTATCGCCTCTTTTTTAGCTAGAAGCTCTTCCATCTGAGGGAGCAATGATGGACGTAGCATGTGCATACCACTTTCCCCTTCAGGATCAATGTCAAGAGAGCATGCTGACCTGAAGCTCTCAACTCCTTTGATTCTCACCCTACCTCCTTTATTTGAGGCAAGACATGTGGGCAGCAGAGTTTCTGTGGGTCTCGGATCATTTTCTTTGTCTGCAGAGGTATCAGTGTCAGAGGTGAGGTCTTTCTGAAGCAGGTGGATCCAGTAGCATTGTGCGCCATCGATGCCACAGCAGTGTGTCTGCAGCTGTTTTGCTGTGAGGAGGAAGGGGATGGTCTCTGTCATCATGGAGACCGGCCATTTCTTCGCCAGACCTTCGAGAAGAAAATCTTGCACCAACTTGACAGGGTGGACAGAATCTGAGTAGAGAAATCTCCTGATGAAAGAAAAGAGGTTGTAATTATATTTATGTGATTTATGTGTGTGTGTTGGTGGTGCAAACACCCGGGTAGCCACTGTGTTACTGTACCTGAATATGTAATCACTGAGCTCTGCTGGTATTTCGTACTGCACTTTCTCTCCTTCAACGACCTCCTCCACCTTCAGCAAATGAGCAGGAGCGTAGGGGATGCTGCGAGTAAACATGTGGACCAAAGCTTTCTCCACATGGAAGCCTTTATCCTGGCTCCTGTTCAGCAGCGATATCATCATTAGTGCCAGGCATGCAAACATACAAGGAAAACAAACAAAGAGATACAGCTGGGTTGCTTCTATACATAGACTCACCTTTACTCCTTACCTGTATCCAGTGCACTTGTAGCTCTGGTGCTTATCACTTTCAAAAGGGTGGATGGCACTCAGAATTAGATCTGCCTCCGCTGCCATGGCAACCGCCTGCCAGCTGTTGTGCCACTCTCGCTTCGGCTGGTCCGCTGGTGTTCCTCCTTGTCCGTTGCACAAGGAGACGTGAACCTCCCCACTTTCAGCCAACACTTGAACACAACTGGAAGAACAACAAATTCACATTTTAAAATGTCAATACATGTATGACACATACATAAAGGATTATTTTCTAATAACCAAAGAAGCAAATATTATTATTCAGTTACCCTGCAATAACACAGCTCAATTTCTCACGATAGCAGGTTTGTTATTTAGTGATCGCAAGAAAAAAAAGTTTATTTCCTCTTTATTTATTAGAGATCAAAAGAAACAATTAAGCAAGGAAAAACTTTAATAAAGTGCTAGACACCAAGCGAACTCACAGGCGGGCATGCTTCAGGGCTGCTAGTGAGACTCAGTGAGAACCAGATAAGAAAACCGGATAGCAGATAATCAGATTTTGATACTGGCATTGAGGGAAAAGCAGTTTTCTCAATAAATCTGCCTTTTTTTCCAAGGTAGCAAAATAAATTAACCTGTCACCACAGGCTTTATTATTTTGTGTTTTCTGCAGAATTATACTAAATAAATAAAAAGAATTTCAAGCACGACCATTCACTATCCGATATAAACAGTTCCAATTTTTAATTTAAAAACATGTTGCAGTAGGCACAATAAACAAGGTTAAATGATGATATCATTTTGAGATCACAGTGCCAAGCCAGAAAAAAAAATAATGAAGTGCGAGACTCCCAGTCTCCTGACAGGCGGGTGCACCTCCTGCTGAGACTGCCACAGAAATCAGAAAACCAGAACGAAAAACTGACCTTTTGATAGTGACAGTGGGGGTAAAAGGCTATTTTCACAACAAATCTGCCCTTTCCCCATGGTAACAAGGCCTTACCACAGAGAAACAAGCTTTATTATTTCAGGTGGTTCTCTCCGTTCATTGTGCCATTAAAACTGTTTACATATTTATTTAAATCAGTAACTATTCGATCAAATAACAGCTAGAAGGGTCTGAGCATCCTGTAGAAGCTTTCATAACCTGGTCATTAGTTGCCTAAAACACCTTAAGTAGACACAAGAAGCAAGATTAAGTGATGATATCAATTATATTGAGGCAATAAATTGCAATTATTCCAGTTCATGTCACATAAAAAGGGATATAAACTGTTATAAAAACAAACTGAAAAACACATACAAACTTTTAAGCCCCAATAATGATGAGCTTGAGGCATCAAAAGCCTCTTTTAGGCTTCTTGCATAGATAGAAATGAATGCAAGTGATGCATGTGATGATGTTGTGATCATGGCATGATGCAGTCCTACCTGAGGAAGAAGTTTCTGAGAAGTTCTCTGTTCTTTTTAACCCCACTCTTTCGCCCACAGTGAGGGAAGTTGAACACCACACGGTCAAACAGATGGCCCTGCAGAGAGGCGCATTCCCCCAGCTTTGTGCAATCCACCTCAAACAGCACAGTCCCTCCTGAAAGAACAAACAGTGTTAAAGATAGCATGCAAAGAAAGAAAGAAAGAAAGAAAGATAGTATGCAAGAAAGATAGTATGCAAGAAAGAAAGAAAGAAAGAAAGAAAGAAGGGGGGGCACAACTCCATAAAACTCAAAATAGCAGCAGTTATTACAGCTGGTAAAAAGCCGTACCAGAGTCCTTGATGGTCTGGATGTTATCAGCTGCGCCTTCGTGCCGCAGTGCCTCCTCCTGATGCTGCAGGCAAGTGGCCGTTACGGTGGTCTCTGATTCGGAGTACAACTGACAGGCAGAGGCCGAAAAGGAGAAGTTCCCTTCTCCCACCATTAATACTGCCCGCGAAGGAGACATATCCAGGGTAAAGCGCAAACAAAGCTGCTTCCCAAAAACTCAGCTCTGTGAAAACTTGTCCCCAAAATCTGTCCCTGAAAGGGATGAGCCGCGTGTGCGGGTGACAGCGGCCACCTTCAGTCTTCTTCACGGGTCAATATTGTGGTTTTGGAACCATGTTTAAGCTTTTTGTTTGTTTTTGTTGCCTGAGACAGGCGCGAGCGAGACGCTGTTAGTACCGCTGCTGTTGGAGAATAAAAGCTGATGACCTTCTCCAACTCGAGCTCCGCAGTACGTGAAAGCCGAGCTCACCTGTAGCAGCTTGCGTTAGAAGCGGCGTCGCAGATAAAATAGTCCGACTAGAAACAAAAGGCTCCCCTCCCGGGGCCTCAAAACATCAAATCAATACAATAATAATAATTGGCTGAACGGGAGCCAATAGTCAATAGCTGCAATTTTAATAACGCGGCCACAGAAGTGCCAGTTTTATACAGTAAGGTGTAAAAGTGTGCAGTTTTCAAATGTGCAGGGTTCCCGCCGTGGTTTCAGAGGGACGCATTTGTGGGGTGGCACACGAGGCAGCTATTTGCAGCATCAGTGAAGCGCAGCATCAGTTGGCTTTGCATCTCAAGTTGGTATTTGTAAAGAAATTAAGGCAAAATCCGTCTGACAGTTTTCCTGATGTGCGGTTCTCATTTCCGCTCGGGATTTTAAGGTCTTTCGATCAAATCGGAAGTAGGTAGTAGAACAGTTAGCACACATACATGTCTGTTTTTACCGATGCTAAGGTCATACTAGCCGACGGATCTGCGGCACCTGCTCATATAAACCTCAGAACAGCATGCATGACGTGCAGAGCCATGCAGACCTGGTTTTAAAATCCTTGGAAACCAGTATGATGAGACATAACAATACAAAGCTCTCATACATTTAAAATGTAGGTTTGTGCTGTTAATGTTGATGCAATTTGTAATTCTGATATTGAGGTTTTCTAAAAAAAAAAAAAAAAAAACCCCAAAGCTGACTAAATAAAAATAATAAACATCATTTTTTTCCCCATCAATGCATTTAAGAAGAGGTTAGTCCTCTTCCCCTGTTGTATCCTTGCACAACAGAGTTTTTCTTTTTTAGCAGGTATGAGAAATAAATCTTGTCTTTGTGTCTTGTAGGGAGTGTTGCACCCACATGGGCAGCGTTCTGGCTTTGTCTTCCAGTCCGGGCCATCAGAACTGGCCTTTCTCCACAGACCCACCTCCTTCCCGCTGGGACGCACACCCTGCTCACTGGGACAGTCCACCGCGCTGGGAGAGGAGGGATGGCCGCCTTCCCAACCCAGGCAGCTTTCACTCGTTGCACAGGAGCTGCAAAGGTATCACTGGTTAACATAGGAGAAGTGAGGAGTGCTCACCATGCTTAAAGTGAGGCAAAAAAGACGCTTCTTTCATTAGAGTTGCAACTGTTTTCCTGTAAGGTCAAATGTCAATTTCAATTTTACTTCTATTGCACTTCTAAAGCAGCAAGGTTAACCCAAGTTATTTTAAAGTTATTTAAAAAAAACAAGATAAAACCATGGATAAAACTCCATGTTTCCTTGTATAATGTGTGGTTCTAGCTACTCATAATCCTTTGAGGCTAAATAAAGCAGTCCTTATGTTTCTAAATTCTGTTACTAGCCGTGAACAGCTACAGAAATACAAATTCTATTATCTAAATGTTTCTTGACATGATTGGTTTTTTCCTCTTCAGATGTGTTTCCTCAACAGATTGAGGGTGTTAAGATGATACTGAATAAAACCCTGAGCAGCTTCTTCAAGGTGATTTTTTTCCCATTCACTTTAATTTAGATGCAAGCAGTTTGTAGCATTTAAAGGTGATAATTATTAACCAAGGAATGTTTTCAGGTCAGCCATGCGCTCCACCTCAGCGCTGTAAGTCCGTCGTATTATCGATTTCACGTGGAGCACCTGCAAAGTGACGACTATAGCAAAGACAAGGTCAGGCGTGAGTCATCACAAAGCTATCTTCATAATAAAAAAATTTAATGGTAACTGCGAGGGAGCTGCTGCCTTTTTGTGTTCACAACTCGCATTCTGTTCCTTTGTCAAATCTCAGGATGCTCCAGCGTTGATCGGGGAGATGGACTCCTCAGGTAGTCTGAACGCCCACGCTCTGCTGCATCTCACTGAGCGCGTGCGAGCCAGAACAGTGTTTCAGGTGTGATCATAACATCTGACGTCTGTAAACATGGCATTCATTCATTCATTCAGTTCCCTCCTACAGCTATTACAAATCTTGACACCTTTGACATCTTTCTTCAGAATATTTGTCTTTACTTTCTCTGTTTGTAATGTATAATGCTCCATGAAAGGATACCTGTTCTGTTTTCTGTTATAAACTTTATCGTTAGAGTAACATTTTTTGAACTGCTCAATGTGTTTTAGACCCAGCAGTCCCAGTTTGTAACGTGGCAATTTGAAACTGAGTACAGAGGGAACGATTTTACTGCTGCTGTGACGGTGGCCAACCCAGACATCCTCAGAGAGTCAGGTGAGAAATGGCAGGTGGAAAAATGAGCAGAGGATTAACCATCAGGGTCTGATCTATGGAAAGTTGGAGTCAGTGCTCTACACTGGAGTGATAGTTCCCCTCTTTCTAATGTGGACCTGGCAGAGGGTGTGTTTCAGCTTCAGGGGGATCATAGCCCTCACCCTACCTGCAAAGGTCTTTGCCAGGGTCCCAGAGAGCTAATTTATACACAAAGAATCAGTCAGAGCCTTTCTATAATTACCCGCACTAATTAATGTTTGAAAAATGAGAACACCTGTTGAGGGAGGGCAGTTTAGATGCTTGGAAGGAGGTTGAAGAAGAAGGAATATGCCTTCTACAAGGGTGAACTGGTCTGTTAGGAAACTGCTGTGAGCTGTATGAGGTCCTGAGGACTGAGACTCAGGTGGAACGCAGGATTTATCCATAGGAAAGCTGCATCATTACAAACTATTCCACCTTACAAGCATCAGATCTGTGTGGAACAGCTGACCTGTACGATGTGTAGAAGAAACAACAAACTAATCTCAATCTTTTTTTAATAAAGATATTGTTGCTGTGCTCTTTTTTCTTACTTTTTCTGCAGAGTATAGCAGCTTATTAAAGTCAATATTACACATGATTTTCACATCAATAGCTGAATTTGGATGGACATTTTCAGTATATACTGTAGGACTCATAGATAGTTAGAGAGACGTTTTTAGAAAAGAAGAAACTACATAACTACAACTTTCACAAATCCTACACCAAATAACAATTTTTTTTACCCTGTAGCCATAAAAGACTGACAGGCCATTGTCGGCATAACTTTATAAGAGCAAACCTTAGTAAATCACATTTGTTTGATTTGTTTAAATATTTTCCCAGCATGTGTTGTAACCTCTATAATACATTTGCCAAAAGATCAGCGACCAAGTTACCTGCTGTGTCCCCACCTTTCAGCTACAAAACCGACACTGTGGCTACTCTCATTAAATCCTGACAGTAGTTTCTTAACCCTAAAAGAGGACTTTGTTGTAATGCAGTGTTAGGAAATCTGGTCCATGGACACAGTTATTTGTGCCCTTACTTTCATTAAATATGTATTTAGATTTCCTTCCAGAGCCTGCTGGGAGTCACAATACAACATCCATGCTGCCATTAGAGATACTTTTTAAAGTGAGCCGATGGATTTGCAGTGTTCAACATTTTTCGTCAAAATATGCAAAATGGTCCGCAATGAACGCGAGTGCATTCATACAGCTCTGCAGTGCCAGAGATCACTTTCATGTAGTGTGTTTTTCTTCTTCTCTCAGATGTAATATTGTCTGACAAAATGCTACCGTTAATATGTCTTGATGCATGCTCAATCATCCAGGTAAGGAAACCCCAAAAAGTTGATTCGGTTAATCTGGATGTTGTAGTTGAAAATGGCTACCAATAATAGGACTCAAAGATCAGCAGTGTCTTAGAATAATGTCTGAATTTTTCAGTATATAATACTGACTTTAATAATATTGTAGCATTACATGGTGTACAAGAAAAAATAAATAAACAATGGCAGTTGACATTGTTATATTCTAACTTCAATACATAGACGGGTCAGCTGTAACACAGATTTCAAGTTTACACGGTGGAATATTTGAATCCTGCACTCCGCCTGAGCTGTCAGATACGTTTGTAACTCTGACGGTAACTCTGTGAATAGCAGAAGAATTCAAATTCACCAGAGAATAAATAAGGGAGAGACATGGCATCAAAGTTAGATAGAGCACAGTCCCACAGGTTAAGAATGAAAAAGAGAAAATACATCCCAGGAGGCGAGAGCTAAAGGAACTGATGGACATGGTCAGACAGATGACTTATGTTCCTAAATTCAGCCTGACATTTTATCACTTTTGCTCAGTTATACTTTATTAATGTAAACTTGCTGCACTTGCTGTGTGCATGCACATAGATGTGTGCATGACCAGTCTGCTCCATTACTTAAGCAAAAAACACTCCACCTCTGGTCACAGGCTGCCCCAGTTCTTGTACATCTGTAGTGAGAGCTTACTCTGGATTATTGGCAATATGCGAGAATTTCTATGAGCAGCCATGGGGTGGAAGTTTGAGGGTTGGCAGGTCTCAGAGGTTTATCTCTGCTTTGCAGATCATGTCATTGATTTCAGGCGGTGGCCTCCAGCTTGCCCCTTGGGCAGTTTGCAGCTGAGTGTGAAGCGGTTGGATGAGAATTAGCTCCTATATGTCTGAGGCCATGGTTCTCAGCCAGAAAACAGAGGTGTGCCCACTTTGAGTTGGGAATGAGTCGTTGCCTCAAGTGGAGGGTTTTAAGTATCTCGGCATCCCCTTCACGAGTGAGAGGAGAGTGGAGTGACAAATTGATAAACAACTTGCCGTGGAGGGTGCAGTGATGTGAACGCTACACCAGTGTGTTGTGGAAAAGAGAGACATGAGCATGAAAGTGAAGCTGTCATAGGTGACTAAAGGAAGAGTGGAGCAGTGGAAGTGCTTCCTCCAAACAGCTTCTCGATTCACCCTGAGAAGCTTAGTCATTCAGGAGGGTAGTTACTCTTCCACATTAAAAAGAGCCAGTTAGGGTGGTTCAGGCATCTGAAAGGATGCCTCCAGGGCACCTCCTAGGTGAGGTGTTGCAGACGTGTCCTATTGGGACATGTCCCAGCTTGCTTGGGATCACTTAGTGTATCCACATAAGAGGTGGGGGAGGTGGTGTGGAGAAGCAGGTCTGGGCATCTCTACGTAGAAAGCTGCACAAGCTGACCATATCTTGGTCTCTTGTGTTCTGGGGGCCTCTGGATGTCTGGAGTTTTGATCTCCTCCATACCTGCTTCATGCCCTGGAGGACGGGGCTGTGGCCCCCCCACACCCTCTAGCAGATCATTACATGAAGGAACCTTTTAAAAACAAACGCGCTCATACTCACAGGTGTACACACAAGTGATCACACACACAAACTACACCTTTTTTGGCTCCTACCTCTAAGCACACTGTGCGCTGTCAATCGTACGTGCTGCACAATAATGTTTAATATTTAGTATTTACTGTCATATTCCCATATATCATTGTGATGTTGTTTATTCTATTACTCTCGTTTTCTTCTGCTTGTTTTCTTCTTTCTTTCTCAACAGGTGATCCAGGTGATCGATATATGTGGTTTTTTTTCTGTTTATTCTGTTGGTTTTTGTTTTTTGCCCTTTTTCCCCGTCCCTCTTCTCAGCTGTTTTTCTTTCCCTCCTTCTTTCCCCCAATCAAGTCTGTCCCGTATTCAGCAAGTGAAAATAAAATAAAATAAACAATAAAAGGTGAATCAAATAGACCATTACGGCAAGGCTGGGATGGTCCATTTTGTAAAGTAAATCCGTTGGGCATCTTTCTTCGCCTTTAGACAATAATTCTGATGGCAAAAGAGCCAAACGGGACAGGCAACAAAACAAAAAAAGAAAAAAGAAAGGAAAGCTGCACATGGACCTGAAAGAGTGGCAGGAAATAGATGGATGGGTGGATGTTGGCTTTTCTTTGTTATCCCACAACATGAGAAGAAAATAATTTAACACTTTTTCTGGTATTTTTCACTGATGTGCCCCTTGATGATTTTTCTGTTATCTTGCTGTGTGTTTTTCCTGGACAGTTATCCTGGTGGCGCATTTCCTGCAGAGCGTGTCTTCTGGGCTGGTGTTAGGAGGAGAGCTGGTCTACCATCGGGGACGAGCAGAAGAAGGAGGCATCCTTACTCTGGCTGGACAGTACTCAAGTGAGATGTTGTTTTTACTCATGAATCTGCCTCGCATATCATATTTTAACAGAGCTGGTATCATCTCTCCTTTGTTGAGCTTTGATTTAGCCACAGTGGGGGTGGTGGGTGGGTGTTCTGTCTCTTCATGCAGGACCAAACTGGGTGGCAACATTGAATGCTGGCAAAGGAGGTGCCCATGCAAGCTACTATCACAGAGCCAACAAACAGGTACAGCCAGTGCCACCCATAAGCGTAAACACCATTTACCTTAGTGGCATATCATTAATGTATGTTTGTGCTTTGCAGATACAAGTAGGGGTGGAGTTTGAAGCCAGTACCAGGACACAGGAGACCACAACATCCTTTGGGTATCAGATGGAGCTCCCAGAGGCTAATATGGTCTTTCGAGGTAAATTTCCTGATGTAACTTTGAGTCATGCGCGATGTTAACTATTATGAAAGCACAATGCATGAGTCTTTTGTTTCTGTGTGTGTATCCAGGTATGATAAACAGCCGGTGCATAATAGGAGGTGTGTTGGAGAAGCGCCTGACTCCTCTCCCAGCCACACTGATTATGGGTGCCTTTGTAAATCATAAAGGTGATAAACTGCAAGTGGGTCTAGGCATCAACGTGGGTTAATCATCAGCTAACCCCCGCTGGAATTACACTGGATATCCGTCCAGAGGCACATTTCAGAGGCTTCATTAACAACGTGACCTTGCGAGACTTTTTCAGCCTCACCAAAACACTTCCTGTTTCTTTAAGTCACCTACCTCTCTAAGTGGAGGCGATGTTTGTCTGACTGAGTGACAACAAGAGGATTGCACTAAGAGGAGTGGATGAGCACCTCGAGGGCTCCAGTACAGTATGTGACTACACAAATGTTTCAGTCTCCCTAAACCCAAACTGTGCATCCACTCCTGGACACTGAACCAAAAGGATAAAAGGCATACAGTACTGTAAAGTTAAAATAAAGATTTTATATTATGGGTAGTCCTAAACAAATCTAATGGAAGTACACTGTATTAAAGAACAATAGTCTGTGAAGGTTCTCAGTCATCCAGGTCATCGTAGTCAAAGGAGCTTGCAAAGAAAAGCGTCTGGACTTCTTTAAGTTGCTTGAACAATAGTCTTTTTAATAGTCTTTTTAATGTTTTTGTTCATCAGCTATAATTTTAATAGACTATATACACAAGATGCTTACAAAAGATGTTTGCCCATCTAACAGGCAGTGATTGGTTTACATCAGCGCCAGTATCAATTAAAAACAAAGCTCATCAACTCACCTGCCAAAAAATTAAATTTTAGCTTGAATGTACAATCATTTGGTGCTCTCTAACCACGACACAAACAGAGAAAGCATTAAACTGAAAAAGTTCAGCGCTTACTCATAAAAAGACAGTCTGTGTGGGCTAATCTGCACACAAGCAAATGCTTAGAGGAGCATTCCAAATGGCAGCAAATGCTGAATCTGAGTATGAGTAAATGGGTCGGCTCACGTTAAAACGTCAGTAAGAACCTTAAAAAATATGCATGAGTAGGTGAATGTTTGTTTGATTGGGTACAGATCTTTTTTTTGTGTGTGCCGGCATATTATATAGTGTGCAATCCACACAGAGAAAGGTGCTGCTTCATACTGTATATAGTAATTTAAGGTTCTGAGGGTTGAGAAAGAGGCTATGCACCAAGTCTGCTGATTGAGGACTGCGCTGTATGTATACTGTATAGATGAAGGCATTTGGTAACACTGACTGTATGCAACCTGCACTACTCGTACTGCGTTCGAGCATTTACGGTCCTCTTCAACTGGGAAATGTTGCATATATATGATTTATTCATTATATAAAGTCAGCACGGAGAGAAATGGAAGGGATGGCTATCTTTTTGAACTTAATTTATTAAAGATGTTATTTCTGTCATTGTTTCTTTTGACTGTATGTCATGCATTTCAACAGACAGTTACCTACCTACAGTAAGTCTGAACCTAAACTCAGCACCAAGGTACCTTTTTACGTCCTGTTGCTTATTCATAGCTCAGCAAGACACAAACACGAAAGCCAGATAATTTTCACTTAAATCATTAGAGCTGAAGATTGCAGATTCATTAAGAATTTGCTTAAACTGAACATTTTCCACTCTCGGATCAACATGCAAATATTCCTTCCCATTAACTTCCATTAAGTTGTGATGATTTTCCCTGATATACTGTTTTAGTGGTGGATGTCCCTTTTAAACAAGGCCAAAGTTTTAAATACCAAAATCTGCACAAAGATAGATGGAAGCCCAGACCTCAGACTGCAATAAGACGCTACATTTTGGGAAAAAAAATTTCTGTGTTTGATTTTGGATGATGGCTATGAGAGTGAATACCTTTTAATATGCTTATGGAAGGCACACAGCTCATGCTGACAGCACAGAAATCCCACTTTCTGTTTGTCAGGGGCAGCTAGTCATAAGAAAAGTGGGTTCAAAGGAGAGGGTGTGTTGTGAGATTGCACTGAGGTCTAATGTGTGTGAGATTTAAAAAAAAAAAAAAGAAAGATTGTTTTTGAACTTTGAATAATGTGTAACATAGTAAAGGATAAGACCTGAAAATGATAGGTCCTTTTTAATCTCTTATTCCTTCGTATTTGCATGCTGCCTCTAAAAATCTTGTAAACTTTTGTCTTTAACCTCCTAAAATCTGAACTCTTCCACGGCATGCATTTTTAATTTCTCTTTGATCAAAAAACAAAGAATTACCAGATTTTCTTTTTATCTGATTTTTGTTTCTAAGAAAAATGAGAGCCACATATGAGCATATTCGTTTAAAACAGTAGCAGTATAATGTCCTCGTAAGTGGATATCAGGCTCTTGTAGAGCAAACTTGAGTACTTTGGTCTAAATAACTCAAAATGTAATGTCCACATATGTGGACGCCAGGTTTTAGGAGGTTAAAAAACTAGAAGTGACTTAAATAATGCAAGAAAAGATGATAACATATCCAACACTCAGTTGAGACTTTTTTTTAATATAAAGTATGAAATTAATAATACACTGTACATACATATATACAAATATAGGTATGTAAACAAGTCACTTGTTGCTAATATGGCATTAGTGTCCATTATCTGGCCACAAAAGACAGAGTGGCAAAGAAAATTGCGGATAGTGTCCATTTAAACCTGGGAGTCTTCTTGCTGTTATATATCTTTGAAAAAAGAGAGGAATCCTTTCGATCCTTCTCCCTTCATTCTCAAAGACCTGCTTCTTTGGAATCCTGTAGCACCTTTTTCTTGCTGGCTCTCTTTCTTCCTCTCCTCCTCCCTTTGCTGAACCTGTTGATTTATCACCACCCGCATGTCCTCCTGGAGCAAGAGCAAAGGTTCAGATTACAAAAGTATAATAATTTTTTAAAGTCCATTTTTCCAAAAGAGACTATCTGTAGTTTTGTATCCAGGTACACAAACCTGCCAGGCCTCCAGCTCTTGAGACAGCGCCACCTTCTGCTTGATGGTGTTGAGAAGCTGCTGAGTTAGTGATTCTTTCTCTTGACGCACCGTGACCAGTTCACTTTCTAAGGACCTAAATGGAAATTTTAAAAACAGATTTATCTTAATAAAATCTAAATAAAATTGAGAGAAACTAAACTAATCAGCATAGCATTACCTGTAGCTTGGCTTTCCTGAACTGCGGCCACACAGCTGAATTTCCTCCCTCAGAGACTCGAGTTCTTCTCTCTGACCTTCAAGCTGATGTGTAAATACATCACTCACATTGATCAGAACATTGCATATTAGAGCATGATTGGCCTCCAAAATAAATGTGATATTATAAAGTCGTGCACAGATAAAAGCTGAGCAGAGAAAAATAGGCTACATAATGTCACACAGTTAGCCTCAAATCGTCACATCACACACGTCTTCACAATTTAATCAACACATGTTGATTAAATTAATCCAAACTTAAACATACTGATTCTATAGCACATTATTAAAAAATGTAATTCCGTGACTTCAGTTGGTGCTTCCTATATTGTCTGTTTTTGCTAGACAAATCAGCAAATATGTCTTTTTCTATTCCTGCAGCAGTAAGGACAGTATATACAGCATACAGTTTCACTGACCTGTTCTTTGAGTGCCTGTATTTCTTCATCTCTCGCTTGCAGCACTGTGGAGTGAGCTAGAAGAGCCTCTTTAGCCTGTAACAGGAGAGATATACACCGCATCACAAAAAGTCAGAGGGGTCCAACACTTAACTAGGCATTTGTGCTGTTAATGCAAATTTGTCCTGCAAATATGTTGCTTTTTTTGGCAGACTTGTGCACTATATGGGCGAGATTAATGTATAAGCAAGGTAAATTTGAAAAAGTGAGATTTTTTCAGTGTGGAAAAGGACTCTTTTTACCTGCCTAGATCACCACATTCACTTATGCTGAATACATAAGCTGATCTGTACCAATTTATGTCAGTGTTTTCTCAAAAACGCTTGGACGCTCACAACAGATGGCTGAAAAAGTAATATGCACTAAGATGAAACAGCTAGGGGAACATTTTGCAACTAATTGGGTTAACTGGCAAACAGGTCAGTAAAAGACTGGGTTTAAAAGAGAATGTTTAAGAGAGACAAAGTTTCTCAGGAGCAAACAAAGGCAGCGGTCACTAATCTTAAAAATACTGTGCCTACAAATTCATAATAATGTTTGTCAGTGTAAAAAAGTGAAGACATCATCAGCTACAGAACAATAAAAAGGTTCAGTGAATCTGGAGAAATCTCTGTGCTCAAGAGACAAAAATCAATATCGGATGGATCATGTAAACATACACGAGTACAAGGATTATCCAGACAAGCTTTGGTACACAGGATCGGTACACACTGACTTAGACTGTGGAGTTACTCGGTGGGTGTGTTTCTGTGGGCACCTGTGACTGCTGAATTTCACTCAGCAGAGACAAAGGTTCTGCTTGTGTCCTGTCCAGGATGCTGTCTTCATCCAGGTTCAGAGCTTTTTGCTGTAGAGAGCGATTCAAGGTGCGCAACTCAAACACCACTCCCTGCTCCTGCTCTATCTACACACCAAGCACATGCACACACACAGATCGAGAACGTGTTAGTGACCTCTGCTTGTGATGAGCAATGCTTCCTGCAACAGATATAACTGCCTCAAGTTTCATCGGTCAACACCACGGCTGATCCTAAATATGCCTCCGATTTATTGCTCACCTCTGCTTCTTTCTCTTTGAGTTTCATCTGCATTTCTGACAGTCTGTCTCTGAAGCGCTCTCGCTCCATGCGAAGTCTTTGGTTGTCTTCCCCTGAAGCTTTTAGTTGCGTCTCCATGTGTGACCGCCACTCTTGCAAAACTCTGTTCTGTATGAGAAGGATCAAAAGGATAGACTAGCAATATAAAAGCTGTTTTAGCATTGTCAGCCCAGATGTCACCCCAAAGCCTACTTCCTGCACACCTCGAGGTTGTTAAGAGGTTTATAAAATCAGCATCCTGATTGTTGGTTTACACCTCAACTGAACATTTTAAGAATTTTCCACTATTTCTCGTTACAGTCATTTTGTAACCAGATTTTCATGCTTCATGATGACACAAATTATTGTGACTGAAGGCTTGTCAGACCTCCATGACGTTAAGAACTTTACTTATTTTTGCTGGTATTTAGTCTCAAGCCAGACTCAAATTATCCGAACATGAGATTTGATTTTAGCTTATGCTATATGAAAATTGACTCCCAAAAGATGTGGTTTGTGGACTTTTCATTGCGAACTTAAGACTTGCACTTGTACTTTCATGTGGTGCTACTGCTGCTCTTTGTGCTTTTTGGGTGTGCTGTTCATAATAAAACCAAAACTTTTGTGTATGCAATGTTTTACTTATGGGTTTACCTCTGCTTGTATGTTCTCTAACTGTGTAAAGCTGATGTTTCGGCTAAAAGATGATTCTTCCATTTCGTCTCTGATGGTACGCAGTTCAGTCCTCAAGGAATGCTCCAGTGTCACAGCCTAGATGTGTGAGAAATGGGAAGGTGAGAAAGGTGTGAATAATAAAGGTAGGACTATCTAAACCTGTTAGTCTGCATTTTCCTGTGATGCAACATACGTGCAGAGATTCACTGATCCATTAAAACAAACCTCTGCCAGCTGCTCAACCAGTCTCTGGTTATGGTTGGCTAACTGGATCATCTGCTCGCTTTCATCTTTTCGCCGGTCACGCCCTTGACTCTGATGTTTCTCCACCTCAGCCCGCAGAGTTGTTAAATCAGCAGTTAGCTCCGCCTCCCTCTGTCCAAATGCCAGTTCATTCATCTCCAGCTTCCTCTGAAGAACGTGCTTCTCCTGCTGTAAAGCCTGTATTAAACACCATATGAACCAGCTTCAATAACCAGACTTTCCTGATGACATGAATGGTGACTCCAGTCCTGGACATGGCAGTGTGACAGCAAGCCAGCGTGCTCAATAGGAAGACTCAGAAAAAAAAGGTTACATGTAATCAAAAACATTCAAAGAACATTTAACATTGTATTTCATGAAAAATACTTTTCTGTTTATTTCTCTGTGCTTGTCGATTCTGCACTGGGGGCAGATTTATTAATTAAAAAATTAAAAGCTGTAAAAACAGTATAACTAACACAAAGCCACATGAACCTGATATATGGTGAAGATCTACTTAAATGACTTCTGCTAAAGTTAAATGTACTTAACTCACATTAAGTTGGAGCGCATGCAGGTTAAGTAATGCATACTTATCAGGAATTGGAAGCACCGTGTTATGTCCCATACATTGCACTGTAGTGCAAAGTACTGAAAATTTTTGGTATCATCTGATACCAAGTAAATAAAAGGCCAGTATTGTTGATACTGATACTGATACTTTAATTCTGAACACATTTTAATGACCACTTAAATCACTGTGATTTTTACTTTGCACAATTATTTGTTGACACAATAAAACACACCTTTCAGCTTTGCATGTATTTTAAAACCTTTTTAGAGCCCTGGGATGTAAATTTGCCTGTCTCTAAAGCACTTTGGGTCAGCTTCTGTTTGAATGTGTTATAGGCTATAAATAAAACAGACACTACAGTCAACACAAAAAGGTCGAGCCATTTTTCATAGTGCATGTTTGGGGTATATTTTCCAAAAATATGTTTAACCCAATTGAGAAGGCTACATACTGAACTTAGAGGATTGAAACAATACATTGATCTCATCACTCTAGTATCAGTCCGATACCAGTAGCGGCATTGGTATCGATACTAACGATATTTAAATTGATTGGCTCACCTCTAATGCAGTTGCAGAAACACTATTTGGAATAACAGTGGATTAAGAAATCATGACATGATGGCTGCCATGTAATCATGGATCATTATCATAGCCAGCATAAAAGATTGTTGTGGCTGTAGAACATTTGATTACATAACTGGGTAACTGGGGGACATAGCTGATGTCACATGCTTTGACCATTTTTAATGATTAGACTGCATACTAGAACTAGAATGATAGAATTAGCTTTGTACTGCCACATTTAATGTTAAATGTATTGTTATCTCTGTAGAGAAAAAACAAATGGTTTAAATACTTTATATATAGATAAAATCTATCTATATATCTATTTCTGATAGCATTTTCACACTGTGTAACTTAAGTTATTTTGTAAAGCAGTAGTCAGTAATGGTATGTCTGCAAGTCCCTTGGTGATCTATGGCAGCTTTATGAGACAAAGTTAGCATTAGCTTCCTAACAGCTAACCAGATATAATCTCCTTCAGCACAGTGAAGTGATTTGCCAGCTAAAGGCATTGCATAAGTTTCAGTCTGCGGTTATACATTGTTGGAGCTCTTTCTCCTCCAGTGGGGGTGGTTATCATGGTTGCATTGTCTCCTTGCAATCTGACAAATCTTCTGCCCACAGGTGGAATGACTGTGCACTGCAGGCCACATCCAAAAGTTTTGCCTTCATGCAGCGATTTGCTTGTAATTTTAGCTAATCTTACTTCCCATTTCATTTTGTGTAAAAATGTGTTTATCAAATATGACCTTTTGGGAGATTAAGGGACAACAGTAGCTTTAATCTTACCTCCAGCTCCCTTTCCCTCTGCTCCAGAGAGGCTGCCAGCTCCTCATTCTTCTCCAGTAAAGCCCGTCCCAGCTCAGCAGCTAGAATCAGGTCAGTCTCTATGCCTCCTCCACTGTCAGTGCTTCCAGGGGAGGATGTGGATGAGGGGAGACCAAAGGAGAGAGAGACCGAGGAGGAGGGAGAGAGAGGAAAGAACGAGTCCTCCAAGCTGGGTGAGGGAAGACTGTTTTTGCTGAACATAGCTGACAGTTGAAGGATCAGTTAAAAAGTACTATCCCAAGTCCTGCAGTTGTGATTCAGTCTCTCTTCAGTGGAAGAGAATGGATAGAGAGTCAGGACTTTCTGTTTCCTGATGGTTTAGTTTACAGGTGTTTGGGTTCCACTTTTGTTATCCAGAGTATTCCTTGTGCTTCAGTGTGTGGTCCCAGTGCTTATATCATTCACTTCTTCTTCTCTTCTGGTCTTTACCGGGACATCTTTGGGCAAGAAAAGACATTTAATAACACAGAAAACCTTGTGTGAATATCACACTAGCTGCTTTCTGGTAACATAATCCAGCATGGCCTAAAAGGAGATCTTTTGTCTGACAGGTGCTTTTGTAGCTCTGACCGAAACACCAACCTGCACTATTATCATTGTCTCCTCCCTAAATTCCAGAGGCACTGTGAACTGCTACTTCTTGTGATCGCTACAATGTGTTGAGTATTTCAAGTAGACTCTTAAGTAATACGTTTAGGTCAAATTATCAATAAACAATCAGCATAGGCTTAGTCTTAAAAAAAAGCTTTTTGTTTGATAATTCAATGCTATCATGAATAATTCCCAGATTATTTTTATTCAAATTTAGACCGTATAAGCTGAATTTCAGTCACAGTGTAGCAGTGTCAGTATCTGGAGTCTCACCAGCCTCAACTATCAAGTCTGTCACTATTTGCTTCTCACCTGTTATTACCTATTGGTATCATGAATCTGTGCTGACATGCTATTTAAAGTCCTTTAAAATACAAGTAATAAACTCAGTCCTACTTTATTGCCAGTACGACAGTTGACAGAATCCGTGTTAACCTATTTTCCACCAGACTTTGAAAAATGATAAGTTAGGTCTTACCTGACAGCTCTCTGCCACCGCAGGCTAACAGGTACAGTCTTCCTGTTTGGGAGTGTTTGCGCAAGAGAAGCTCAGCTGGTTTCCTTGGTAGTGGAAACGTTCATTATATAAATAAAGCACATGGCTCCACCTACTGAGTTCCAAAGGTGAAGCGAGGGAAAAAGGAAGAGGAACTGACAGAAAGAACAGGGAATACTGGAAAAGTGGGGTAAAATTAATAGTTGCTGATTGGATATCAGGCAGTTAAACAAGGAAGTGATTAATTCTGGGGAATTCACTGGGGAGGGGTTTGCATTGCGTGACAGATGGAAAAGTCTAGGACACAAGCAGGGGTCTGTCTACTCCCCACCCCCTTTGCCCCATCCTGTTTACCTGCTTGAAGAATTTCAAAGGAGCTCTGTGTGTGCTCATGTGACGAAGGGTTGGGGGAAGAAGAAAAAGGGGACTGCTTCTGCTGCACCTTCATTTTAAGAGTGGCCAAACAGACTTACAAGAAGACTGAAAACCAGGACCTTCCCAGCTGAGAAAAAAGGCTTTTCCATCAGTAGGTACATTGACGTAAAGACATGGCTTTTGAACTGTGGTTTGCTCTTTCCCTGTGCCTTGTGTTGGGAACCTCTGAAGCTGGAAAGCAAATGCCTAAACTCTCTGACAAGAAACTCTGTGCTGACTCCGAGTGCAGCTGTAAGTATCAACTGTTTATTTTGCTTCGGAAAAAAAGGTCAGATTCATATCACATTATAGCTCATGACATTTGTCCCTGCACAGATCCTATCTTGATAGCTCGTGCACTGCAGGACTACTACCCTGGAGACTGCAGGTTCATCCCCATCAGGCAGGGGCAGCTTGTCTATGTTTATGCAATGCTAAAAGACAGAGGGAATCTCTTCTGGGCTGGCAGTGTGAGTAAAAGTGACATATTTATGTGGCTATAAATGGCCTGGGCACGGCTCTAACCATAAAACTGTGAAAACGTCACAGGCTTGGGCTTCCATGTGCAGCAAAACATTTAAAAGTTTTGAATGTTATCAAACAAATGTTATCTGCGTCATCTTTTCCCAGGTACAAGACGCCTATTATGGACAACAGGAAGCTCGCATTGGCCACTTCCCCAGTAGCATAGTGGAGGAGACACATGCTCTCATGCCAGCCACAACTGAAGTCAAAACTACTGTAGGTGAACACACACACATGCACATGTGCATATGAATTATTTAGTGCTTTCTCCTGATTCAGTGTATCTTCTTTTTTCCAGAAATGGGACTTCTACTGTTACTGATAATACACTTCCCAAGAAACTTAACTTGATATGATGCACACTGCTGACAGTTTATTTTTATGCATCTAATAACATGAGCGCCAATAGAAGTATGCATAAACTCTGCACAGCAATGAGTGCATGTATTATTATGAAAACGTATTATTATAATTTCATGTCTCCATTGATGGTCTTGCTGTCTTTTGATGACTTAGACATCAGCAGCGGTTCTGCAGCCTTGCTTTGTTGACAGATGAACGATGTACATTGTCTGTAATGCTCCTGTTTATCTGAGGTTTTGCAGATAATAATAAAAGTTGTCCATCGTGTACTTACAAATGAAGGAAACACGACTTGTGCCCTCCTTTTCTCTGCTAAAGCTATTCCTTTTTCGTGAGCGTTGTGTGTCTTATCAACAGGCAATGTCAGATTGTAAAAACTGTTTTAAAAGCAGCAATGAAGTAAGAAATTTCAATTTATTAGAGGGGACTTTTGCATTGTTTAATAAATAAAGCGTGCCGCAAAGCATTTATCTGGTGCTTTTTGAGGCCAGGCTAAACCTTCATTCCTGAAAGCTCCAGTTCCCCAATATTAATAAAGTGTCTGAAAAAAAATATCAGCAGCTCTACATTCACTGTACATAACCACCCACACCTTTTGCTGCATTGTTGCATTGCACAGGTTCAACTAGTTACTGAAAATATTCTTCATAGATTTTCACATGATATCATCAAACACTTGCTGCATATTGGCTGCACATTCATGACGTAAATCTCCAGTTTCACCACATCCCATTGAGATCTGGTGACTGTGGAAGCTATTTGAATACAGCAAACCTACTGTTATGTTCAGGTAACAGGTTTTAGATTATTTAAGTTTTGCCACATGGTGTGTTATTCTTCTGGAAGCATAAGATGGGTACGCTGTCATAAAGGGATGGAAATGATCATTAACAGTACTCAGAAGGCTGTGCCACAGCATCCCCCAAATTGTTACACCACCAGCCTGAACAGATACATGGGAGGATGAATCCATGCTTTCACATTATTTACGTCCAATTCTGATCCTATTATTTTAGCTACACCTTTATACAGTGTACCTAATAACAGGGGCGGAGCGTGGGGGTGGCTTACTGGGCTTAAGCCCGGGTTGTTTTGTCAGAAGCCCGGGGTATTTTGGAGTGCAATTTTTTCATAGTTAGATGCCTGGCTGACAACTGTATAAAACAAAAAGTACACACAATATTCGAAGCACATAGTGCACACTGTGGGAATTTACGACTGTGCGTGAATCCCCCCCTGATATTGGTATGATCCAAGCTCAGGCACTAAGCGACTGAGCGAGGGGGCGGGGCAGCTGCTGCCCGTCAGTGCGCTGTCGGAGAGACGGAGCCAGCCATACTAAGGAGAGCTTAAGTTTGACCAGGTACCAAAGCAAATCATTCGTACCGTACAAATAATGTAAATATGACGGTGCATCACGAAAGATTGATATCAAACTGATCACTTGACCAATATTACGTTACTTGCTCTTCAAGTGAATCAACAAATGGCGAAATGAAAAGCCGAACAAATGCTATTTTTTTTTAGAGATTCTTAGCTTACGTGTGTTTATTTCATATTTTCAGTTCTTACCCTCCCCGACTAAATCGGTTTCAGTTATGTACTGAAATATAAGAATGGACATTAGAGGGTTCTTTCAAAGAAAAACTCAGGTAAATGTTATTTTATATGTTATGCTTTGTATGTTGTTCAGTATATTTCTATGCAAAACAAGAGGAATTTCAGTACACAGCAGGATATTCACATTTGTAACCAGATATTTACACTTTAGGGAGAAAACATAAAACATTTTTACTGCACAACATCAATTTAGAGTAAACTTTTGTTTTAGATAAATATTGAAATATCTTTTGAATTAGTTAAATGTCACAATAAAGAGAGACAGAGCTTTCTGTTTTTTATCACTTTCATCAAATTTAGGAGTACATGTACACTAAGTTTATTGTTAATTAATAAGAAAACTCCAGACGATTCCATTCTGAGCTGAAGAAGCTTCTGATAGGTTAGTAGAGTCCATGTGAGTAAACAGGTGGCACAGCTGTGGATGCATATAAGGCAAAACACAGAGCCTGTTTCTGTGACATGGGAAAATCAAGAGATGTCAACCAAAACACCAGGAAAAGAACTGTGGAGCTCCATAAGTGTGGCTCAATTTTGAATACAATTTGGTGCCATTTGCAATTAAGAAATACAGACGATTTCTCTCTTTACTCTTAAAGTTAACAAATATGTTTTTTATATTTATCAATCTAAAAAAATAAACATTTAGTCTGATTTGATGTTACAATTAAAAAGTGTTTGTGTTTTTATCTGAAGAGTTTGTAAATATCTGTATATTTGATGATTGTCAGCACAAAGAGGGAGAGAGGAACAGAGAGGGAGATGGAGAATGAGGACAGAACAGAGATGAACAAGAGCAGGTGAGACACACATGTTAGTCAAATGGTTGTTTACCAAAAGTATCACCGTATCATAGGTACTCATGTATCTCATACCTAGTGTTTCTTTTTAGGTTTGTTATTTTTCAAATTCTATATTTATTAAGTTATGAAGGCTTGTTTGCACAACAAGGCTAAATAATTATATAAACCTTTCTCAATCTAAATATTGTACTTTGGTAAAATTAAAAAATAAATGTAGTGCAGGTCTATGATGATTTTTAGTGCTACTATCATCTAGTTCTGATTCTGGTTCTGTCTTGGTTAAGTCCCAAGTAGTGCTGATTTTGAACTGTTGTAGTCCTGTTTTAATTCTGGATCAGTTCTTGGTCTGGTTGAATTGGGGTTTAGTCCTCGTGTCTTGATACAGCCCTGATTTTGTTCTGCCTTGCTGCTTAATTAAAAAACTAGTTTAAGGTGTTCTGCACATGTGATATATATTTTTCCCTATATGAAGTCATTCTTTTTTGAACAAAACTCAAAACAGAGCCAATTAATCTTTCAGTCATTTCTACCCCCCCCCCCCCCCCCCCCCCCCCCCCCAAGGGAAAAAAAATCCCACATGCATACTATCCTTTTGGGCTAAGCCCCGGGTGTTTCAAATGTCTGGCTCCGCCTCTGCCTAATAAAGTGGCAGCAGAAATCAAGACTATTAGATCAGGCAACATTTTTCCTTCTATCTTCCCTTCTTTTACTATTGTCCAATTTTGTCAAGCCCGTGTGAATTGTAATTGACAGGTGAAGGACCTAATATGGTTTTTTGCTGCTGTAATGGCCTGTATTTGTATAGCGCTTTACTAGTCCCTAAGGACCCCAAAGCGCGTTACACATCCAGTCATCCACCCATTCGCACACACATTCACACACTGATGATGGCAAGCTACATTGCAGCCACCCTGGGGCGCACTGACAGAGGCGAGGCTGCCGGACACTGGCGCCACCGGGCCCTCTGACCACCACCAGTAGGCAATGGGTGAAGTGTCTTGCCCTTTTCTTTGCTAGCTCCTTTGACTGTCTTGCCAAAGGACACAACGACCGAGACTGTCCGAGCTGTAGTTCATCTGCTTCTGATTCCTACTCTGAAACTTCAGCAGATCATCTGGACCATGACCATGAGTTCTTGCCATTTGATTGGCTGATCAATATTGATGTTAATGAGCTACTGAACACCTCATTAAGTGGTCAGTGAGTGTACGTTGTTATTTGAAATCCATTTGAGAACAGCAACACAATAGACAGAAGAAAACCTTGACAATGATTCAAAAACACACACAACCGACCTGTGAACTTGAATCTCCATATTTATTCTATTTGCTGTTGTCAGTGTTAATATTCCAAAAGGCTTAACAAAGATAATAGAGTTGTAATTCTTGCATCTACAAGTATAAATGCGCTCACGTACATTCACAATCATACTACCCTTAGCAGCTCAGAGGTCATGTTCCCCAGTGAAAAAGGGGCCCTGTCTGTTTCTCTCCTTTGTCCACAACTTTGCTTCTTGCTCATTCGCTCTCATTCTCTCAACACGCCTGGTCCCGAGGCCTTTGGTGGCTTTTTCTTCTTCTTCTGTTTATTTATTTAGTTTTTGTTTTTTTTACTAAAAACAAACGGGCTGTCTGTGCCTCCAGAAAACCTCCTCCTCACACATGCAGAAACCAATGCTCTTCCCACAGAATGAACACAGCACATTTGGCATCTTACTAATACCCGCTCACTCTGCTCTGTGTGCTGAAAATACATCTTTGGTTAGTGTGTTAGCACCTTTAGTGGATAGTACTGATTAGTATTAGTATTTCTCTGCAGAACCAGTAGATGCTGCAAGCTTCTCTGGGTTCAGTTACTAACTAGCACATTTGCCACTGAAATGAAAGGTTGCTAGAGACATTGTGTTTCTCTAAATGCCTGATGGTGGTTATGAATTTGTCTTTGGAAATACTGTTACATGTGCGACTGTATTTTGCGTAGAAGCCTAATCTGTTTGTTTATGATAGGGAAATGAACTCTTGGGAGCTCAATATCCTGGAGCTCACCATGATGTGTCTATAAAAGCTGTACTGTCAAAAACAGACTGTTACACGAGCTCTACAGTTTTGCTGAGACAACACAATAATAGTGAGTTAGGGGTTAGGAACTGTTTTATTAGACAGCAGTTTTAGACATCTAGAACTGTATGACTACTCTATATATATGTACGGCACTGCCAACATAACAGACAATATAAAGGGTTAATAGTAAAGCAGCATCTGGTGCGTCAGGCTCTGCTCTACATTTTCTGTTTCTGTGTTCCATCTTCACAGGAAATAGGAATATTGCGCTCCGGCCCAGGAGATGACCGAGGTGCTGTGATTGTCAGTACACCATCACACGACAGACTGGAGGTGACCTCGGCACATGTCACACCAGAAGGAAGCCTGTACTTCCTCAGAAACTCTCTTGACACATAGCCGTGGTCATCCTGAAACAGAATTAGTGAGTGCATCAGAACAGTGTGGCTAAATTTATTTTCTGGTGTTAAATTTGCTCCTCTGACCTGTCTGTCTTCATGTTTGCCGTGTATTGTGATGAAATCATCACTAACGCTGACAGACAGCTCATCAGGGGAGAAATGCTTCACATCCACATAAATGACATAGCGATCCTTTTCCAAGCGCATCTAAATACATACAGTAGAGCAGTGAGTCAGCCTGGGATAAAAACCCATACAAATCTTGTTTAATGAAGGACTGGCACCTGAAAATTACACAAACACTCATGATATCAGTGGAGGTTTTGACTCTGATGATCATTAATCCAAACCTCACAAACGAAAGGCCATAAAACACTGACATTTGTGCGTAACTCCCATGATGTAATAATCTTAATTACACAGGTGAACTGTACTCTACCTCACTGTGTCCATTGTCGGGCCAGTTGAACCAACGCATAAACAAAGGGCGCATCCAGGGGAAGGACCAGGAGAATGGCCACATCATTGGCCAGTCAGTGAGAGGTTCTGCCATGGAGAGGTCAGGAAATCGATGTGGGAACGCCCGGCGGTACCAGGGATACTGGATGGGGATATCCATGGTGAGATTCCAAGAGGGTTGTAATAAATGACGAGGCAGGCTGACTAGGTCTGATTTGGTTTGAGATGGGTGCTGCTGTGCTCTCCTGCACTGAATTTATAGGTCTTTCCCTCCCATCCAAGCCAGACTTTGCCTCTGTTCACCACCTCTGCACCTCCTCCCCTCCGTGACCTCCCATGCACACTTGCATATGGACTCTGCCAACAGCCTGATCTTTCTGGAACAATGATCTCAACTGTTTATCCCTCCATCACTCCCATTGTTTTATCTGTCTGACTGAGACTGGTTCTCTCCCTCGCCGTTACCCTCTATCTGTCCCTGTTCTCTCGGTCATGAGGTGACACTGGCTAGGAATACTGCTGACATCCTCCATGCTCATTCCCCAGGAAATGCTCCTGTCTGGTGTGTGTGTGCCTGTGTGTGTGTTTTTGTGAGGGTTTGTTTGAGGAATAGCTGCCAGAGCATTAGCCTGCTGTGCTCTGAGTGCCAGGAGCTTTAGGTTTGTGTGTGGAGTGGATGTGTGACTGAATGGGAACTGATGAGTTTGTAAGGGCCAGCATTAGATGACACTGTGCGTATCATTTTGCTATGAGCTCAGATGTAAAATATGAAGTCCTTTGCGTTGGTTGTGCCAATAAATTTCTTTCATCCTCCCAGTCATGTTAGTACTGAAGGCTATATGCATTAAATTATATCTGCAAGCATAGAGGTTCATCAGAGGCTTTTAAACCATCACACCATGAATTTTAGTTTTAGTGCTTTGCAGACCAAGCCCAGGCACTGTGCCTGAGCCAAAGACCAGTCCAATCAAAGCTGGAGTTTTTATCTATCATTAATATAAATGCCCAATATAAATGTTAGGTTTATGGACAGGTCGAAATGAATTCAAGTAAGAAAGCAATAAAGACACTCCAAGGTACTAAAGCATGAGCATGGCAGGTAGCAGTAAAAGCCCTGACTGTAGTGAATTAAAGGATTTGTATTTTACTGATTATAAATGAAAGCTTTGTAAGTGTAAAACATTATATGTTTAATCAGTCTTTGTTAAACTGTTACCTTTTTAAAACTGTCCAAAAGCTCAGCAGAAATATGTGCTGAACCTTTTTCTTTTCTTGCCCTTAAGGCCTTTCAGGAAGGCTCTCCAAAACGTGGTTAACGTTGTTTATCGCAAACTATAAGTTTTCCCTAAACACGGGAAACTAGTTTTCATTCTTAAACCCAACAAAAGAATAGAAAAGAAACAAAGAAAAAGACAGGAAATACGGTATCCACAAAGTCGGCCCTATTAGCGTCGCTTGTTACCATGGTGATGTGTCTTGTCCCGGTCTCTTAGACTGGAGCAGTTTTGTTGGTGTAGTTGGAAATAACCAACATAAATGTGCTAGCCGGTCAGAATCGTTTTTGTGGACGCAGAAATGGATTTACCAGCGTCGTATTATGGGGAACTTGATCAAAGAAACCCAGTACTTTCAGCTTTTAAGCGAGAGATTAACTCGTTTATAACGCTGATGAAACAAGTGGCTTCGTCGAACAACCAGGACAACAGCACTTATGCTAAAGGGTGAGATGCTAAAAAGCCAAGTCAGCGCTAGCTTATAAAGCTCATATTGACTGATTATAGGAAACTTTAGCTTATTAAATCAGGCTTATTTAAATAAATTTTTATAGCTAGTTGCGTGCAGTTTTTATTACCGTCATTGTTCCACTAAAATGTATTTAGCTAATAATAAATGATACACTGTGTAGCTTATAATTATTATGGTGTTTATGATTTGACCATAATATATGGAAATGTTTGATAAGGTCCAGTTACTAGTCTCAAACACTTGGCTTGTACTTAAGAAAAGTCTTGAGTGCACCATTTACATTTTTTGCTTTGCTATAACTGCATGTATCTGCTGTATAAAGCAGGATTGCAGTGGCCTTTAATAATAACTTCAATATCATACTGCAAGCTATACTTTTTAGGAGACGCTGACAGTTGCTGCTAGCCAGCATCATTTTTTTTAAAAAAACCCAGAACAACCGAGTCGTCAGCGTACATCACAGCATAATTAAAGGCTTTTTCCTATCATGCATCCACTGAATGTCCTTGTTTAACTTTTTAAAAAGATCATGTAGAAAATGAAAATAACAATGTTCAGTTTGTCAGTATCCCAAAAAACAGATTTGAACATATTTTATATTACATAGATCTTGAACCAGTTAGAGATCTCTTGGTGTTGATGTTTGCTTATTTATGTTATTTATTTTAAAGCTATGCTTTTCTGAATTCATTTTCAAAGGATTAAAATTCTGGTGGAGATATGGAAAAAGTTCAAACATCGACTGCCTTTGAAACTGTACCAGGAGCACATGTTGCAGATTGCAGATTTTCTCTTTGGAATAAAGGTATTTGACAAATCCCCCAAATTAGAATACCTACTAATATTTGGTTACCACAGACTTTTTCTTTGATTAAATATTAATTCAGTCTGTGAATTACACAGTTTTTTCAGTCACTATTGTCAGTCTTGGTTGCTGTGAATTCTTTGTTTTACTACTTGACTCATTGGTTTTGTTCTCAGTATTTGCAATCTTGGTTTTGCTGCAGTAAAACTATAAGAAGCCTTTGGATATGTTGTCTTCTGCGCATTAATTACATGTTAACACATTCACAGTGTTATTTTTCTTCCCTCTGCTTCTTCAAGCTGTACCAGCTGGCTCTAAGGCAGGGCTACAGTCTCCACCTGTCACAGTTCAGCTCAGTGAAAATAACTGACATCACAAATGTGGATCAGTTTATGGCCTGCTTCTTCCCCGAAGGGCTTGATACAGACCAAAATACCTTTGCCATGAAGGTAAGGTACACATCACTGTGTGACTGTGTGTGTCCTGTGTATCTCTGTTTAAAATGCTGTGTAATAACTGTTTCCAGGATTTGCTTTGTTGTTTTATGCTACAAAGAAAGTTTACTACATTGGCTGAGGTCATTGACATTTTGAGACATTTTTGTTAAAAATCTGCTATTATTCTGTATGTATCCATGTGTCTGTGCCTGTGTGTCTGTCCTCTATATGTGTGTGTTTGTGTCTGTGTGTGTACAGGTACGTGCCATGCAGGGCTGTGCCCTGTGTATATTTGAGCTGGAGAGACAGCACAGTTTCCTCAGCCAAAAGGGGCTCTGTAAACTGCTGCGTGTGCTGAACTTCATGAGGACCATGATGCAGGCATTTCAGCAACACGAGCACCTCTACTGGCAGATATATAATGGTATATTAGAAGAACTTGTATAATTCAGTGTGATATTTCTATCTAGGAGTAATCTTGGTAGAACAAATTGAGCTCTCAAAATTTGAAGATAAAAATGAAAATGAACTGTTCATAAACTGTTTATCTACTATTGTATTAAGTAGTAATGTATTTCTATCTCTTGTCATCCAGGTTCATTACACATTTACAATGTCTGCCGTTATTTGATGACTATGCAGTGCAGCGCGCAGGTACTGTTCACTCCTGCCACTTTTCACTTCTGCTACTCATTCCTAAAGCAGGGATGTCAAACATAAGGCTCACAGGCCAAAATCAGCCTGTCAAGGTCTCCGATCTGGCCCACTGGGTTACTTTAAAAAATGTGAAGAAAGGCATACATTTGGGGTTTTTAACTGTGATTTGTAAGTTTTACAACTTTTCCTAATGATAAAGACCTCATCTATTGCCATTCATACTACCGTACATCAAAGTAAGCAGTAGATAAGCAAACAAGTTCCAAGTTTTTTTTACTCAGTCAAAGTGGGCTGTATCTGGCCCACGATGTGAAATGAGTTTGACACCCCTGCCCTAAAGGAAAATAAAAACATGAAGGATGGTGAGAAAATCATGTGTGACAGAGACTGAATGTCTAACTGAATGTTGGAATATGGCTTTGGACTGATCGTGAGTGACAATATTTCAGTTTTAGTTGATTGAGCCTCTGCACATTGCAGAACACACAACTAAATCTGTGTAATATTGTTATATAATGAATGTAGTGTATAATAAAATTGTGTAGTTGTCTTTTTAATACTTTGTGATACTCACAGCCTCCGTTTGTCATCCTATTCAGGCACTGGAGTACCTCCTGTGGGCAAGCATCAGTTTGGAGTTGTCCATCCCTCTGATGACAGCTAAGTATCTGCCAGTGATCGTCACACTCTACTGTGCCGTCTGCCAGTGTTACTATGACAACCATGCTGAGGTGCAGGCGGAGGTGAAATACGTCAGCGTCAGACACCTACAAATACACGATTTGATCCATCACAGGCTGATCTAATCAGTAATAAATGCTCATTGTAACTTGGTGTTGATCTTTATGTAATTTCCTTAGCCTGCCTGCTGTTAATCAGCACAAGGCACTAAATTATTCCTCACACTTGACTGTACAAAAAGAAAGTCTTGCTGGTATGGTTAACCCATGAGTATATTTGCTAACTACATTTGTTTGTATAGTTTATTTTGAAATGCAACCATCATATTGTTGCAATAAAAGTTAATTGGATTTGTGTGTCCTCAAATGCTCTCAGGAATTTGCCCGGAGAGCCCTTGGAAAAATCAATGAATTAGCAAAACTCGGGGAGCACAGTGAAGTTCCTGCCACCAGAGAGACTCAGAGAGCTTACAAAGATGCCTCCATCAAGGCAAGAAACTTGTCCTTGAGATACATCAGCACACTATGTTGTTGTGATAAAATGCTGTTGTTTCTCAGTGTGTTAGATACAGCAATTTCCATACTTACATGCTCACAACTGAATATAGTCACTTCTGAAGAAGCTTACTTACCTTGTCAGTGTTTTACAGTATTGATGTGCTCTTCTTTGGTTAACATATGAAAGGTGATTGAGAGCGTTCTGTTTTTCAGCTTGGTGCCATGATTTTCAAGCGAGCAGCATTTGAGACCCGAAAGAGACCCAAAACCCTGTACAAGACCAAAATCAAAAGCACCCTGAAGGACATACCTAATGTAATGGGATCTGCTTTACTGCCATATCATCATATTTAATGTTAATTCTTACTTTTAAATGCAGTATAATTTAGGGGCTCTTGTTAGTTGTTTAACGCTGTATACTGTGTTATCACCTTTAAATCTTCTATCACTCTATGCATTGCCTTTGTTGGATTTCTTTAATAATAATAATAATAATTAAATAACCCCGTGCCATATAGTTTAATTGTTTGAACCCTAGATTTCTGTTTTAGTTCTGTTTGTTTTTTACAACCTGTTTGCTTCTAAGGAAATCTAATGTTGTGAGTCGGTGTTGTAACTAAAATCACATGCCTATGTGTGTGTACTGTAGGTGCCATGGCCTCGTACCCCAACAGAGCGCCTGCTAACAGGCTTGTTTGAGTGCAGTGCAGCACAGTTCCTGGGCATTTTGGAAGCACTCTGGGACAGCAACACGCGGCCACTTCAAATGAGAATGCCTGAAGATCCGGAGCTACAAGAGGTCTACCTGGAACTCCTGTCTGCTGGAATTAGTTTGTTATCTGGTTAGTGAAACAAGTACACAATAAAAAACATTTTGTGATTTCAGTAAGGTGAGGGATTCTGAGTGGGTAATGTACATGTATGGCCGTGTCTGTCAAGGTGTCACTGGTGAGCAGAGGTATGATGACCACCCGTGCCTGTCTCCTCTTGTACTGACACAGAATTCGACTCTGATAGATTTAGCCATTTCAGGTGAGTCATTTTGGTCCTTTATTACAATGAGCATGTGTGTTTGTTTTGTGCATTGCTTTAAAAGTCAGTATGAGATAAGGAGATGTGTTGTGTTGCTAGGAGAAAACAAAATACCCGTCATGTCTGCAGTGAGGTTCATCAAACTGCTGTTTCAGTACAAGCAGCAGGATGCATTTACTGAACTCAGCACAGAGATGCTGCAGGTTTTGACTGTAAGTAGCACACAAGCAAAAATGCTTTAATTCATATTAATGAGAAAAGTGGAATACATCAGGTTTCACATGCATTTCAAGATTGATGATTCGGTTTGGGGCTTCCACTGTTTGAATGATCATCAGGGAAGTTTTTATTTAATTTGGCTTTCTCTAATCACAGAGTTTGGATGGCCAATCATTCAGGAGGGGAAAGCAGGAGCTTGCTTTGCTTCACAGTTTCAACATTTTGCTGTCTACCCAGAGGAGCCCTCCTAAAGAAGACATCACAAGCAAAGGTAGCAATATTAAATCTGCCACATACAGACTTATTAAAATTTTCAGGCTCCAAACTTTTATTTTGAAAAATAAACCTTATTAATAAAGGATTCATTAAATAGCTTTCTGCCTCCCTGTCCTTGAATTTTGTGCTTTTAAGCTGCTACAGAGTTTATCAGTATTTTTACCGCATGTAATACATCCAGTTTTTATCAAAATTAGCCAGCAGATTAGTATATCTGGAATCTAATTTTTCAAATCAGCTAAAAATTCAGCATGCTAGCACAAAGTCTGAGTAATGTTCAATCAATATTGTGAGAATAGAGCTGGTAAAGGTTTAGATATTTCACTGAAAGCAAGTAGGTATTATGTAACTTCTGTCCAGGGATCACCACTTACCTAAATCAAATAGAGTACATATGAGAAATGTCAACTGCAAAACATGTCTGGATCTATTTTTTCGTGATGTTTTTAGGTCAAATAATGTACTAAACATTGATTAATTGTTAGTATGGTGGTCAGTGGTGAGCTTTGGTTCCTCAGATTATTCCAAACTAATCTCAGCAATCACAATATAAAGTGGTCATGTTCTTTTATGTTTCCACAGACCAACATAAGGCTTCACTTTCTATGAGTGATAAACTGATGGATCTGGTAGAAACCCTTCACAAGTCCGTCTGTGATTCTGCTCCTGTAAGTTTCTATGCCACGTACTGTTTGCAGGTGTTTGTGTTGAGGATAAAGGATTAGGGTTCAGGCTAAAGTTAGAATTCAGAGGAGGAGATTTATAAGCATTTAAGCTGTGTGTGTTTGTGTCTGTGTAGGAGGTGCAGCCAGATGCAGACCTGATTTTGGATATTGTGTTGTTCCTGTGGGGTAAGATGAAAGCGGTGATACAGAGAGATCCTCTGCAAAATCATAACAAGGTATGTGTTCAAAAAAACATTTCCTGCGGCTGCTTCCGACTTTATTGCTGTTAAATATAAAACTTTGCATAGTACATTCATGAATTTTCATTGTTCTGTTCATTTGTCTTTTTTGCTGTTTGTAAATCTATTTTTGCAGTGGTTGTGGTGTCTTTATGTGTTGTATGAGGTGGCCCTCACCTGTGACCTGGCAGCTGTTGACTGTATCATGATAGCAGAGATGAGCCACACACTGGGCATGCTGCTTGAGAATGCAGCTGAATATTTTCTTGAAACTTCAACGTCAGGTGCGAGGTTATTTTCTGCCACTTGCTCTGTTACGGTCTGCTGGAGATTTAAAGCTATTGTTGTTTGTACTGTATCTATTTGATCTTGCACCGTCACAAACACATACGTATGCATACGCATACGAACATGCACTACAGACACAAACCAAAGCTTTGAGAATATTTTTATTCTCATGTCTTATCTCCAGCAGTTTGCGAAAGAGACTGTGATGATGCAAAGCCAAACTCTTTCTCTATTCTTGAGGTATGTAAATAGACTGGTTGGGCATACCATCAAAATGTGAACAAATGACATCATACTGCATGGTGCTATTGGGCAGTGTCCTGTCTCTTGTTTACTGAAAGTATGAAGTGAACTTTTTATATGTGTGTTTGTGTTTGCAGAGTTCAAGCACAGAGCTGCTTCAGAAAGTGTGTGAGGTGGTAAAGAGGGGTCTCGAAGCTTTGGCAAAGGGTGCGGCTACGCTGGCCCCCCAGGACTGCTCAGCTTTCACTGACTTTGCGTTCATGCAGGTACACAGTCATCTTGTCCCACACGCATTTCTAGCATGTTGGTAAATATTCTTTCTCACATTTACTGAGTTTATTTACTAAATCTTGTATGGGCATGCAGTTTTTCGTTTTGTTTTTTTAAATTGCATGTGTTCTTCTTCTGATAGAAATTTTGTCCCCTCCAGTCATCGGCTTTTTCCACAACCTCTCCAAAATCATCAAAACACAGAAATGAAGACGATGAAGTAAATCTGAAAAAAGGAGAGGTGGAAACTCAAACAGAATCTGACTTTAATGGCTGTCGACAAACTGAAGCCACATGCACGTATCTTCTGATCAAAGATCTCCACCTAGAGTTGGACATTGTCCTCCACAGGGCTTCCCTCAAGTTGCTGCAGCTAAATGCAGGTCAGAGTTGTTCTGGTGGTTTTACTCACCAGTGATTTTGGACAAGTAGTTTAAGCTCTGCACTGACTGAAATGGCAAAATATTGCTACTTCACACTTGCACATTTATAAACAGAAGTTAAAATCTGGCAACAGTAAATCATAGTTAGAGGGAATTAAATACATATGCTTACCGACAAGTTGTATGTCTGAATATAATATAAATTGTGAGTAAACTGTCTTTGTTTAGTTGTAGAGTCTGAACTGTTGGACCGGATCAAAAAAAACAAGGTGTCCAAAGCTCTGTTCCTGATCCAGAAAGCTTTGCTGGTGTACAACAACATGGAACAAAGTGACATCAGTGAAACCAAAAGTCTGCTGGAGGTTAAACAAGCAGAATACTTTCACGACATTTGGTTGATTATAGCCACATTTTGACTTAGTGGTGTTTAATATTAGTTTTAAGGACATGTGAAAATTATACTGCTGTGCGCTGTTGATAGGATGCTGCTACCCTCATAGAGAAAGCAGGTATGGAGGAGAGAAAAGTGTACATGTCCTCAACTCCTAATACTACATCTGAAGATAAAGGCAAAGTAATCAAGGAGGACGGACAGAGCCCTCCACCTCCTCCTGTCCTACTCTCACGCAACAACCACTCCATGACCTTTGCCCCAGCACCTCATAACTTAGAGGGACAAGTGAGATTTACATTTAATTAGGCCATCATTTTACTAATCTTAATAACCTAACAGTGAGCAAATAATCCACACATGTTCAACACTTTTTGAAATCTTTCCTCTTTTGTTTCCTTTGAGGTGTGCTGGTACCAGCTTTGCAGTCGGGTAGCTGAGGGCATACACCGGAAAGTCCGGCTTGGAGACTGCAGCCTGCCAGGAACTGGAAATATGGTGCAGTTTATTTCTTCACAGAAGAAGAATATCAAGTGTAGTGAAACTCATTTTTGTCATTATCACTTACCTCTGTGTATATGATTTTGTTTCAAGGTACCTGCTGTATCTGGTGAGTGTGTGCTGAGGGTGGAGGGTCTGGAGCCCAATCAGAAGTATGTGTTTGCTGTTGCAGCATACAACAGTCAGGGAGAGCTACTGGGCAGCACTATAGGGGGGACAACATTACCACTGTTGGCATCCATGCCTGTACCACTGCTCTCTGCTTGGGCTCATTTGGCTAAGGTACAATTTCAAGCTACTCTACACCTGTACCAAGTAGACAGAGAAAGGTTTGGGCTATGTTTTTAGCCTTGTTGACTTTTTCCTCAGGTGGCTTTTCAGACAGAGCAGTATGCTATAGCAAAAAGAGCCTGCAGAGAACTTTGGAGCCACTGCACCTACCCTGACAGTGAGTCCAACAGCACAGAGGGTAGACTAGCCACCACAGGGTGAGGAGGGAAACACACACCACACAGTACCTGTCAAGGAATTTTCTTTTTTGTTTTGTATTTACTTACCTCCTACTCTGTCTTCATTTATCATGCTAAAGACTACGCAAAGAAATCCTGCAGTACTCCTCTCTTCACTTGTGTCAGCTGTTTCTCACGTCCATCTTCATAGAGACAGAGATCAACATTCAGCAGGGATCACTCTATTGGGACTCATTCAGTGACAATGGACCATTTATCTGGGAAAAAGTAAATACCTGAGTCTTGTTGAGCACTGTGCAGTGACACTAACTTATACACTTATTTTGCATTTTCTAAATGGAATGCTCTTCCTGTTTGTACGCAGGAAGCCAGACTGGAAGAATGCGAGCGAATGCTGGTGGCCATGGACTTGGCGATGTGTTTGAATGATGCGGCTGCTGCTTTGCAGGCTGCAGTTAGCTGCTACGGGCTCCTGGCACCTATAATGTTCCATCAGATTACTTGTGACTCTGTGGTGCAAGTATGCAACCACCACGTCCATAAAAGTATCAACAGTATAACATAGTAAGAACTATAAATGAATAATCATACCTCTGTTTGTGTTCTGGTGTTTAGGTACTAAAAAAATGCTTGATGGTTTTGGAGGAGAATTCAGGTCTTCTAAAACAAAAATGGACTGGAAACACCTCAGAATCTTTTATCCACATGATAGCCTGCATCACCTACTACCTGGCAAAGGTGTGTGTGTGTGTGTGTGTGTGTGTGTGTGTGTGTGTGTGTGTGTGTGTGTGTGTGTGTGTGTGTGTGTGTGTGTGTGTGTGTGTGTGTGTGTGTGCGTGCGTGCGTGCGTGCGTGCACATAGTGTTCATGTTAATGTGCGTACAAATAGATAACCTTTTCTAATTGTATGCACAAGTTTTAAAGTGTTATACATAAAAGTTTTGATTACTTCTTGCACTCATTGTTTGCATGTATATATTTGCACTGCATATTGGTTGACAGCGCTCCGTTGGATTTACCACTACATAAAATCTTTTTGTATAGTTTGAGACCATGCTACAATGCCAATCCATTTGTGTATTTATTATTTTGTGTTGACTTTTACTTACATTTACAGTGACTCACATGGAATTTAAAATAAGAATAAAATCAAAACTTTGTGCAAACTAACTGGGAACTCTTCTGTTCTTCCTGACAGACGTTGCGTGTGCTCAGGAAACACGAGATGGCCAAAGCACTGATGGACTGTGGCTGCAGGCTACTTCAGGATGTCTATCATGCCCAGCTGCAGATTAGGAGACTCACCAATCAATCTGAGGGTGTAAGAGCTGTTTTCTGGATGCTGTTGTGATATATTATGTATATACTTAAGTAAAGTACGACTTCTAGCATTTTTGTGCATTTCCATGTGTATAGCGTAAAACGGCAGATCAAGCCACAGTCAAGAGTGAGATGAAAATAAGTCGTCAGCTGAAGGCACTGGAAAGAAAGAACAAGAAAATAACAGTTTCAAAAGGAACACACACCCCAGAGCCTGGTAATAAACACATGTACTCACACTGGTCCTGTTAGTGGTGTGCAAAAGTCTCAAACCATTCCTTATTTCTTTGTATTTTGGTATGTAAATGGGAAATTGGTGCAGTAATTTAGTGAAATGTGGAAACATACACTGAAATATAGTAAATAATGAACATCTTTATTCTTCAACACAGCCTAAACTCTCTTGGGGAGGCTTTCTTGTGATTTGTAAGTAGTCAGGAATTCAGGAATCGTTCTCCGAGCTTCTTGAAGGACATTCAAAGCTCTTCTCTGGATGTTATCTGCCTTTTGTTCTGTTCCCTGTCAACATGACCCTACACTGATTCAGTAATGTTGAGGAAAAGCCAATCCATTAGTGATATTGTGTTTTTCTATTCAGCCCTTACTGCATTGACGATGTGTTTGGGATCGTTGCTATCCTGAAAAATGATGCTTTCCAGATGATAAGCATCTGGAAAAGATACAATTTAAAATTATTTGCCAAGTCGTATGTGGCTTAATAAAAGCATTTTCTGAAAATGGTCATGTACAAGCACTAGACTGAAAATGAGTGACAAAATAGCCAATGTCCAAAACCCTTCAGAAAGCCTCGGGTGTTGTTCAACAACACTTAAAAAATTACAAGGTTGACTCTTTGAAACAAATCAGGAAGAAATGAGGGATGGCACAAGATTTTTGCACAGTAATGCTTATAGAAGAAAGTTTGCATTTTTGTTATAAATCCTGTAATTTTTGGACTGATTTCTATGTATTTTTTCATATATTTTTCCAGAGACTTCTCAGACACTAACCGTCTCAGAAGATCCAAACTTATTGTACGAGCTGATCTCCAGTGGCACATTAAAGGATGCCTACATGCACGGTAAGCTGTATAGTCTTTCATATTTTTTTTATGACGTAATTATTAGTATTGCTAATTCGTAGGTTTGTTCGTGTGTGTGTGTCCTTGATAGTAATGAAACTCCGACGCAAGGTGTATTTTACTGAGTTTGCTGCACTGCTACTCCAAAGAACCATGAAAGAAGGCCACACAGACCTTGTGTTGGAATGGGGGCAGAGCATGTTTCAGTTTCTTTCCAGGTGTGCTTTTAATATAAAGCTCTTCAATATATTTTTAAAAGCTAAAGACACCTAAAGATATCAGAAAGATATGAATGTCAGTTTCATTAAGTAAAGTTCGTGAATAGTTTTCTCTTTGGCAGCCGTGACGAGGCGATGGTACTGTCCACTAAATGTTTGGAGGGGCACGGTCAGATTAGAAAAAGAAGTGGAAACCAGAATGCAAAAGGAAGCGAAACCTCCCAGGTGATGATACAACATGTGCACACATGCATGTAGTTAATAAGGGCAGGAAATATCTGAGTTACACTGACAAAAATGTACATTACATCTCTGAATCTTTGGCTCACCAGGCTCAGTTTTAGTGCCAAAATTATGCTGCGACTTGAGAGAAAACTTTGTTTTTACTTTGTTGCTGCAATATCAACTAAAAACAATAACATGTGCTGCCCTTTAAACAGCACAAGAACGCTTCTTCACATGATGATACAAGAAAGCAAGCAAAGCATAAACTGGCACAGAATATGCTTTTGAAAATGAGGACTCACAGGTAGAGTATCTGTGTTTTTGTTTTTCTGTTTTCAGGAGGTTTCTTGATCATTTCTGTAAGTCCATATATAATAAGTGTGTTCATGTTTGTAGGGAAGTGCTGGCTATGGAGAACTTGCTTGCTATGATTTCATCTGTGATGCAGCGCCAAAAGAAGAGGCTACAGCTGAGGCACACTTGCGCTGTGGAGAGGGTGTGGAGATCACACCTGAACTACTACATGGCTCAGGCCCATTTAGCAGTGTTTTACCAGCGTCTGCCCCAACAACACAGAGGAGACCTGAAGCAGAGGTTCACACACAGAGATGCCAGATATTATTCTTTACTTTTTCATTTTTTTTTCTCTTTGTAATAAAAGACTCACACTGAATACAAACACTAAGAAACAACATTTTTCTGATTGATGCTAAGCAGCTTTGCCTTGTTTTTGGGTGGCAATGTATTTACTTTTACGTGTATTATCTGAGCTGAGATACTGTAGTACTTCACATGGTTGACTAATTATAAAATGTCCTGCACTGTTTGTTCTTTTAACAGATACAGCCAGTTTCACCCTTTGTGTTTTTCTCTGGCTTACTCTGGTGTCCTGGTATGGAGGAACAACTCGCAGCAACATGAGTTGGAGTCTTCAAATGAAGCTGTTTTACATGAAGACTCATCTGATCACATGGACTATGTGATGACAGCTCACAAAGATAGAGGAAGAAAGGATGGTAAGAAGAAAAAGGCACACGGAAAATAAAGTGAAGAGAAAAGCTAGCATCTGGTCTGTCTGTCAACATTTGTCTTAATCTGTTGTAGCAGTTGATGGCTCTGTCGCAGAGGACAGATGTAAGGAGGGAGAGGGCTCTCCTCATTCTGTGGAACAGCAGATGGAGGCACAGAGGTGCACTGGTGCCACACTGCTGGAGTCAATTAACAAAGTTGCTGTGCATCTCCGGAGAGCGATGGTACCATTGATACATATGTGGATGTAAACTTATATATGACTTTACAGTGACTTTACATCTACATCCAACTCCAACCCTCTGCATGTCCTCCTTCACTACATACGTGAATATTCTCTGTGGTCTTCCTCTTTTCCTCCTTCTTCAACAGCCTTTGTCCAGTATATCCACTCCCCCTCCTCTGCACAACTTACAGTCCAACCTGAGCTGTCCCTCTGATGTACTCATATCTAATACTGTTCATTATTTTCCAGGTGTTGGCTCATCGTGGCAACCACTGGACCACTCTGCAGTGTGTGTGTCAGACACTGTGGGACCAAAGCTGCAGAATCACTGTCCTTGTACAGAGAGCTGCTCAGCTTGAAACTCCATGTACGATTACAGCAGAACAGCTGCACAGTATTCTCACCCCACTGCTGGTGCTGGCCACTGACTTTATCATGGACATGCTGCAAAAACTAGGGGTGAGCTTCACATATTGCTATTTGTACTAATAGCTGCTTTCTAAAAACTTGCACATAGTTTTATTCCTAGGAAAGTATAAAGGCAAAACCACAGCTTACATGTCACTATGTGTACTTTTACATTTTCATCTGCATTTCTGCCCCTGCTAGCTCTGGAGTTTGTATGGCAGTGACTTGACTGAAGATGAGCTAGAGTCCAGTCTCCACTTCTCAGTCCCACTTGATGACAGCACCCAGGTGGATCTGCGTTGGGTCCGCACGTTGGTGTTGCACACTCTTGAGTGGCTCCATGACAGTGGCAAGTGGGAAAGCCTGGCCCACTTTGCTTTACTTTTCAACTCATACACACGGTGAATAAGACGTACTACAAATCTTCTTCTTCTTTTGGCTGCTTCTGTTAGTGGCTGCAACAGTGGATTATCTGCCTCCATCTAAACCTATCCCATGGATCCTAATCTATCACATCAACCCTCTGCATGTCCTCCTCTCAGGTCTTCTATAAGACTTATTACAAATAGAAACATTTGTTAGGGAGAAGTAAATCAAATGCTCTTTGAGATCTTGGCATCGCAGGAGATTTGAGTGGGGTTGTTGTACTTTGCATGAAACATAAATTCACCATAAGAAACCAGGAAAACTCAAAATCATGTAATATAGAGAAACTTGATGAATACTGTGTTTTTTCACTTGTTAATGACCAAGACATTTAGTTCCTCACAATCTATGTTCCTGACAATGTTTTGTGTGTTTGTTTCCATCTATGTAATGATACTAGGGATCGGTATACTGTTATCGTAACTCCTCTGCTTGTCCACGCCCAGAGGATGTTACTTGAAAGAATAAACTCTTTTGGAGGCCCTTCATTCCCACAGCCACACCATGTCAACACACAGAAGGCCACTGGAAAAGAGGTAGCACAGACCCATACACAGAAACGCACACACAAAGCATAGCAAAAAAAAAAGTGCTCGTGTGCATGGGTGAATGAGGCAAGTCGTGTAAAGCGCTTTGAGTTCTCAGATAAAGTAGAAAAGTGCTGGTCTATTTACCATTTACACTCCCATTTATTGTAACTGTGGCTCACTTAGCTACCACCTGAGATACCACCTTTAAATCAACCTCAGACTCCTCCTGTCTATGTGTCAAGGTATTCTTGGAGAAACCAAAGTTGCCCCTGATGCATTTATCAGAGTGTGAGTGTGTGTGAATATTAGAAATAAATGCTTAGGTATAGCTAAAAGCACCTTATGAATGTGTGTGAATGAGATTTTAGTGGGACGCTCTTTGAGTAGAAAGGGGCTATAGTACCGGTCATCATGTGTTGGTTAAAATCAAAGTGTAAGAAGTAAAACTAAGGCAGTACAAATGGTTTTATACAGAAATATTGTGGAATATTTGAAAAACTTAAATTATTTCAGTTAAATATCTCATAACTCACAGCACCACGGAATCTATGTTTGTTCTAGTTGCAGTCCTTAATTAATCTCTTGTGTCTACAATCTTGCATTGTCTGTATTGTGCAGTAAATGAGTGTATACTATGCTTTTCAGGTGACCAATAAAAGTTATGCAGGCTGCCAGCTTCTCAGTGGTCGGATCCATCACGCCGCACAGAAACGGCACCTTCACAAAAAAGCAGCACTGACAAACTCGATTCCTCGAGAAGCGGTTGATCTTACAGGTTTACACAGCCAAACAGCTCATCTAAAATAATGTTAACACTGGTTTGTGTACAGTAAATAGTAATGACTAAATACCAGAGTAAGAACTAAATGTTAGACAATAACTTATCAATTGCAGCAGCGCAGGTGTCATATTTTCATGTACATGCTGTATATTTAAGGTGCGGAGATACAGCACTCCATGTCCCTTGTTTGTGTCCCACTGGATGTAGAGGACACGCTGAGCTGTTATCATCAAGCTCTTGAGAAAAAAACATATTGTCTTCAGATGTTCCAGCACAGTCGCTCACTGCTTGTGCTGCTTCTGGCAAACACACAACCCTGTAAGTTCTTCACTGTTTGAATAACACATACACATGTCGCACACAGTATTTTAAATTAATACTTTTTGCACTGCTTGTGTCCCTCGTGAGGTTTTATGATACCGACGCAGCATTGTCGGAGCCGAGGTCTCAGCCATTCAGCGAGCTTTGTGAATTTCAGTCCCGTTGTTATGCCCACTCCAAACATCCAACCATGTGACCTGACAGAGGAGGACTACAGTACTCCAGATGCTATCTATGGCTTGCCTATCAGCCGTGACCACTTGCAGACTATCATTTCTGCATACTCCACTTCTATAAGTACGAGAACAAAAAATGTTTAGAAACTGTCGAGACTTTTATTGCACATTTTACATAAATAAGGCAAATATCAACAAATGCAGACTAAGTGACCTTACAGCAATATAGGATGAAGACATATGAGCACATATTTCAGTGGGTCAGATGGTTTACTGTCCTTATAATTATCATTCACCTTTTCCTCAGAATACCTGAAGGCTAACAGCCGTGACTCCCTCAGAGTTCTGGCTCTGCATGAACTGGGAAACCTGCAGTTCTACAGTGGAAACACACGGTTAGCAAACTGTTGTACACGAGTGTGTTGGAACAAGTCTTCAGCCTTGTATTTAAATGCATTTACTTGTATTTAAATGCATTTACTTGTATTTAAATGCATTTTCAACCTTTTATCAAAAGCAAAACTCAGATTGGCATAATTTATGATTTATTATGGTAAGAATTTTATTCCTGGTGTTTTTTATTTCCAGAGCTGCTCACTCATGCTGGAGTAAAGCCGTAGATTGTGCCTTGAAGAGCTCAGGTGTTTTGGAGAAATGGGATGGCGCGTCGCTTGGGAATGGCTCCCTGCAAGAAATTCTAAGGCAGGCTGGAATGTGGGGATGTCTGCAGGCGGCTGTGGTCACCGCTAAGATAGCACAGTAGGTTTCACTGAGGTTTATCATTGACTTGATGTGTTTTTTCATGGGTTTTCCAAGCATACACCTTTAGGTTTCGCCAACTCCTGCTGCATGTTTTTTGGTTCTGCAGGTTTATCTTAACTTCTGATATCAACCAGCGGACAAAGTACTGTCTCCTGTCTGCTTACCTGTTTAAGGTAAAACACATGGTTTGAGCAGATATACTGTTGCGTGTTTTAATGTGTAGGTATGCATGCGTATGCATTCATTCCTACATGCCAAGGGCAAAGCATGTAATAGACACCCAGTTCTCTTTGTCTCTCCAAAGGGTGAAATGGACACGCATGCATAAGCTGCATTACCAACAGGGGGAGATAATACATTTAGGCCAAGACATCAGTAGTGAGCAAAAATTGTATAAAGTGCATTCTAGAGCCTTTAATCGCCAGAAACGATTAAGCTAGGTGCCTAATATGTATTTACATGTAAATATGTTAATAATGTCTATGTAAATGATTTCCCCTGATTGTTTTAATGTTGTCTTGAAATAAAATATCTCCCTCTGCTGTTATTACAACTTACTGCAACTTCTGCACATGTGTCCACTTCATGCTTTGGAGAGGCAAAGCATGAAGTGGACACAGTGGACTGGAGTGTCTATTACACATTTTTGCTTCCTTCTTTAGAGTTTGCTGTGTTGCTCCATGGCTCAACCCCAGGCAGACCTCCAGTACGCCTCCTACAGCATCGGAGATGAGTTGCTCCCTGGAGTTGACCTTTTCTCCGAACCCCACAGGCTTCACCTCGGCACAACTGTGTCAAGCCTGAACTTCATTTGCCACTGGCTTTTAACCACTGGCTACTGCATCATGGTACACATACAAAAACACTGCCCGCTATTCATCAGTGCTTATGATAAATAACTGGCTTTGTGTTAAGTTGTGTTTGTAATTTCAGCTGCTTCCTACACTAGCCCTCTATCTACATTTTGTTGGGACTGTGTGCAGAGACGTACAGCACACTGTCAAAGGCAAAATATTGAAGGTCAGAATTTGTTGTTTCTCCTGTGTTTGTATTCAAGTGTTTTGCTTTCATGATGGATTTTCTAATCTGCCTGCGTGTTTTCTGCAGATACGTGCCCTTACTGAACTGTGTCTGTTCGCTGAAGCTGTGAAGGACGCAGTTCAGCTCACACGTGGAACAGGTGTCCTTCTGCCTCATGGACAATACATTGCCAGTGCCTGTGTCCAAGTAAGAGCATTTTGTTTTTAGAAGCTGAAAGAGAATTTTCAGTGTCTTTCCACATTTTCATTTTTTTCATTTTCAGTACACTCGTGTCCTTTGTTGTCCTGGTACTGGGAAAGGTTTTGTTAATGCATTGAACTTATGGAATCATCCATATGGAATTCTTAATATAGTAATAGTAATGATTACATTGTTTTTTTTGTGTATATGGAATATTTCACTGTTGTTGAGATTATTTCAGTTACACTTCTGGCCTTGTGCAGTTTTGGCCTTCTCCTTGAAATGTCATGTGCAGTACCCTCTCAGGAAGCCCGTCATATCTGTTTTAAACTGTGAGCTGGTCTGTCTTGTGAGCACTGCAAACTTCTGGTTATCACGTGGTAAAAAACTGATTTGAAACACTGCAACATGCTGTTTTTCTCATAGCACAGTGATTAGCACTGTTGCCTCACAGCAAAAATGTCCTGAGTTTGACTCCACCACCAGGTCGCAGCCTTTCTGTGTAGAGTTTGCATGCTCTCCCCACAACCCTGATAAGAGAACTGATGGATATATGTCATAATTTCACATATGTTTTTGCTTTCTTTTGTGCAGCCTACAAAGACATTCTGTAGCAACGAGTCTCTTCTGGACAATGCAGAGGTATTCTCCACATTACTGTAAAGTCACACTTCAGAGTTTAAGTCTCTTAGTCATACTGAATTGGGTCAACCCCCTTGCCCATTCCTGTCATTTTGGCCTTCCAGGCAAATTTGAAAATACAAGTTAACCAGATATATGCACATGAAGTCACAAACATATATACACAAGTACTGTACTAACCTCTTTTTTGTCTTTGTGCTGCTCTTTTAGCTGCATACAACTTCTTTTAAATAGATGCTCTCTAAAGTGATCTACTTCATTGGATTCTTATGAATGTAATCTGTGTGTTTGCGGTGCTTGTGTTAAGGCTTTGGAGGAACTTGTGAACTGTGACTTTACTCCAGAAGTCTGCACCCTGTATGGACCAGCACTGTGCCTCAGATTTAACCTTGCTCGTGTTCAACTAGTTCTGGCACTTACTAATGCTATCGCAGGCTATCCTGTGCCAGGTCTGTAATAAGAATAATTCTTTCTTTTGTTTTGTTTCTGTTTGAGGTGATTTAAACAAGAAGATTAGAGGTAAAATTGACTCTAAACTCACATTTAATATATGCGTTCACATGAAAAAATTACATTATTGTATACATAGTGCTGACTGTTAGCAAAAAAATTGCAATCTAAAAAGATGATTTGTCCATTTTTTATGGGAGTAATAAATTTGCATACACTCACATTAAAATATACTGTTCTGTATTTGTGCCCTAAATGTTCAAGTTCTCTTTAAAAGCAACTTCAGTGATAGAACAAGCTGAGGATGAGGCAGTTTTGATGCTTTACAATTGTGAAATTTCAAAAGTGTGGATGTTTTGCAGATTCTGTGGAGGGAGAAGTTTGTATCAGTGTAACAAGTTGTTCGGTGGACCCAAAAGATGATGAGCAGGACAGTCCAGACACTGATGACTGCTGTCCAAAGACAGGAGAGCAGAAAGTTCTCAATCTTGATGCTAAGAATCTAACCCCAGAAAGGATAAAGGTAAGACTCTTGGGAATTTAAGTTTTCTGTATTTCACACAGTAAATAAAGGACTCAAGGTTGATCTGCAGAATGTGAACGATGCCAAAACACACAATAATTCCACATATTTTTTCCTGAATTCCTCTCCTGCTTTTGTAGTCCTTTAGGTAACATTTACGCGGACTTTTTGATAAGACTTTCTAAAACCTCACTGAAATGTATGAAAACAATATGACCGAATTATGTCAGGCTTAGTAAAATAATTATCCATTCACAAGTACAGGGTAGGATGAGGTGAGGCACACCCTTAAGAAATATGAAGTCAATTCTCTGCCATTTGTCATCTCTTCTGTTACAGTTCCTTTTGCTGGAACGTGCCTCCTCGTGGTTAAACACCATTTCAGAGCAGCTTGAATCTCATTCCTTGTGCAAAATGGAAACCCTGGAACTGACGATAGAATCCAATCTTCTAAAGGGCAACCTCTACATGCAACAAGGACATACGGCACTTTGGTACGATGACTTTATGCATGTCTACTGTGTACATGTGTATATCTTACCTATCCTAACCATTTTTATGTCCCCCCCCCCCCCCTTCAGCTTTGACACGGCAGTTTCATCTTTGAAGCTGCTCCAAACATCACCTGTGACTGTGAGAGGATCCTGGGCTGTAAGTGATTGGGCAAAATATTTATATAAAGCATTAACAGAATCGAGTAGGTTGATCCTTGAATGCTTGGTTACAGCAACTGTTACATTACAACCAGAATTGAATTTTAATTCTTTAAGTAATCATAATAAGACAGCAGAAATGATTTGTTGTATACATGATCTTTCTTAAGGATGATAAAGATTTTGGTGAGTCAGATGCCCAGAATGGAGACTGTCCCGGAGTAGTTGAGGCCAGTGAGAGGATTGGAGTTCATCTGTGGTTACATTGCCGCTTGGCTCTGGTCAACAGCTTGGTTGCCCACAACCCTCGCACCATTGAGCTTTTACCAGGTCTGGTCATGTGTTTGCTGTCTTTTTTTTTCAAAGTGGTGGATTGTACCACAACTTACTACAAACATTATTACTATTACAGTCACTAAAAAAAGATCACAAACTCTTTCTCTTTCTCATTTTTCACATTATAATTTTATTATAATTATTAATATTCCTAATATTTTTATTATTATTATACTTTTTGTTAATTTACGATGTATGTGGCACCATCTTTTCAAGGTAAGAACATTAATGAGGAAGCAGCCCGGGTGTTACAGGAGGGTCTTGATGAGTGTGCACTGTGGGGAGACCTTGACATTCAAGCCCTGCTGTTGGTCGAAGGTGCCAGACTGGAAGCCCGGAGAGGCAAGACTGACAACAGCATGACAATGCTGCAGGTACCATTGCACACAAAGACAAACACATTTTTTTCATTCTTTTTTGCAACAAAAGTAACGTGTTGAAAAAAGCATTAACAGAGCAGGAGACCAGAGCATGCGGTGTACATGTCTGATGGGTTGAATTCCAAGGCCATGCAGTCCTTGATTTAACCTAGATTTATACATGATCTTTGAATAATTCGGATCAGTCTATACGTGATCCAAGTTTGAAGAACTCCCTCAAGACGTTCCAGAGATTCTTGTGTTCAGCAGAATGGGACAGAGGTCAGTTAGAGACCCCATTCTCTGGTCTGCTGAGACAGTGGCTGTTAGTCACTGTTTATAAATGCAGGTAAATATAAAAAAGCTAAGAAAAAAAGCTAAATGAGATTAGATTTAGGTAAATGCAGTCACTCTTTTGTTCTCAAACTAGAAATAGAACGTGGACACTCTTGAGTTGGTGGCTCACATGATCAAAAATCTTGTTGTTTTTTTGACTTCATTAAAACGAATGAAGTGTGCACATTAGAAAGTGTGATTTTTGACGTCATGGATTGAGCCTGTATTTGTGATATAATTATCAGCATGGCTACACTGAACGTGCAGTGAATTAAAGTAATCACAGTCTCGGCGTTCGCCGTTTGTCCCTGTGTGTAGAAAGCAGTGAGCCTGCTATCAGGACGGACACGCTTGCCACAGAAGTCTGTCATTACGCTGGCTCAGGCCACTTTGCTGCTCAGTGACTTAAGAGGGGCACAGAGTATCACACCTCTACAGCTGATGCAGAAACTGCTGAAAAAGCAGGCAAGTGAAGACACAAACACTAACACACACATATGTGTACATCATATTATCGCTGTATATTCTGAAAGCAGACAAGCATAACATCATAACATTAACATTGATCTTTTTCCCCCTCTTCTTTCAGCTGTGTGATTTTGGTGAAAGTGTGGAATTAGTTGATGGAAAAATGCGTCTCTTTCCTCCCGGACCAAGAAACATCTACCTCCCATACTTCAACATACTAAACCAGACCAGTTTGCAAATTGGTAAATGAGGAACATTCTGTTTATCATGCACCACAAAGTACAACTTGGTCTTATGAATGTCATGAGTTTTAAAAGTATATATTTACAGACCAGGCGACTGATAGGCAGACGGCAGCCCTGGTATTTAGAGCTATGCTGCAACAAACAAAAAAATAAAAATAAAAAGTTCATAGTTTGAAATTTAAAATTCAATATCTCTGAAAATGGATTTCATGCAGAAGGTGTGGATCGTGAACCCCCACCTAGGATTTTACACTATACTCACTGAGGACATAGATGATGTTCTGTTTCCAAAATCTTCACCATTAATTGATCTGGTCACTGTTTTTTAAATCAGGGATTTATTATTCAGACTTTGAGTATTTTACAAACATATTCCGTTGTTTAATGGCTTTACTGGAAGCCCCAGGTGATCTTTTTAAATTACTATTACTAAGATATTTAATTTGCTGTCATTAGAAGGTTAGGAAGATCACTACTAATATTTAGTTAGTATCACTACCAACTAATAGTAATATTAAAAGTTTAAATTACTACATTTTGGGTAATTTTTCTGTGAATAAATGTCTAGAAATGTCATTATTCTTCTGCATCGCTTTCTGCAGGCAACATCCTGGGTCAAAGTAAAATGGAGACACAGGTTTCTGCAAGCCAGTCATCATAGTCCACTTCAAGGCAGACTTTGCACCACTCTATCCAGAATGAGAGCGACTCGAGCAATTTCATCTCCAAGCAATCCAACCATCTCCAGTCCTAAATTACTTAAATGCATCTTTTGTGCATATTTAACGATAGAGATGGATGCTGAAGGCTTTTATTTTCCTGGAGACCAAGAGTCTTGTGGACAAGTTTGTGTAGCAACACATTCTTTTATCAACTTAAGAGCAAAATAAGAGCCAAAATACTGTATAGTTTCGCATTTCTGGATATTTTAAGTCACTTTTAGTTAAGGTCTAGAATAAAATGAAATGGTATGCATTAATTTAGCGCCTTTTAATCTAAGGTACTGAAAGTTCTACAAAGCAAATGAAACGCAAATGTTCATTTATCAAGTCACACACACCAAAAAGATCAGCCATGGGTTTGGTGTCTTGTCCGAGGACACTACTATGCGTGAAATTGCACAGGCTTGAACCACCAACCCTGCAAGCTACCCCACAGCTACACGGTGCTACCAGAACTCTGTGTAGTTTTTGTTGTTCTTCTTGTATGTTTATCTGCATCAGTAAATGGGTCAAATAAAAAAAACACAAAAGAAAAGAGTAGTTTCAAACTGACGTATGAAATATGGGAGCCAGACATCTCTGAAAAGATGGACACAGATGTTAAGTGACGACTATTTGGTATGGCAATGCAATGATACAGATAAGTAAAAGTATTCATATTTTGATCAAGTGTGGGTAACAAGTGCTTTCTGTCAGAAAAGGAATCCTTAATCTCTGAATTGACTTTTCTTTTTTGTTTCACAACAGGGTTGCACCTTCACCTGGATATTCTTCTGCTATAATTACACACTCTTTCTATCTTTCATTTCATTTCACCACACAAATAACATCAATACAAACAAAGCATCAGGAGTATCAAAAATAGGTGTCACCAAACATTAATTCTGCCTTTTAAATAATTGTAACTAAAAGTTAGGAAGATTTTCATTTTTGTTTTCCTGTGAACATTTGTACACCATTCAGCCACAAGCTTTTGACCACAGACAGAAAAATAAAAACAGTGATTATCTTATTAAAATACATTGTTCCCCTGGGAAACCTTGGATCTTCCCCTTGCTGGATTTTGACGCTAAAGCCATCTTAAATACTGCACTCCCTTAATAACGACAGCCTTTCCTGGTAGGACAACACCTCAGGGAACCTGACCCAAACGTGTCAATCGACAGGGCTAAAGGATCTTTGACAGATAAAGAAAGAAATCCTGAGAGGTGCCTTGATTGGTTTTGGCAGCTCCAGTTTTAAGGTCAGTTATAAGGCCTAAACAGTTCTGAAGGTGTCTAAAAACAAAACGTAAATCATAGCGAGGAAAGTAAAAATGACAGTGACTTAGAGGTCATTAAAATGTGTTCATTAGTACTTGATCTGAACGCTTCACGACTTCCGGAAGTCATGTGCATTTTTATTGTGAAACGTTCAACCGGATGTTCCGAGTGTCTAATCTTACTTCACACCGGTCTGCATGCCCGAGTAACGGTAGTCGTTTCCTCAGATCCCCCAATTGTCTGGGTTTGTTGACGTTTGCAGAAGGGCAGCAGTAGTTAGTAACGGGGCTCTGCCCCATGTTTAGACCAGCCGTGTGACAGTCAGCGAAGCTAGCCAGCTAGCTGGCTGGCTTAAATGGGTTTTCGAGTGAGAAGATGATCGCCTCACTCTCGAGAGGAAGTTTGATGGATGAGGTTCTTCACGGAGGCTTCAACGAGGTAACTTTACTCGGCGTTACTACTGCTAATGTTTATTACGTTGTGTTTGTTGTAAATTGTAAAGCGATTAAATTTCTTAAACGTCAGCCGGTAGGACACTGAAGTTAACCTTAGATAAAAATAAAAAAGCATCCTTTATTGTAGTTTGTGCAGCTCAGGTAATGTTGACGCCGTTTTTGCTAATTTCATATGACGGTTGTAAATGAAATAATTGGACAAATAACTGACGTAAGATGTAGTTTTATGCCTGACTTGGATGGCTACAATAACGTTTAACGAAACGGTTGACAGGAAGTGAGACTCGACTGCTACCAAACATCGCAATTAAACATCACAATTAGCGTGAAATGAGCGTTTCTGGTTTGTGGAGATGGGTAGGTTCTTTGTGGCGTATCCCGGACAACGGGGTGTCACGTGACTGACCGATACCGGTAAGGATGTGGTAAACCCACGGAGTGTACGAGTGAACCGTGTGAAGTACAATGGGGGAGTATGGTGAACTCTGCACCTCTACTCTGAACGTGAAGGTACATGACTGACTTCACGGAGTAAAAGTAAAATCCATTGGGACAATAGGCGGACCCTGCCCCCTCTCCCCCTGACCCAGTGGCGTAAACAAAGGCACCCGTGTGTTATGCCGTTGTCGCAGGCTTCTTTGGCAGCCAGTCTAATGTGTGTGTTTGTGGTTTGTCGGATTTGTGCATCTGATTGATGGATTGCAGCAGCAGCTGGCAGCATATGTTTCCTGGGTGAACTCTCAGCTGAAGAGGAAACCAGGCTTGAAGCTCATCGCAGACCTCAGGCATGATCTGCAGGATGGGGTTGTGCTCACACAGCTAATCGAGATAGTTGGTAAATACAATTCTGCACACTGACACACAAACAAATGGATGACATGATGAAAAAATAATAGAGGGAAAAAACAAAATAAACCATCAATAAGATGTTGTTTAATTTAGGGTTGAACACAGTCTGTGCTCAACACCTGTTCGTCTTTTTTAACACTTGTTCTTTACATGGCCGTTAATGATGTTTCGTATTCTCTTTGGGAGCTGGGGAGGTGCTGGAGGGAGTGTATGCTGCTCCACAAAACAAAGAGGAGAGCAGGAAGAATGTGGAGGAAGTCTTGCGCTTCATTTCCTCCAGGCACATACGCATGCCTCACATATCCGCAAGAGGTAAACTTACAGAAAACTATGTATTTCCGCTCTTTTTTTCTTTTCTTTATTTCAAGAGTATATGTTCCTAAACTTTCTGTGGCTCATTATTCACAGTTGTAGCCAGGAAGTGTTATTAAAATTAGAACTTAAAGTCCATAAAACACTTGTATCAAATATACGTATTTGTCTATAAGTGTAAACAGTGTCTAAAAGTGTAGGGAAACTCTTAACATGTGCTTCTTTTGTTTTTGCAGACATTGTCGATGGTAATCTGAAATCCGTAATGAGGGTAATTCTGGCATTGGCGGCCCATTTCAAACCAACAGCCAATCACAGGAATGCTTCTGGGAGCGGGAGGAGGTTGACGAGAGGCCATGCCAGTCACAACCCTCTGTCTACTGTTGCTCTAGCTCAGGGTGCCGCTGCTACTCTGGCATCAGCTCGACACGATGCCTCACTGCCCACACATACCGCACGCCTCCACAGGTATGCTGGCCACATGTTGTAAATATAATCATGGGTGTAAACTCTTATCCCCATAGATTACTGTTTAGAATCATGCAGAGGCTGCTTTCCTGTCATTTGCTTTGATGTAGTTCGGACAAATGTAAAGTTTTTGTTGTAAAATTCCTCTGTCCACTTATTTTAATTTGCACCTGAAAGTGGTTACTCTTTTCATACAAGTCAATCAAATGGGCCTACAGATCTAACAGACTAAAGTTAGCCGGCATTGTAGAAAACACCTCAACATCTGCAGAGGACTTTCACTCACTTTTATAAAACCAACACCATGGAAGTGTCACATGCTTAACTAGTAAATTTTAACCCCACAAAGCCAGTTTTTTTAATGATCATACAGTTGTATGATTGAGTTGTTAAATAATTAATGCACCGCCAGATGTGCAGTGCCTGAAAGCTGTGTTCCAGAAATAATTAAAGATATTTATCGTCAAACTATTTAGCAGCTCTACGTATTTTTTTTTAGATTTGAGTGCATTAGAAATCAATTGTGTGTCTTTGTGGAAACTAGCAAATGCATATTTTGAAAGAGTTGTTTTTCAGCACATATGGCTTAATCATTGATGTGTATTTGATAAAAGTAAAGCTGCCGATCATATTTTTTTTTATTTGCACAAGACTTCTTATGTCTTGAAGCTCAAAAAGCTCATTGGTATAAACAGGGCTGTAGCATACAGTCAGGTATGTTATTATTGTTTGCCTGTTTATGAAGTCTGTTGATTTATTTGTGCATTTTTCTTGTCTTAGTTTGTCAGAACTGCAAGAAATTATTCATATTCTAATTAAGTAACTAAGAATCTGGTATTTCAGCTCCTATTCTTTATCTGTGGAGGAAGCAAATAATTAAAGCTTCCTTTTAGTCACATTTCAGCTGAACCTGTGCTCTCTATGGCAGAGTACAGTTGTATCATAAGCCCTAAAAGGGCTGATTCTTAGCTTTAAATGGCACCAGAGATGGTCAGATGTGGAGTGACAGAGCAATAGCTCTGTGGTCTTTGCTGTCCTCTGGTGGAGAAACACCGATCATCACGTTTCCATCCTCACAAACGCTATAAAATAAAGAATGTCTCTGTGTGCAAGTTGAAAAGCTATTCGGTTGTCTTTCAGTGGCTGTGGATTGGATGGGGAGAAGAGTGTGTGTGTCCGTGCACTGGTTGAACAGTATGAAAGAGGAGCCCCAGATGAACAGGATAACCCTCAGCATAGCAGGTAATTTTGCACAAGCCTGTGTTTGCCATTGCTGTTATAGTCATGCAGGGCAAAAATAAATTTAGCAGACTGAAATTATATTACTAGAAAGCTGTCATATTGCCATGTTTACATAACTCGATGCATATAAAGAGTATTGGCTTTGCTGGCTGAAAGTCATCAAGAGGTTTATTAACCTCCACTATACAAGGTAACAGAGCTTTATTTCTAATTAATTTTATTTGTAGACATATACTTTGTTATATTATCAGGATGAAGCCTCTTACAATAAAATGTTAGAATTATACTACGAGTACTTTGGAGAGGTTCAGCTCAAACCCCAGAGATCACATGAGATTCCTTCTTTCTTTCCACAATTTTTTCCTTTAACAATATACTCAGAAATACTCAGTCCACCTATCTGTGCATATATAACATTATAGTATTATAGCTGATATCTAGAAGCTTTAATACTATAAACATCAAACTTCAATGAAAGCCCACTCAGAGATGTTTACACAGGCACTCCCTGTTTTTAATATTATGAGACATGTACATCCAGACTAGGCCTAAATTGTTTGTGTCAACAATGCCCCTGACCTTTATCAGAGACCCCGCTTCTGTCTATTAGTTTTATTTGACAGAGTGATGTGATTAAATGTTGTTTTTTTAAAAGTATTTTTACATTAGAGAGGGCCTTTTAGCTGCTAACTTATTTAGGGTTGTTACAGTGATGGATCCACAGTTTGATTTTACGCTGAATGCTCTTTCATTCAGACTTGGGATCATCACTAGGAGTAGACTAGCTTGTGAGCCTCTGAGGCTGGGTGTGTGTATTTTCAAGGGATCAGTAACTTGAAAGTAACATTTGAAGATCAGCAAATCTTTCTAATAAAAGGCCGACAACAAACTATTAGCTATATAGTTAGGTAGCCATGCACTACAGGCTTGACTTAAAACACTACTTTTCCAAGTTTTCTCTCCTAAATTTGCCACTTTTATCTGTAAAAGTATCTGAATGTTAGTGTTACATGCAGCACTGTTTATGTAAATTTGATATCTGTCATTTTTAAAACTTATTTTTCAGCAGTTTAAAAACAGAAAACCACATTTTTGTGGTGTGAGTGTTTTACTTTGCAGAAACTGCCTGACAGAGCATATGACTGCAAGTTTTGTTCTCTCTCTGTGTGTGTGTGTGTGTGTGTGTGTGTGTGTGTGTGTGTGTGAGAGAGAGAGAGAAAGAAAGAGAAAGAAAGAGAGAGTGTTTTAGTACATCTGAGCAAACCACAGGCAGATGACAGGGGAAAAAAATCAACCTTTGTCTTCTCAAATCACATGTCCATTTTGAAGTTATGTGATCATATTTTTAGTTAGTTATTTTTAGAGTGAGGGTTGAATTAATTGATTATTTGTAGTCCAGTGGGGGTTTGTCTTCTCAGAGAGACACTGATTCATCAGAGATATAAATAAAACCCGATGCTGCCATCCTTCCCATATGTTGCTCATTTGAGAGATACTAAGCTGCTGCGCTGATTGCCATGGTTACCCTTAGCTAGCTAGAGGCTGGGGAGCGGATGTTTCAGCATGAGGAGATTCACAAATTGCCATTAGTTTGTCTTAGCTGTAGATGCTAGACTCTTGCAGACAAAGTCAACTACTTGGAGTTGTTAAGTACCAGCTGAAGCGACCATAGCTCGCTATGGGGGGTGCACAGATAAAATGGTAAGGCAAGACACTGATGCTGTGTGGGTTTGTGGTGATTCCTGAGGTTTGTGTGACGTTATGTGTGTTGTAGCATAACTGAAAGTTTGGTTAGTTCAAGTGGATTTTGACCCCTTCAGGCTCCTTTTCCTCCAGGATGTGAGACAAGACATTTATCTGCAAGGATTTATAAAAGAGACACCCTGGTAGCAGTTTACATGCTTTGCTTACGACATGTTTACAGTGCTTTGTGCATGATAACTGTCACTTTTGTCTCGTGGTTGTTGTGTTTTTTTTCTCATGCTGCTAAAAATGCAAATATGTGTTATGAAGGACATGCAGTAAGAACCTGAAACAAAGATATGTGAGTCAGCATTAAATGGAGTGTCATACATGGTGTAAAGTAATATTTTATATATATATATTTATTTATTTATTTATTTATTTTCTGGAGAGGAGGCTGTTGGTCTCTGCTATCCTACAGAAAAGTGTAGCTTCTCTGTAGGTGTGCAAAATAGAGCTGACAGAGAGTTAAACGAATGAAAAGTATTTAAAATCTTTATGTAGGTGCACAAATCTACATGCTTCTGTAGTGCAAGATGATTAATAAGTGTTTTGTCCTTTATGAGCCTCAGCTCTGTTAGTCCGCTGTCATCACCAAGAGCTCCACCGAGCAGCCACTCAGACAGGCAGGAGCAAGACCAGGAGCAACAGCAAAGCAGTGGTGAGACACAACTCGTCACTTCAGGTTCATTTCTAAATTTCTCCAAATTTCCCACTGACATCACAGTGACACTGTGTTATTTGTTTGTACACGTGTGTGCGTGTAGCCGAGTCATCTCAAGTTGCAGTGGAGATGGCATGGGGGGACTCTCTCAATGATACTTTGGAGAAAGAGGTGCAGGAGACACGAAAAATGGTGTCTGCATTACAGGTGTGTTCATCATAAACCTCCATGTTTGGTCACTGATGTGCTTCTTCGCATATTGTGAAACACTGCTTGTATTTTGCTCATGTTTTCGTACATATAGTAAAAGAAGGCTCCAGGTGATTTTTGAGATTTCTTGTTAAAAGAACTGTGTGGGGGTCATGGTTCAGTTCCCTGCACTGGGCCAGAACACACTACCCTAAACAACATAAACATGCAAGGTCCTGTTTATGTTGTTTACCTACTGACTTTTACTTGATGCAGGATTGTAATGCAATTCTTAGTAGCTTTTATTTTAGTTCTTAACATACACCTTGCACACAGCTGCACTGCCTCATAAGGCAACCTGCCAGCTAATGTAACACCGTGCAAACTGCTGTCACATGTGTGTGCCTTTGTAGGCTCTGCTGCTGCGTGGTTCGCTGCCCGAGGACGAGCAGGATGCGTCTTTGACTTTGGAACAAGGGAACACGTCTGAACAGCAGCTGGTAATAATGGTTTCTTTTTCTTAGTTTTTCCTCTCACATTTGTTGCCTTTATTTCATCCCTGCTGTCTGCTCTCTGTCTTGCTGTCTCTCTTTCTCTGTCATTCCTGTGTCATTTTCGTCTTCAACCCTTTGTGTTCACTACAGATCACGTTACTGTTTCATAGCTGTGGTTTTTGTGTGCGCGCATGTCTCAGAGGGTGACACGGGTATCAATTTCACTGTTTTCTCACTCCATTGCAGTTCTCACACACATTCCCTCTTTCTCTTTTTTTCCAGGTAGTCATTCGCAGTCGTTTAGATCAGAGTATGGAGGAAGCTCAAGAGCTGAAGGTACAGTTACTTTTTACAAGGTTTTTTTTATGTCACTGTTTTCTCCTCTTGTTTTTGTTGGGAAACATGACACCCAGAATGGATTTGTGGCGAAACACACTGCGATTAATTATTAACATTATTAACGATGTGTTTGCTGCTTCAGAGGGAACTGTTGTGCTGTAAGCAGGAAGTGAGGAGCCTGCAGGGAGTCAAGGTGGGACAAATCTAGACCCAGTTAATGATCTTAGTGCTTAGTTGAAAATGATTCTAGTTGTATTGAAAAAGTGCCGACTTTCTGTTGGGTTGTTGTTGTGCAGGACGCCCAGCAGCAGAGACTGTGCACTCAGGAGGCGCTGATACTGCAGATGAAGCAAGAGCTGCTCAGAGCCAGCATGACGAAGGATGAACTCGACAGCAAAAATGTACAATACAATACGATTCCATTTTTATAGCATAAAGTCAGAGTCCTGTTTACAAGAAAGTTGGGCACTTTGCATTATAGATGTGTAATGCACAGTCCCTCATCCGTGGAAATGTGTTGCAGGCAGAGCTACAGTGGAAGCTGGAGGAATGCAACAGGCTGTGGGCTGAATGCAAGGTGAGCTACTCTAGTTTATTATTTGAGTCTCACTTTAGCATTTATCATGACAACACATTTGTGCAATAAGGTTTGACTAAATGTAGAGCCACATATTTCCTCTTTGGTTGGTTGGGCGTGAGCAGAAGGAGGTCGCTCAGAAGGACAGACTTCTACAGCAACTCAAACACAAGCTCGAAGAAAGCCAGGACATGCAGGTGTGAAGCTCTCTCTCTCTCTCTGCCTGTTGACAAGATGTCTTGATTAATGGAGAAGTATTAATCAGTCTTTTTAACCACATGTCAATTAAACCACTGCCTGAAACATAGCTTTAGATAGGAAGTCCTCTTAAGTAGATCTATGAACTCATCCTTATAAGTAACTTCAATTTCCTCCTGAAGTTTCTTTAACTTAAAATAAGATAACAAGACTTTCTGTCTAGCATTCACAATGATGAACGAATCTTGGGTTTCAGACCAAGTATACCAAGGCATGCAGACCGGAGCAGTCAGAGAACCAACGACCTTTAGATATTCCTTGGAGAGTCAGCGCTTGTTTGCATGTATAGCTCTAGAATTGCTGCAGTTATCCGAGTAATGGATGAGCAATCAAAGGAACCATAACTGATTTAAAGAAACATTTGCAGTTTCACTGTATCAGCGGTGCGTATATGGCACACCTTTGAGACAAAGAAAAGCAGCAGTTAAATGGTGAGTGGTGAGTTTGGAGTTATCGGACAAGAGGGCTGCCTGCTGCTGGTGTGTTTCTGAGCCAGGTGCTGAGCCGTGGTGAGGAAATCAGATGTGTCTGTATCTTCATAGAGATTGCCAGGCCTGGCGATCTCTATGAAGATTTTTGGTTACATTTTTTATATGTTTTGGAGATGCATGCAAAGGTGGCCAATCACAAATGTTTGTCCTTCAAATGAGTTGGCAGTGATGTGTGACTTCCTTGGACTGACCTGCTTGAGGTTTAAACAGTACATACATATTTGTACTTTTCATATCATTTGTATTCTTATAACATCAAACATCACAATTTAATCTGTAAGATTCATCAAGATGATACTACTTGATTTTTAATATATTGAAGCAAACGATCATGTTGAATGAAATTAAAGATGGTGTTTGCAGAAAAGTTTCTCTCAGTTTATCAGACTGTCGCATATCTAGGATATGAAACTGATTCTCCTGGAGATTAGTTGTTAAACCCAGTGTCAACAGGCTTGAGGTTAGCCAAGAGGGTGCTCTTAGGCATTGTGGTCATGCTTGTTGAATATTGAGCTGATCTATGCAAGTTGGAAACAGAAGTTCTGGCTTCCTGGGGTCATAAAATGCTTACACATTCTTAGTTTAAAGAAGTCTTTGTGGCTATCACAGTTTATTCAGGGCTCTGTCAATGATTGCCTGCAAGCACTACATCATATTGATTACATTAATTCGTGATTTGGCAGAATGAACTACAAAGAGAGTTGGAGCATAAAAACAGCATGCTGCAGGAGCTGATGAGCAGAGATCCACAAGAGGTAGTATTTTTCTACATCGGTCCTTTAAGCAGGATGATTTTATGTTCTGTCTGCCTCAAACATAAGTTCAGAGTTGCAATAAACAGCTGATTATTCCTCTTTCTTTTCAGATTCCCACCAGTGCAGAAAATAATGGCTGTTCTTACCCTGGAAATCCTGCTCCTTCTGTGTCTGGCGTAAATATTATTTTTTGTCAATAAGACTTCTCAGTATTTTGGCTGATTTCTTTACACTTGAAATGTCATAAACCCGTATTCTAAATTTTAGACCAGCAAGTTCTTTGAAATGCTGAGATAATGTGATAAGATTGTTTGAGCATTGATCACTGCTGATCAAATGATTACCCAGAAGGCACTATGCTTCAAAATAGAGTTTCTGTGATATAACAAACGTCGAATATATGCAGAAATAGCAGTGTAAACAAGCACGAGGGGGTTTAGCTCAGTTTGTTTGTTTGTGCTCTGTCAGCAGGCAGAAGAAGTTCAGCTGCTCAGAGATGCACTTCGGAGTTTGAGGAACAACTTCAGAGACCACGACCCGCAGCACCATACACTGGACACCCTGGAGCAGGGCATTGTATCACTCATTGACAGGCTGCATGTTCTGCACACGCAGAGGGTACAAATACCATGCATTCACAGAACACCTGATAAATTAGTCTTATGAGTTTAGTTAGTACCTGTGCCTTGTGGGTTAAAAGCTCAAACTGTGTGGTGTCACGAGTCGATTGGCGAGTCTGCTGTAACTAAAAGTAGCTGCTGACTTGTTAAACTATCAGCTGATGATCACTTTAAAATCAGATTTTTACCCTGAATTTTTATTGAAGATTCAAAGAGGGTTTTTGTTTTTTGTTTTGGTAATTTTATCCAGGGAAGGGGGAAATCTCCGAGATGCAAAGCCCAACACGGAGATTTGGACTCGTCGTCTTCCACAAGTAAGAGCCTTTAGTGTGTCCTAGCTTCACAGCCATACAATGTAATCATTTTACTGATTGTGTTCTTGTTGTTTTGTTATAGACAATTGTCAGTCCCACAGTGGTTCATCTTCCTCCACAAAAATCCTTTATTTTACTGGAAAATCCCCAACGCCTTCAATGATCACTATACCGAAGAGGTTTGTGTGTTTATAGACGAGTGTGATAATGTTACACAGCAACAATTGAAAGAATATACTAACTGTACTGCTAGCTACACTGACTGAAGTGCTTCACACCTTAGACTGTATTTAAAAGATGGTTATTTTGGGTCTCTATAGTGTCATAAACCTGCAATCTTTCTAATGGCCAACAGGAGGCATGGTTAGAAAAGAAGTTTGATTGTGTAGAAGTCTGAGAACACAGACCCGTCCTTTGATCTATGACCTCAGGAAACACTTTCCCAATGAGTTTATGACTTCAAATCATTAGTTTCACACCTTATTGAATATAACATGATCATTTTGGAAATTATGGACTCTGTTGGCCTCCGTATCCTTGTCAGACCCACCTTTTACGTGCCACATCATATTGACAACGAACAAAATGCTTCTCAAATAGGGTTGTGCGCTATGACCAAAATCTCATATCCCGATATAAGACATCTATCGTCCCGATAACGATATAAATCACAAAAATGTAACATTTTCTGTAAATTCTGTGAATCTCGGGCAGCTCGTCTTGCGGGAAGTGTTTCCAGCTGGGCGTCATGTAGCTGGAGTTGAGTGTTTTAACACATGCATGAAACGATACATTTTTAGACATAAGTTGTAAAGGCCGCCGTTTTTATTACACGGCGTGCTGCGGGGAAAAGCCTGTTCTAACATTTGAATCTAAGGTTTATTTTTTAGCACCTGGCTGCTCTTTTTTTAATTCTCATCCGTAAATAATCTGCTCTTTCACGTGATTCAGTTTATTTTGAAAAGTCTCAACAGGATCTTGAGCTTTATTGTGAAAGGTTTATGTGGAACACAAACAAGTGGACATGCGATGTTGTTACCGTCGTTGTTGCTAACCACAATGCATAAAAACAGGCGCTTGTCCGTCCGTAGTGTGGTTATATAAAATCTAAGAGAAAGAGAGAACTGTAAGAAATTAATATAGCCACTACAGTGACCATCAAAACGATGAAAAAATATTGCCGTAAACAGTTTATTTTGCGACACCACGAAACAAACGATAGCGTAAAATGAAACGATAGACATTTTTATATCATCACCTGATATATATCGTTATATCGAACAGCCCTATTCTCAAAATGCTTAACAAAATGTGGCTGCTTCCATCTTCTGTATACAGTCTATGCCCGAGACTTAGTATTTCTATTCAGCGTACTCTTAGATTGGCTTATCTGATTTTGTGAAATCAGCCTGTGAGAGACAACGTATCCAATCACCTGCCCTTTCCAATTCCCATATGCTTCAGTGTAGTAAACTGTGTCAGGTCAGGCCAAGAAATTCGAAAATTATAATTAGCGTGACACAGTTTCTTTGCTTGTGTTGTCCAGGCTGGGTGAGGTGACTCTCAAGGACGTTAAGGCAGCTGTTGATCGAGAGGGAAACTACAGGTATCACTTTAAAGCCCTGGACCCAGAGTTTGGCACTGTGAAAGAAGAGGTGAGAAAAAGCAGCACAAGTGTAAAATCAAATCTGGTGCACACTGCTGAGGGTTTGTTGTTATTATTACCTAATATGCTAAATAATCCTAGAATTTCTTGTACTAAAAACTAATTAGTCTTTACTCTTGCCTGCAGGTATTCCTGGATGAAGCAATTGTTCCAGGTTGGGAAGGAAAAATAGTGGCCTGGTTAGAAGAGGATTGTGGTGAGGAAAGGTAACGGCATGATCCATCTGTCTCTGTTTGTTCCCCTAAATCTCAGTGTTGGGGAGCTAATTATGTTTTCTGTCTCAGGCCGCTGTAGGTTCAAACTGAGAGGCTTTCGACACTTTTTACTGTGATCCCAGAGGCACATTAAGGCAGCAAAGGCACAAGTGGACTGGACCTTCTATCAAAATACTGTAGGAGCACCAGGTTTGGGTTCATTGTAACTGATGTCCATAATAGTGTAAAAGTCAGTGCCTTATACGGTGAAGCTATTTATGGACTCAGAAATAACATTTTAAAGGACCCGTCGAAAACCACAGTAGCGTTGTTGTTTCACCACAACTACAGAACATTTACTGTAGTCACTGTTTAGTTTTTATTACTTGTTCATCAGTGTTGCCTTCAAAGAGACACCACCAGATTACATGTTACAAATTTATGTTTTCTGCTATGTCCTCGGGTACGTTACAGTTTTCATTACTATAAGCTGTTACCTTCAGATAAAGAAATGGGGGGGGGGGGGGGTGTTGTTGTACATGTTTTGCGCTCTGATTTGTCTAAACTGTGGTCGACAAAATATAGAGAGACAAGACACGGCTGTATTTCTGTGTTTCGTGTTAGTTACGTATGATGGCATGGCAGTCAAAAGGACTCATTTGTGAACTAAATCAAGAGGAGAGTTGAATGTGGCTTTGTAGCCAATCGGCGTGCCTTGTAAGCATGCTCAGATTGAACTTCTGATAGTAAAAACGCATTTTGTGTAAATTTGTGTCTTCACTATGCCTTTAAATATATTCATTTTATGCCTGCTGTTTGTTTAAAGAGATTATGAACCGAGGATGTCCCTCCTCTGGTCGAAATATGCTCTGGATGTGAATTTTACATCAGAACGTTCACAGGATCCTTGTTCTGTAACATTTAGCCATCTTTCTTTTTACTGTGTGCGGGTGTATGTGTGTGCGCACACACAGATGTGTGTGTTTGGGAAGTTAAACTGGTTGTCACACATGTCATTGTTTCTCCCTGCCCCTGTCTTGCCATTTGGAATAAACTCCTACAGAATCCAGCAGAATCCATGCAGACGTCTGTTTATTAACTCCTGCTTGAATACCACGACTGGCTGTACTGTAGAATGTAGAAATATACTGGTGAGAGGATTATTGAACACCTGAGCTGTTTGCTAAAAGTTATTTTTTAAGTGAATACTGTCTGTTAACAGCTTTTATTGTACGTTAGGTATTTTTGAAATAAAACCTGAGACTGTTTTTTTTTTTAAAGAAATGTGTTGTTCCCGTTTTTATATTGCACATGCAATACATTTCCATGAATATCAATGTCTTTATTATTGATTTCATCTGAGATGAACTGGGATTGCAATGGGTTCACTCATTCCAACTGAGACAGAACATATTAGGTTAATCTCTTTCATGATTGGTCAAGTTCTGATTATTTTCTTCATTTTTTCGGTGAATAAATGTCAAGGCGTTGCAAGTTGTCTTCCTGTTTGTCGGAGCCGAAGGTGATTTTAATTAGTGAAGTAAAGCAGAGAATGATGGTCTCAAATGCATTTTCAGTTCATTTAATAGTTTAATCATAAATTATAATTGCAAGTCTGGACTCAACCCTAAACACTGTGAAACGAGGACTAAAATAAAAAGCATAAAACCAGAGCTTAGAGGTTAAAAACTTAAAATCAGTGTCCATTTAATGTGCTTTGTGCAGAGTTACCCTCATTGTGTTGACTACTATCACACAGAATTGGATGGATTGAAAGATTTGCTAATTCTTGAAAAGAGCAGAATTCTTGAAACAGAGTTAATTGAACAGATTCATATAAACAGAAAAACAACATCTTAACACAAAGAAAAGCAAAACAACCCCGGGGTGAAAAGCCTTAAACACATGTAGGTCAAAAGTCAACAAAGACAAAAACTCTCGGGCATATCAGGGCTCTTATTTATTTGTGAGGAGTCACCAACTCCTCCTTCTTTTGTTTTGTAGCTTTGTATACTTTGCATTTAAATTTATTAAATTCCCATCTTTTATTTCCCTGACTGAGTCCAAATCTTTTTCATAAAACACAGTTAGCTAGTAGATGAGACTTACTTTGATCAGTATGTAATTTTACACCGTTTTGCATCCTTCATTATAGTCGACACATCACTTTCTGGACACTCCTGCTGGACTCTATCATCCATTGTCTTTATAGTTATTTGACAGGTCTGTGACATGTTAGATATGAAATGATGATTATTTCGCTTATAATAGGACTGCCCCATCCAACTTGGCAGTTCTTGACTTCTTAACCCAGGTGCACTGCCAAGAATAGACTCTAAATCTCACTTCTACCACTTCAGTCAGTCTGTGCTATAGAAACAGCCGATACAGCACAAAAAACGACCAGGTGCATCTTCATATCAGCCATATTCTACCAACCATAAGGCATAATTTCCACCAGGTTCCTCTATGTTGGTAACTGGCTCCCATGTTTCATGTTTGTTCTCTTAAGTGCTCTGCTTATGCTGTTATCTCTTGCTCTAGTTGCTCCCGGATACTTCATGGCGCATGATTGAGACTCACCTCTGGGATTCTGTTTTCATACCTGCTCTCTGGGAATTCCTTGGCGCCTCACCTGCATGCCCTCCTGCCCACTCATCACCTCAGACCCAACTGAACTCAGGTCAGCCATCTCACACTCACGAATCCTCCTGGACTCACGCCACCTCTATCACTCCTCCTGCAAGTAAGCTAGGAAAAACTGTCATACTCACCTTCTCTTAAACTCACCCTTGGCTCCCGTTCTAACTCCATTCTCCTCTCTCCCAAGTGTGACCATTACATACCAGCCATGCTCCAGTTACCTTCACTGTCCCGTTTCTCTGGTTGCTCATAGCTACGTCACCACGCCATGTTTACCAAACCACTGTATTTTGTCACTGCTAATTGTTACCTCTATCCTCTTTAGTCCTTTCTTGTGTGATGAAAATAAAGGCTTTAATATTCTTTGTTGTCTGGGTCTGCTTTCTGGGTCCAACTTGAGGCTTGATTACGATACATACAGTATGTCAAGTGTGGCAAAGGAAGTGTTTGTACTCCTGGTGCTTCATGAAAACTGACACGACAGAACGTTTATCGTCTGTGGGATAAACACTGAGATTTCCTGGAGGTTTGGATGTACATTTAAAATGGAGTACAATAAAATGATCAATTATCAAGATACACAGAATAAATACAAAGAAATATAAAAAACGACAGTAAGCAGTGTGAAGCCACTTATGAAAATGTAATATATCTTATTGCAAAAAAGTGTGTGGGGTACCGAGTCTATAGTGAGTAGAAACTTACTGTAATGTCACAAGTGGGAGGAGGGTTCAGTGATAGCCGCTGGGTAGAAGCTGTTCTTTAATCTGGCAGTGGGGGAATTCAGTAACCTGTACCGTTTCCCAGGGAGGAGCAGAGTGAACAGACCAGTGGATGTCCTCCAGAGGCGGCAGGTGCTGGCCGATGATGCCCTGAACAGTTTTTATCACCTTGTGGAGAGTTTCTCTGTCTGCTGCTGAGCAGTTCCCAAACCAGACTGTTATACAGTACGTCAGGAGGCTTTATATTGAGCAGAGGTAGAAAGACTCTAATAGATTTGCAGACAGGTGGGCCTTCTTTAGTATTCTGAGGAAATAAAGTCTCTGTTGTGCCTTTTTAATAATAGGAGCACCGTTCGTTGTCCATTTAAGGACCTCCCAGAAATATAAAGCAAGCACCCTCTCTACGTCAACCCCTGATTCCAGTGGCCTGAGCGCCCCTCGCTGTCGCTTGAAATCAATGATTTCTCTCTTCTTTTTTTTTTATGTTCAGGGAAAGGTTATTATAACAGCACCAATCAGATGCTTTAATTATTTTGTGGATATGTGATATCAGCAGAGATGGGAAGTAATGAAGGACAAAGCTTAAAACCATTCAAGGTTAAGCTGTGATTTTTTCTGTTTATAATTAACACTTTGTGAGTTTTTATGTCAAATAATAGCTGATGAGCTTTATCTCCATATTCTACCAGTTGGTGGTGGTAATGCATCATCATTTGAATATACTAATAACAGAGTTACATTAACTGATGATACTTAGTTTAAACAATCATTCACCACACATTTATTTAACTCAGCTTGTTAACTAAGCATCACTCCATTAGCAACTGAACTAAACTGTATATTCTGAGTAAACTTAACTTTTTTATTTCTTAAAAATAAAAATATACCTTTCAATCAATAGAGGTTGGTGGTGTACCAGGGGCAGGGGGGTGACTTCTGAACTGGTTTTTCCTCTTCTCTGCTTCATCTGTGGGGGAGGGAAAAGAAACAGAAACCCCCAAGACAACAGTAACTGATTTCAAGTTTAGTTGTCCTGGCAGTTGAACAGAAATTGTAATGTCGGTGAAATGGATTCAGTTTTGTTTACTGATATTTTGCAGTATTGAAGGTCTGAAGATTGGCCTCCCTCCATTCGCCAACCTCTAGCTCCCTTGTTAAAGAGAGAATGTGTAGTTTTAAGCCTCCTATTATTTCAGCAGACACGTTTCTGCTCACATAGTTCATATTTGTGAGTTACCTTAGTTTCATCTATGAGCTCACTGCACACCAGATTTTGTGATCGCCGTACACAAAGGGTTGTGCGTTTTATGAGACTGTGGCATCCCAGTGAAAGAGGAATCTAATGTGATGCTTAGGAATGTCTGATTTGTCCCATCAAGCAAGGCGCACATCAGCCTAGGATGAGAGGCTGGAGCTTGAAACAGGCTTAACTCTTCCTTCGGTTGATGTGTGTAGGCATGACAGCAAGATTTCAGAAAAACTCATGGAATTTTTTAACAATACTTTCAAATATTGTAGATCGTGCTAGACACTCAATGAAACACATGGAGATTGTATTTCGTTCTACCGAAGTCCTCTTTTATTTGAAGAAAACTCATTGCAGATTCATGCTAATAACTTTGAAACAGTTACAACAACATATATAAAAAGTGGGCTTTCAACAGTCACCTACCTATGCTATGATGGGTATATGTAAACTTCTCACTGTGATACATTCAAATCAAGATTCACAGGCTGGCTGAACCCAGGCAAACTTCCCAGTAAAAGAATCTACTGCCATCATGTGGTCATTGATGTGATTACAGCACAATTACATTTATCGCTAAAAACAGTTTGAACAGTTCTTATTATAATTTTTTCTTTGCGTTACTTTGTTTCTTTAGCATTGCACTTATATTGACAGTGGTGGTGTTTTTTTGTTGTTTTGTTTTTGTTTTGGGGGTATTCAGCGACTGAATTTTGAGCCGCTGCGATTTACGACACCAACGACAAAGCTACGACAGCACAAGCAAGAAAGCCGTAAATGGTTGTGTTTGGGGCTGGAGGAGGTCATTAGAAAGTGAGGAGTTAAATAGGGGTTGGCTGTCAGGGAGAAGAGACCCCTCGGTGTAGGTGTAGTTCTCATGCTGGTGTAAGTCATACATATTATTCACCAGCTCTGTATAGTATCCCAACCGCTGCGAAATGCTTCGTCTGATCCTGCGGCTCAGGCCGTCCTCCGGGCTCCGGTGTCCCCGTGCCCTCCCGGCCGGGCCTGCTGCGCTCAGCTCCCGCTCTGCTCCCGGAACCAGCTGTCTGAGACGGCTTCATTATGGAGCGGGGTCCCGAGCCGCCTCTCTGGACTCCGGCTTCAGCTACAGAGCGACTCTTCTGCGGTCTCCCCAGCTAGCAAGTGGATGTCAGTGCAAGCGCTTCTACAGCCTGCCGCCACACCAGAAGGTAACGCTACCGGAGCCGGTGTCAGGTTGCTATAGCACCCATGTTCACCGCGTTAGCTGGTTTGACCTCCCTGCCTGTTACAGAGATCTGTTCGTGGTTCTGTTTATTAGCTGGAAATCCGGCTCTTCCCTGTATGAGGTTAGCAGGAACTGTTGAACGATTAGTTTCTCCACTGTTCACTGGAGACACTGTTGTGACTGTTTGTGCTGCGGTTCTCCTGAATGACACCAATCCGTCAAACCTGACTTGTGTGCCCCAAACACGGAGGCCATAGGAAATACTTGGGCTATAAAAACGTAACACATGCCTGATGGTGCTGAGCGATACTGCAAAATTTGGTATCGATCCCGATACCAAGTAAATACAGGGTTTCGGATTGCCAATCCCGATACTTGTAACCTATAAAGACATCTTAAGTAGGGAACAGCAGTATGTTATTGTTTATGAGGTGATTCATCATAAATTTGCAACTTGTGAACAACTTTTAATGACCACTAACTGACTGAGCTTTGCCTTCCATAATGGCTGTATTTTGTTTCCACAACAAAGTACAGCTTTCAGCTTGTCATCTATTTTGAAACAGTTTTTTTTAGACTTGGAACATAAATGTACCTTTCTCTAAAGCACTGTTATTTAAATGTGCTATAGCTTACAAAAAACAAGGATGTGACAGGTACCGCGAAAAGGTTCAGACACTTTTCTGAGCAAATGTTTGAGGTATATTTTACTTTCTCCAAAAATAATTTATCTAACACAGAACTTAGATCTTAGACATTAGAAGTAAAGTACAGGTTGTATCACAATCTGATCCCAATATCAGTGTTTGTTTCAGTACTATCGATATTTGCCTCTGTCTGAGACATTTTAACACAGCGCATTCATTGTAAAGTTTTAAAAAGACTAGATTCATACTTTGTCACTTTCCCCAAGTGTATTGAAGTCAGTTAGAGCAGGTGATTTGTGTTCTCCTTTACTGCATTAGACAGAGGACTTTGAGGGAGCTGATGGTTAATTGGTTGTGGAACAACTTCAGGAACTCCTGAAAACATGAAACAATTATAACGTGGGAAGTCTGACATGCTCGTCCTCCAATTTAAGTGACCTGCTGTGCTGCATGTGGAAATTACATGCTGTCCCCTAAATCATGAAACTGGCAGCTTCACTTTCCCCTTACAGTCCAGAGGTGTGCTTGTTAGGTTAATTGAGCATAGGTGCAGATTTGAGGCTGTGAGCCTTAATGAAACCCTCTATTTTTGACTCTAAAGTGGAAGGCTTCTCAGTAGTCCTTCCACCTTTGTGTTACTCCACCAATAGCATGTCATTCATCTTTGCTGTTATATAAAAAAAACTCAATAAAAATCAGATGTGGTAAAGTGGATGTAGGTCATTTTATTGAGCAATGAATGAGGTGATGATGATGATGTAGCAACAGCAGTTACAACACCTGACTTATGGCACTTTTTTGACTGGCCTTTTGGATACTCTAAAAGGATGATACAGATAATTTTTTTTATTTTAAGTTTTAGGTTAAACTTTTGATTTTATTCATTTGCTTGTTCTTCAGGTGGAGCTTCCTGCACTGTCGCCCACCATGCAGACAGGAACGATCGCTCGCTGGGAGAAGAAGGAGGGGGAGAAAATCGGCGAGGGTGACCTCATAGCTGAGGTTAGGAGCCGCGTGTGCCCACGCTGCCGCAAAACAGGATCGTGGTGTACATTTCTAATGTTGCCTCTCTCTGTAGGTAGAGACGGACAAGGCCACTGTGGGATTTGAGATGATGGAGGAATGCTATCTGGCAAAGATCCTGGTTCCTGAAGGAACCAGAGATGTCAACGTTGGAGCCGTGATTTGCATCACAGTTGACAAGTTAGTGTGTTTGGACAGTCCAGATTCAGAGCTGAGGCCTGTTAGTTCACTGGTGGTTGTTCTTTTATAGTAATGGGACGAATTAATAGTTGAAAAACATTAAATGGGGAGCACTCTGTTTTGATAGTGGCAAAATGCTGCTTTTATTTATTTTTTCAGTCCTTTAAGTGCATCATTAATCCTACAGCTTTAACAAACATGATAAAAAGACTTGAATCTTCAGAAAACCCTTAAAATAAACTTTAATGCTGCTTGGTTTACGTCTACATTTGTTATGTAATGTAATGAAATGTGCTATATCAATAAAATTGCCAGGTGCCACAATCAAATATGGGAGGTTAAAAGCTGACAGGGTGCCGTATGGCTCGATGCAGTTGTGTCAGTTTTTACTCATTTGTGGATATATTTTCCTCTGCAGCCCTGACTTGGTCTCAGCCTTTAAGGATGTAACACTAGATTCGATCAAAGCAGCCGGTGCCACTCCTTCACCTACTGCCTCTGCTCCGCCTCCGCCACCCGCTGCTGCAGCGGCAGCTCAACCTGCAGCCCCTGGAAGCTCTTATCCCGCACACTTGAAGGTAAGCGAGCTCTCCCATAAATGAGTTCAGTCAGAAAGCCGTAGATTTGTGATGTAGACAGCATCTGTTTACGATGCTGTTTTGTGCGCGTAGTCTTGGTTTGATCAGGGTTGTCCAGGATCACTGTGTATCAGGGCAGTGAAGCGGGTACCACTATGGACTCTTCTGATCATGCGTCAGATTTTGCTACTTTGTGTGGCATTAAACAGTTTCCGTGGATGTGTAGTTTCCATGTATCTGTTATATCGCCAAAAGTTGATTCTGTTCATCTGGACATAGCGTTTAGTGGGAGAAACGTTTCGTCACTCATCAAAGTGACTTCTTCAGTCTCAGCTGACTGCAGGTTTCCCCAATCTTATAAACAGTACATTTACATAATGACTGAAACCAGCCCACTGAAGGAACAATGGGCTGGGAGGTCGGTTCCTTAATCTTAATTATGCAAATTCTCATGACCCTTGATCAAAACCCACTGATCAATGGCCATGAGTACCATTCACAGAGAGTTGGGGAATGGCTGCAATCACAGTATTGTAAGATGGTGACAGATGTACCCTCCTCGATTCAGAGAGGGTCTTTCCCGATTCACGTAAATGGCCTCCTTGACTCCGCACTCAAACCAGCATTCCTCCCTGTCCAGGATGTGTACATCCTCATCATTGAAAGAGTGTCCACTGGCCTATAGGTGTAAATAGACTGCAGAGTCCTGGCCTGACGAGGTAGCTCTTCTGTGTTGTGCCATCCGCTTCGCCAGAGGTTGTTTGGTTTCTCCGATGTATAAATCCTGGCAATCCTCCTGGCACTTAACAACGTACACTATCTTACTCTGTTTGTGTCGGGGGACCCGATCCTTGGGGTGGACCAATTTTTGGTGCAGCATGTTCTGGGGTTTAAAAGCCACAGACCCGGTGTTTAGAAAAAATGCGTCTCAACTGCTCCAATACTCCCAGCTTTGACAAATGTCCAGCTGGGATAACCACATTTACTCAGGGTCTTCTTGATGTGCTGTTCTTCTGCTTCCCTGGCTGCTGTGTCAGTGGGGATGGTGTTCGCTCTGTGTTGTAGTGTCCTGATGACACCCAATTTATGCTCCAGTGGATGATGAGGGTCAAACCTTAAATACTGATCCGTATGCGTAGGTTTGTGGTATCAGCTTTTCGATGTCCACCATTACTGATGGAAATCTCAGTCTAAGAAGGCTAACTTGCCATTTTTAGACTGCCCTATCTGTTATATTTTTAACTTTCTCTATTTGAAGGACTATTTTCTTTCTCCTTAAAAAACTAACAAAAATAATGTCACACCACGTCATCATTTAATCAGAGAGAGGTTAAAGGCTTTAATTTGCTGGAGGCTGTGCCACAAAATTGTCCCTGCCCTTACTTCAGCTGTGAATGTCCCTGTAACATCATTCAGTGTCTTCAGGGGTGATCATGAAGAAATTTTCTCTAGACCTTTAACAGTGTTTGTTGTAACTTGACTAGATGCTTAAGAGGTTGTCAGTCTTTTTCAGGTCTATTGTTCACATTTGTGGGAATTTGTTACAGATCGCACTTCCTGCTCTTTCTCCAACCATGACGATGGGAACAGTGCAGCGCTGGGAGAAGAAGGTCGGAGAGAAGCTGAGCGAAGGAGATCTCTTAGCTGAGATCGAAACTGACAAGGCGACCATTGGTAAATCCAAATGGATTTGAACACATCGATCCTAAAGCGTGTTCACTTTCAGCACTACAGAGGAAAAAATATTTATGATCTTACTTTTAATATAGCCTGGTCCTGTGTGTTTGCATACAGGCTTTGAAGTGCAAGAGGAAGGGTATTTGGCAAAAATTCTGGTGGCGGAGGGAACCCGTGATGTTCCTCTGGGCGCGCCGCTCTGCATCATTGTAGAGAAGGAAAGCGACATTGCCGCTTTCAAGGATTACGTTGAAACTGGGGTGGTTGAGGTTTCCACACCACCTCCAGCACCGGTGAGACTCACAGAAAACCTGCACTTTCAAATAAGAAGTCATTTGGCTTTTGTACAGTTTTAAGATGCCTTAAGAACACTTTGTTTATGTCGTAGGTCGCAGCTCCAGCTGCTGCATCACCCAGTCCTGCTCCACCAGCAGCAGCTGCTGCCCCTGCTGCACCCAGGAAGGGTCGTGTGTTCATCAGCCCGCTTGCCAAGAAACTCGCTGCCGAGAAAGAAATTAACCTGGCTCAAGTCAGCGGTACATAGCTGGACCTATGTGATGGACGAAGAGCGTTTGCTGAAGCTTTTACATTTTAATTTTAAATACTCTTTTGTTCAGGGTCTGGCCCTGATGGACGCATCACCAGGAAGGATATTGAGAACTTTGTTCCACCAAAAGCCGCACCTGTAAGGGAAACCCATACTATTGAGTCACATTAGTGCCCATCAGCCGAGTTAAATCATGTGTACCCATTCTTATTGTTTAATGGTCCTTTTCTTAATACCGATGTAATACTGACAGTCTGATCAATAAGTCCCTGTCAGTCATGCCCATTTTTCTTTTAAATGATACATTTAGCTGTTGCAGGACAGTGATTTATCTGTTTTGGCAAATAATCACAATTATTAATTAATTTCCTGTACCTCTGTTTCTGTTGTCTGTAATGCAAATTAAATCTCTACGTCTGCAGGCTGCTCCAGCTGCTCCCGCATTTGCACCAGCCCCTGCTGCACCAACTGGCACCTTCACAGACATCCCTATCAGCAACATCCGCAAGGTGAGCACCACCACACACCTGCCTCTTGATGGGCCATTACATTCTGTGATGACTTCCGCTGCTAGCAGTCGGTGCATTAGCGGCTCCTTCTGTGCGGGGTGCTGTGCTGGTGTATTGAGAGCTTGGAGGCAAATGTCCCGAGGAGATCTCAGTGTAGCTCTGTTATCTCTGACCTGTGCTAACACATTTTGCCCCACAGGCGGGCACTCCATTTATCAAAACAGACCCAGCCAGCACACCTCATTCCTCTTGGTGATGAATAATGGATCAAAGCTAAAGTGCATATATTTGTCTCTCCTGCAGGTCATTGCTCAGAGGTTGATGCAGTCCAAACAAACCATCCCCCACTATTATTTGTCTGTAGATGTCAACATGGACCAAGTGCTTGAGCTTAGAAAAGAACTCAACGCTGTGAGTTTGTGCTTTCTAATAGAGATGTAACTGCACTAAAACCTCATTTCCAGCATCTCATAAACGATTTCACCCTCTTCTCTCTGCAGGAGGTGAAAGCCCAGAATATCAAACTTAGTGTGAATGATTTCATCATCAAAGCTAGTGCTCTGGCCTGCCTGAAGGTTCCTGAATGCAACTCGTCCTGGTTGGACACAGTCATTCGTCAGTGAGTAAAAACTCATTAAGAGCCACATGGAGTTTAGTTCCTATAAGCAGCAAACAGAAAACACGTTCTCCTGACTGTGGAAATATCCATCTTGCTTTGTATTCCCAGCCATTGTCTCTTTGGATCTTATCTTTAAATGAGTGCATGCATCACAGAGTGTGTTTACATGCCGTTGGGGAACATTACGCCAGTAAGTCATTTAAATGATAAAACCTTGTTACTGAAGGCAGAAACCATCACGGCCAAAAGCAACTAGTGCAGACTGGTGGTTCTCTCACAGCAGCCGAGACGTGTACAACCACAAGATAGATGCAGAGAAATGAAGTTAACTTGATAGGGAAGTTTAAAATTTAGATTTTTAATTTCAAGATAAATTAACTTTGTTATTTTGTTTTAATTATTGCGCTTGATTGAAACATTTCAAAGTTGGGCAGCATGATTTTAATAATCAAAGACAAAGTCTCGTTAGCACTGGTGAGGTCAGTTTATTTGCAGCAGAGGGGAGAGTAGCAAAATGAAATTAACGTTGCTCGTAGCTGAAATTATTTCCATTTTCTGTGCTGTTTAAGTGTACATGAAGTCACTTGCACCGTTTCTTACACTGCGTGAGACTTTCTTTATTTTAGTTGTTAAGATGAAGTGTGCAGTATTGATTTAGAATAATAGTGGCCCTATAGTGCACTCGTTTACACATTCGCCCAACAAGCAAAACATCCTGGTAGGAGACGCAGATCTCTTTGGGTTTGTGTCAGTAATGGCATCTGTTATAAAAATGTGCCAAATCAAAACACGCGGAGCTACTCGCTGTGGCCACCTTTTGTGAATAACAGAGTGCCTGAAAGCAGCTTGTTGACTTAGAATAATAATGCAATATCTCCCTCAAGTGCAAAGTGCAATAGTTGCAATGCCTTTATTAGACTTCCCATTATATCGGTGTGTTCCACTGCCTACTTGTATCATTGTTAATGCTGCTATTAGCACTATTTACCTCTCCATTTATAGTTATTTATGGTAGTATAAAACATATTGTTATACTTTTATTCTAATAAGAGTGCCTGTCTGTAAATATAAAGTTCACCAATGACTGTTATCTTAATGATGTGATATTTCTCAGGTTGGCAGTTTCAGTTTTGCCAGCAGAGAGCGCTCGGAATAAGTCTTTCAGTTTCGAAAGGGTCGCCTTGAAGAGAGAACTGCGCCGGCATCTGTAATGACTTTATTTATGTTTTCCAGGAATCACGTGGTGGATGTGAGTGTGGCCGTGAGCACAGCCAGTGGCCTCATCACGCCCATAGTGTTTAACGCCCACATCAAAGGACTGACCTCCATCAGCTCAGATGTGACGGCTCTCGCTGGCAAAGCAAGAGACGGCAAACTGCAGCCTCACGAGTTCCAGGTAAGGCTTTTTAATATTCTGACTGAGTGATAATTTTTTTTTTTTTTTTTTGTCCTTTCTTCGCAAACCTAAATTGTCCTCTTTATATTCCCAACCAGGGCGGTACATTCACGATCTCTAACTTAGGCATGTTTGGCATCAAGAACTTCTCGGCGATAATCAACCCTCCTCAGGCTTGCATCCTCGCTGTCGGTGGCTCAGAGAAACGCCTCATGCCTGCTGACAACGAAAAAGGGTCTGTGCATTTATGTAGTAATGTAACAGAATGGCATGGTATCATTTTAAACTGCAGTCTAATGCAGCGGGTCCTTGCAGGTTTGACGTAGCCAACATGATGTCGGTGACGCTGAGCTGTGACCACCGGGTGGTGGACGGCGCGGTCGGTGCACAGTGGCTCGCAGAATTCCGCAAGTTCCTGGAGAAACCCGTCACCATGCTGTTGTGACGAGACTGTACTGCCATCAAACTGCAGCAACAGGCAGAGGCTTCTCACTGAAGCGATCCGATTGGTCTAAACTGGTCTGGATCCTCCCGTGATTGGCTGGCCCTGGCACCAGGTCACTCCCTGTTACCCAGAAGGGGAAGAGGCAGGACTCACTCCGCTTACTTGTCTGTCTCGCTTTCTTTCCTACCGATCTGTCTCCCCTCTTGCGCTTTCTCACCTATACTCTATTTATTGTGGCCCTCATCTTACACGAGACCAGAATTAGGAGCAACTTACCCTAGAAGAGCAACTGACTGTGCGTCACTAAAAAGGGAAGTGTTACATGTCAAACCAGAGAGCAAATCTATCCCGTATACCCCTATTTCTGCCAACTTACATACGGGAATCTGTGAATGTTAGAAAATAGGAAATGCTATTTGTGGATAAAAGATTTAAGATGTTTGTATGCTTGTTGGGGATCTAAATGTTGAGGCTCACACAGATCTACACACCTGTCCCTGTTATGATCCCAGACACTCAAAATACAAGATGTTTTCTGTAGGGAGGGTGAAGCTAGGGTTATGTATATTGACTGTGGATGAAAAGAGTTGTATGTGTATATTTGTATATGGTGGTGAGACGTTTGGATAAAAACAAATCAAGCTCTTGGAGACCTCACCATAGAACTTAATAACATTATAGCTCAGAATGAAAAAGGCTGCCCTTACAGGAAATATCCAACAGTTTTGCCAATTCTCTCTTCAGCAGGGATGTTTTGTTTTGTTTTCTAGTCTCAAACATTCTGTATTTCACAGCTGGAACGCACAAAGGTGGTGCTGGATGCTATTTGTAATTTGAATAAACTGGGTGAAGACAACCTTGTGCCATAAGCTCCTTTGTTTTGTGTTGTTGTTGTTGTTGTTGTTGTTGTTGTTGTTGTTGTTGTTGTTGTTGGAAGACTTGATGTAAGATTGTATTCACACACGGTGATCTGCCCAAATCGAAGTGCAAGTGATGTACCTTTCTTGGGCATTGGTCTGATTGCAAACGACACCTGAACCTGGAGCCTCAATGACCACATTGGTTCAGGTATGTGGATGACATCTAGGTGAAAATCAAATCTCAGGATGTGCCACAGTTCACTGATCACATTAACTCTGTGGACCAACACAACTTTGCCAGTGAGGATATGAAAAGTGAAAGGTTAGCCTTCTTAGACTGAGATTTCCATCAGTAATGGGAGACATTTAAAAACTGCTTTGTACCATAAACCTATACATATGGATCAGTATTTAAGCTTTGACTCTCATCACACTCTGGAGAAGAAACTGGGTGTCATCAGAACGTTACAACACAGCGTGGATATCATTCCCACAGATATGGTGGCCAGGGGAGCAGAAAAGCCTATCAAGAAGGCCCTGAGTAAATGTGATTATCCCAGCAGGACTTTTGTCAAAGCTGGAAAGGCACCTAAAGAAAGCTCCAGGTGATCCAGGAGAGAACAAGGACAACTGCTGTCTAAGCGAAAACCTTTCGTGATCCACAACGTACCATTTCAGTCAATTTTTCATGTTAAAAATACAGGTGGATGATGAATCAAAGGAAAAGCCTGAATGTTTGACTCCTACAGTGAGTAGAGCTGGTGGATGTGTCTTTGTGTGTGTGTGTGTGTGTGTGTGTGTGTGTGTGTGTGTGTGTGTGTGTGGTAGCGGGGGAAAAAAGAATGAATCGCTGCACATCTGTGTCTAATATCTGTTCCCTATCATCACCTTCATCCTTCGAAGCATTTCTATCTCAGTGGGAGTGCCTCCATCTGAAGAACTTAATAGTTTAATGATGCCATAAACTTTGTAGTCCATATCTTTTTTTCCCTTCATATGTTGGTGCTGTTCTGGGTGCGGATGGTGTAGGCATTTATTCAAATCCCCATGGTATCACAAATCTCTCTCTCGCTCTCTACATACTCTCGCTCTCTACATATATATACATACACATACATGGAGCACCACTCTTCTACAGCCCATCCGATTTCCACAGCACAGTTGGGTCTTTCTCCATGAACCATCACAGTGAAACATGGCAGCATTTACTTATGTTCCCATATGAATTCCATAAATGTGACAACAGTTTATATGTTTAGACGACGACTGCAGAACATGCCCGGCAGATCGACTTGGTGAGTCATTACTTAGTGAACACATTTTATGTAAATGCATCAAAGAGGAGCTCTGGTGGATTTTTATTTTGCCTGTAGGTCATAACCGAAGGATGTCATCATCTGATGACTCTTCTAGTGTCAAAAACACGCCTCTGAACATTTCTTTGCACCACTGACGACCTTCATTTTTTCTTGAAGCCTTGAAGCTGTAAATAACCAGATGATGCAAAATGTTAAAGCTGTTTTTTTTGGCCTCTTACCACAAGGACAGAGAGTGTGGATTTTTGGCTTTATGGTTAAAAAAAAATGCCCAAAAGCTTATTTGAGACAACACCCAAAAGTCTGAAGCTCTTCGGTTGTTTGTTTGAATCCAGGCTCGGGCCTTTCTGTGGTCTCATGTCTGTGTGGGTTATCTCCAGGAACTCTCAGGTACTCCGGCCTCCTCCCACATACCAAATACATGCGTGCGTTTAGGTCAATTGGTGATTCTAACTTGACCAGGATGGGTTCACCCTGGACAGGTCTCTGTATTTTGACTGAAATCAGCTCCGGCCCCCTCAGAGACCCCGGATTGCATAGATGGAAGAAGCTGTATGGATTATGAACATAAATGAGCATTATTTGCTGACAAATGAATCCATTTTAAGAATATGTTCAGTTAGTTTACTATACCTGGTGCACAGATTGTTTCACCTCTGCAAAGATGAAACATAAGATGCTCCTGAATTTGGAAAACAACCATGAAGGTTTGACACTCCCATGGCCGCACCATGTTGCTTACCTCTTGCTGAATACATGCACGTTGTAGCTTCTGCAGCTGCAGTTTTCGTCACGCTACACTAACTAATTAGACTACAAGCTCACGCTGTAGGTACCACTGTAGGAACAGCTAATAGGAGCAGAAAAATTCCTTGTGCACTCGCTTACCTGACAACCTAATTAGAGAAAATTCTCCCAGCTGACAACGGGACAGAGACAGAGAGTGAAAATAACAGGGAGGGGTTGATCGCAGCACTCGATACATTAATCATGCATGCCTGGGTTTTTTGGGCCACCAGCTTGGAGACCGTAGGGATGAGATGACTGCCTCTCTGTCTTCCCTAACAGCTATGGGTGCTACAGGGAGATGGATGTTCTGGACCTTGTGTGTGTGTTTCACCGCTCAGGAGAACAGTGAGTAGGCCTGTCTTAAGAAAAGATTGAATTATTGCTGCTTTAGTACACTGCAGCAGCTTCGAGTGTTTGAAGGATTTGCAAAGTTTCACGAATGTTTGCTGCGACTCTGTGATTCTTTGCACGGATATTGCTAAGGCAGAAGGTTCCTTCTCTAGTGTAAAAGGAGACGTGACATGAATAACCTAAAACCTTATGAGTATTTAGAAAGAAGCATTTAAGCTTTTCCAGACAGAAATGTAAGACTGTGGGCGACCTCTTGATGCATGCGTGGACTGTTCGCTGCACAAATACACATGCACAAATTCATCAAATGAGATGATATTTATTTAGTACGAGCTACAGGGGCTTTATTCATGTTAGTGCCGTTATTAATCAACTGCCTCTAAAGCGTGACCTTTTAATATTAATACAATACAGTATGTTTGACATTTTGAGTCTTAATGAAAGTCTCTCTTGAGGCCAGCATTTTCAGAACTTGTGATCTACGTAAAAACAACAAGAGAAATGACCAAACACATCCTAGTGAAGTGGCCTGTTGTTCTTCTCGTCCTGTGACGGATCTGGCTCAACCTCAGAGCTGTCAAGTTTAATTAACGACGACTGTGCTCGCTCAATTCCCACGCACACAAAAGGGCCCGGGGATGGCAGAGAGGAGGAGGGAGGAGGTTCATTATTGCAGTAATGAAGGGGAGAGTGAGGCCTGGTGCTGTCTGCACGTCAGCAGAAAAACAGCAGATGGGTGACGATAAAACAAGAAGAAATACCTGTGTGATGTCATAGGTAATGCTCGTCTCATTTGAATCTTTTCCCCCCTCCTAGCTGCGCTCAGGGTAACCATGAGAGAATCCAGTCTGGAGGTGGCTCGAGGGGATTTTGTCGTCCTGCCCTGCTCCTTCTACACCTCCGCCTCCAACCACCTCTCCAGACTCAACATCATCTGGACGCTGACTCCCTTCTCCAGTCCAGAGGCCCCGATACAGGTGTGGCAATACATCTGTCAGGGTGATGCCTTGCAATTGCATATTTTAGCATGGCTGTAGCTCATGGGGTGGAGCAGGCGATCTGCTAATTAGAGGCTTGGCGGTTAGGTTCCCTGGCTGCTCCCGTCTGCATGCCAAAGTATCCGTGGGCAAGATACTGAAGAGAAATGTCTTCACACACAAAGAACAACCCTGTAGTGCGTCACATAGAAAGCACTTGAGAATGAGGCATGTTGTATAAAGCCTTTTGAGTGTTCAGGTAGAAAGGTGCTATATAAGTTCCAGTCCATTTATATTCTCTACATATCCTGTTGTGTTCGAGTAACGTTTGTTTTAAATCAGTTTATTTCAAACGTAAGGCACAGGGGCCAGAAGTGGCCCGGTAAACACTCCAATCTGGCCCCCTGGACGGCTTTGGAAAATGTGAAACAGGGAATAAGTTTTACAGCTTTTCCTTCTGGCAAAGGTCTTCCCAGTGACCATTCATACTGCACCACACACACACACCAAATCCAAATTTTAAAAAAGGACATTTTCTGTGAATTAACAAAAACTTTGTTTCATTGTTACAGGACAAACTGTGAAATGAGCTTCCAGAACTTTTTCTGCCCATTTTCTATAATTTAAACCTAAAACATCGATCTGACTGATTTTTTTTTTTCACTTACTGCAGCAGCATTTCTTTATTGGGTAGAAAAACTGAGGCGTACCATTAAAACTGCAGTTATTTTCTTATATATCCCCAGGATTAAACGTGTAGCTAAACATCTTTACACTTAAGATCAAAGTGTTTGTGGCCCACAATGTAAATGGACTTTGACATCCTTGTTTTAATTGATTTCCAGGTGATTGTGTACGATCACGGGCAGGTGATTGAAGACCCCTCCCTCATTGGCAGGGTGGGTTTCACAGGTAAAATGTAAGATGATCCTCTTTTCATAGATGAAACTTGATACTGAAGACAGACAAAAACATTATTTCATGTGCTCCTTGTGCAGGTCTTCCTTTGAGTGCAGATATCATGCTAAACGACACACGGGTCTCAGATGCTGGTATTTACCGCTGCATGGTTAACAACCCACCGGAGATTACAGATCCCGGCATCGGAGAGCTGCTGCTCAGTGTTCTGGGTAAGTTATTGAGAGTTGAGCAGCTGGCAGAAGCACTCGCACATTATGACCATTTACCAAAGCAGGAATTGGTGATCCATTTGTCTTTTTTTTTTCTCTGTGATTCTGACTATGATATTTGTTGTTTTCCAAACCAAATCTGCCAAAACTGCTGTGGATTTATTTGTAGTGCAAATACCGAGGAGCCAAACAGGTTAGGTTAATTAAAACATTTGTAGCCCTGCCGACAGCAATCGTGGTGCTGCTGGTGAGTCTGTTTTTTAGTTCAGACTCACACAATTTTCTAGATACAATCATGCGGCCGAGGGGAGGTTTCCTAATGACTTTGGTGGCTCTGTGACTTTTCCTCCACTGAACAACCTGCTGGGAAGATTTCTATAATATTTGGCAACACACATTCACACAGCTCTTAGGGTGAATTCTGCTATCTTAGTTGATAAACCGAGTTTGTCTCTGGTGTGAATCGGCTGATAAAGACATAATGTTGTTCAGTGCTTTGGTTGAAGCAGAGTGCATCCAATAAAGGAAAAATATTTTGAAACCTTATCAGATCTCATAATTTTGACAGAGAATTGCACAATCCCTGAAGGTTAAAACTGATTTGGGAGAGCTGCTATAACGTGAGTGTAATGTGATAAAAGGTTTGTCTAAAGTAAATCCAGCAGTTCCCATGCTTTTGGGACAAAGGACGCATAATCTGAATAGAGGTGAAGCATATGCTTAGAAGCACTTTTGTTCTTGGAAGTCAAAATTTCAGCTCATCTCAAATTTTTGAGTTATGAGCCTTAATTTGCTCAAACTTCTAAGTCAAATTTTTAAGATAACTCAAACCTTTGAGACAATAACCTGAAATTCTGACCTATAAATAGCAACATTTTTTTTTCAGTGGCAGAAATAAGCTTCTGCAGAGCAGAGCCAGGCAGAGCATAATGAAGCACGAGCATGTTCTGTTGTTACAGCAACATTACTTGTTGTAACAATAAAACAAGACTATTTTAAACTGTGTTGTCACATGTTGATATGACAACACAGTTGACCACAACCCCCCAAAATACACACCATTAACTTTAGCTGTAATACAGATAAAAAGCACAGATAATGTGAAATTTGGAATGCTATCCCAGAGGCATACATTGATAAATCCATTTATACAAGAGAGTTTAAATGTTATTGAGTCAGCGGTTTACCAGATAGTTAAATTTTTACAGACCATCTTTCAGCTTTGCTTCTAAAAGCCACCGGCTTAAAAGTTCAAATGTGTGTCGTCTCGGTTTGTATCACATCTTTTAAGAAATTCATCTGTGGGTCATCTATAGTGCCGCCTTCGCTGCCTGTGTGCCAGTGGGATGGAGACATCAATATGGGAGGAAGTGTCAGGCTGTCCTGCTTGGTGGCAGAGGGCATCCCCACTCCAGAGATCTGCTGGGATAAACTGAATCCAGATGAAATCTCCCTTCCCATCAACATGGAGAGTCAGTTACACACACACACGGATATGTATTAAACTTAAAGCACCCCTTGAGCTGAATCAAAATAATCTTGTGTGCAGATCGTTATTTAGATCTTAAAGTCCAAAAAGAGTCAACTAAATGACCCTAAAATGACGCACAATAAATGTTTGAATTTAATAGTGCAAGTGAAATATGATGGATATTATAATTGACTCCATTATAGCGCAATAAGGCTTCCGGCTATGACAAGCAGATTTAGTGCCTATTAAAAAGTATTTAACCACTTGGTGGCTTTTTCACTTAAGGCAAAAACACGCACACATGGGTCTGCTATAGAAAAAAAAGGAAGGCGTATTAAAGTCATAAGTGTTTTAAAATGAAAGTGTATTTAGGACTGTTTAAATGGAAGAGAAATTTAGTATTGCACTTCTTAGAAAAACAAAATCGACTATTTAAAGAAAGGATGGACTGAATTGGAGCATCATTAGCAAATATAACTTTAACTTTAGTCTCCAGTGTATGGGATAAGCTTTTTATTTCAGTTTTTCCCCACAGAAATAATTATGTCACTCAGCATGAGACCTGTGGCTAAAACACGAGTTTTACCAGATGTGGTACAAAAGAGCTTTTATCAAAGATCTTTGATTTAAAAAGAAAAAAAGAAAAAAAGCTTTTCTATATAAACACTTGAGTGGAAAGAAATGTCATCATCATGAAGGTTATTCTCCCACTAATGCATATCATTAACTCCTGCTTTGTGTTTTGTCCTGTTTGCTGTCTGGTGGTTTCCAAATGCTCACTTTCACTCACTCCCTCACTGGTTGGAGCAGATGGCTTCTCCTCCCTGAGCCTGGTTCTGCTGGAGGTCTCTTCCTATTAATAGGGAGCTCTTCTTACCCATTAGACTGCTGGGCTTCTCTCCCCAATACTGTAGGGTTTTTTCTTTAAATGTAAACTTCCTTGAGATAACTTTTGTTGTAAACAGGTGTTATATAAACCGAATTAAAGTGAATTTAATAACATAAAGTAGTCAAATGCTCTTTAAAAAGAGCACTGATGTGTTCTTGCTTATTTTCTCTCAGGTTAAATACTCATACATGACACACGCTTTAGATATTAGCGTTCACACATGTGCAGGTGATCCTAAATGCTCTAAATTATTGTTTTTTGACAGTTTTTTCTACTCTTAGGAGGATATGATAAATATGACTACCTCGCAGCCACAGGTACTCGGTATAGTGGCCCCAACCCACCAGCTTGTCAGATCTTTTGCTTCTGATGGGCACCCAATCAGGAGAAGGTTTCTTTGAAGTAGTGCGGAGATCCTCAAAGAGAGGGAAGCTCAGTTTGTCCTCTTCAGATGGTGGATGAAATAAAGCCATTTATAGGATCAATAAGGATTGTTTTGAAACATGAATAATGCAAAGAGTTCAAGCTTAAAAATACATATTCCTGGAAATAAGCTTAATACTCCACTTAAAAATAATTAAAGGAATACCTAGAAACACAACTGATCTCATTGGGGGGAAAAAATCATGCCGGATATCTATATTGATGTGGACCGGGTAACAGAAGAAAGGATGCCACCTTGTTTGATGGAAATGAAAATTATTAACCTACAGAAGACTAAATTCAAAGACAAATTCAAAGGGATCTCCTCCCAGATCTGGACCAGGGCATCACTGAGCTCTGGACTGTCTGAACTGCACCCTGGCAGTGTCGGATGGACTGAAACATAAAGTCCCAGAGGTGTTCTATTGGAGCCAGTCAATGATATCAATACCTTAATTCTCCAGAAACTGTCTGCATTTTCTCACCACGTGAAGTCGGTTATTGTCAAACACCACAAGGAACCCAGGACCCACTGCACCAGCGTAGAGTCTGACAATCCAAGGATTTCATCCTGATATCTAATGGGTCAGGGTGCCGTTGCCTAGATGATCAGATCCTGGTACTGCTGATGGTTTAAGGACCTTCTACGGCCCTGTCCTGCTCTCCTAGAGTAACTGCCTGTCTCCTCCATGCTCTTGAGACTGTGCTGGGAGACACAGCAAACCTTCTGTCAATGGCACATAGTTATGTGTTATCCTGGAGCAGTTGGCCCTGACCCTTTTATTTCCTAATACTCACCCCAGCTTGTCTGACACCACCAACCACTACTGAAAACAGTCAGAAAAAATGAGAAGGACAAAAATGGCAGAGTCCTCCAACATGTAAAACCATTCCTGTCTTGGTGGTTGTCTTATTGTTGGCCTTCAATGCCCCTGTTGTTATTGTCATTAACAGCAAAGCAGCTGAAACCGATTAACAACCCCCTCTGATACTTAACTCACCACATCTATATCCCAGAAAGTTTAACTGCCTTAACGCTATATTCTGATTAAAAAGTGTTCCTTTCTAATTTTTTAGCCATTATATAATGCTGGAAGTTTAATATATATTAAGCATGAGATTTGTAAGACAGCGCACTCACCGTCATACTCGTCTTCCTCTCTCTAAGGTGAACTATCGGGCTCTGTTCAAATTGTCAACGTGTCCTCTCAGACCTCCGGCCTGTACCGATGTTCCGCCACTAACACCCTGGGAACAGAGAACTGCTACATCAACTTATCCATCTACAGCAGTAAGATCCTCTTTGTTCACCCATAACCCTCTGCCAGAGTTTTTATGCCCTGTGATAAAACGTTCTTGTATTTCTGCCCAGCCCCAGACAGTCCCTCTGGTGTACTGCAGGGTGTGCTGCTGACCTTGTCTATGTGCCTGCTGTTGCTGGCTTTGCTGGTGCTCGTTCTGTGGCTCCATCACACAGGGCAGGATGGGAGGTTGAGGAAGGGGAGAGGAGACAAGGATGAGTTTTATAACGAGATACGGTACACGCCGTCCCTGATGAAACGCTCTTTTGTTTGATTTCTCAAAGACTTTCGGGACTTTTTAATGTATCCATGTAAAAGATGTCTGCAGCCCAGACCAGTGTTCCCTGAATGTTACTCCACAGCTGTAAAGCATCAGAAACTTTGAAATAAATGTTCTGAAAGGTGTGATAGCAATGCGTCTCATTTATGCTCATTTCCTCCAAACCAGCTTTTAAAGGTAACCATCAATGATCCCCTCAGCTTTAACCAAAGACAAAAAACTGCACTCAAAGTCGAGTCACCATCTTTCATGTAAGTTTTCCCTGTTTTTGGTCATAATTCTGAGCTAAGCTCTTACCTGGCTTCTGCTTCACATGGACCTCGCGAACAAGAGTGGAATCATCTAACTTCTCAATAAAACAAATACCTACATTTCCCTGAAAGCATCAGGCGAGAACATTTATGCACATTATCAGAGTCGATAAATTTAGGTTGCCAGTGGGAAATGTCATTGGGTTTTCAATCCAACTCCTCCTTGTAAATCTCTTGAGAAAACCAAGCATTTTCCTTGGACGCGAGGTTGAACTGTTCAGTGTAAGAGGACAGTGACACTGCTTTTAGAGCATTTTTTTGGCTTTTGAATATTTTCAGCAGCCACACACTGGCCACTTTATTAGGTATGCCTCACTAGTATTGGGTTGGGATCCTTTTACCTTCAGTGCTGCCTCAAATCAGAAGGTGCTGGAAACATTCCTCAGAGATTTTGGTTGATGGTGACATTACATCAGCACATAATTCCAGCAGATTTGTTGGCTGCATATCCACGATGTGAATCTCCTGTTTCACCACATGCCAAAGGTGCGCCACTGGATTGAGATCTGGTGACTGTGGCAGCTGTTTGAGTACAGTGCCATAGTGCTGGAAGCACTGTGGTCAAAAAGGGATGAGCACGCTCCGCAGCAATGCTTAATTGGTACCAAGTGTGCAAGAAAATATCCCCCACACCCCTCCACCACCATGCTGAACATGATGCTATCATGTTGTTTACACCAAATCCATTTTTCCTTGGAGACATTTGTGTTAACGAGAAGTTAAACAGATTACCCGATGAAGTGGACAGGTGAGCGTACAGTTTAATTAAACCCGAGTGCCCGCTCAGTGGTGCTGTTTTTACTGTAGCACAAGGCTTTAAGCTGCTAGGACAAAGATTGAAAATCCTCCAGACAAAAACAACAGCAAAAAACAGACCAACAGGACAAATGCCAGAAAATAAAAATCACACAGCAGTTAATTTGCAAACAAAGACAAAAACCTTTAATTTAAATAGGAGGGGGAAAAAAAAAATCACATAAAAAAAAGAAACTGTACAGAACATTTAACATCGACTTAAAGTTCTTAAATAAAAGACCCCGCCCCTCCAAAAGTAACTAAAAATAACAAAACTATAACAAAGTGGGATGGTGTATGATACATTTTTGTGCAAAAGAAGTACGAACCAATTCTTCCCAAACTGCACATCTTGATGTGGAGAGGGCGCCTCTCTCCACTCAGGTGTCTTTCTACAGGTAAACACGAGAGTCCCTCCCCTAAACATCAGCATAGTGTCTTTGATGTAAAAAGACCCCCCCCCCCCAAAAAAAAAAATCCAATAATAAAATAGATTTATATTTTAAATATATTTATATAACAAACATGCTGTACAGAACGTCAGAGATTAAGAAATCCCTTTTTTTGGACACTCACATCTGTCTGTCAACTTGTGCTTCCCCGACTCCAACTAAAAGGCAAAAAAAAAGCAAAACTGAACAAAAGTCGAGCTCCCCATCGTTTAGAAGTAAAATAAATGAAAAAAGAAAAACAGAAAACAGCACTGATCAGAAAAGTCTCTGTTTTTCCTGAGTTTTGGATTTTCTAATGCAGTTTAAGATGGAAGCTGACACACTTTTACCTGTTTCTTCACAGCCACTCGAGAAAAAAAAAGGAGAAAAAACCCCAAAAAACTAAGGGCTGCTCAAAAGATTAAAAGAAAGAGAGGGGGGGGAGGAGGCTGCTGAGCTTTATCTTCTAAAAACCTTAAAATGGCTAGATGGGGAAGGGGGGGGGGGGGGACACTGCGCAGAAAAAAAAAAATTGCCTTTAACAGCATGCAGAACATCTCTTAAAAAGAGGGACTAAAAGGGAGCATCTATTGTAAGTCTTCCTGCAGAAGCAGTCAGTTCCTTTCCCAGTATACACCCTGAGAACACTGGCCTCCATCCAACTTTCCAGCAGGGAAGGGGAAAAAAAACAAAAACAAAAACCCCCCCCAAAACCCAAACAAATCATTTATGAGGAAAAAGCAGCATATGGCGATTCATGCTATGGCACGAGGTCGTTTAAGAATTCTTCACCCAGTGCGAAGAGCCGGAAACCGTCGGGGACAAAGCCAGTGGACCCGGGGAAACTTCTGGGGCTAAAATTTTTTGACAGAACTGCAAGTTTTTCTTTTATTTTTTGTTTTATGAAACTCTCCCGTTTTCTGCTTTTCACAGTGGTAAAAAAAAATAAAAATAAAGGCGTGGGAAAAGAAACAAACTTAAAGCGATTTCAGGAACACTTCCAGTTATGTTCCACACTTAAAAATAACCAAAAAGAGCCGTTGGTGAGATGGTGCAAACGTGACGACACCAAACAAACTGAGGGGAGGGGGCGGGAGGGTAGACAGAAGGCAGATTTCCAACTCAATATATCAACACACCATATAGACAAACCCCGTTAAAGACATCTGTAAGACATTATCAAATAAATATTCCACCTTTGCTTTCAGTATTTATTCAGCTTTGTTTATTTCCAACTAAAACGCTGGATTTAACTGTTGTAGAAACAGCAGTAGTAGTGGGTATTATAGTAGTAGTAGCAGGAGATGCAGAAGCAGTAGTATAGTAACAGAAAGGCCCAGACTGCAGGCAAAGAGCACACTGGGGATACACTGATGTAGCAGCCAATCACATGGTCAGTTAACCAGTGGCTAATGGTTGTCGGTAGTGTCACATCAACAGCATGATGGAGGAGGAGGACTTAAAATAGTTTCATAATGAAGACGTCTTTTGTTTCCCTGGTGCAAAAGGAGGATAAGTAACTTAAAAAACAAAAGAAAAACAAGCAGCTAAAAATATATATGGGTATCAGACAAACTGTTATTTTAGACATCAGTGCATCCCTAGCAAACACAGCTCTCCTCACAAAGCAGCCTGGACCCCGGCTATTCAGAAAGCCATGAGCTGATTGGATCTGATCAGGGAGGACATTAGTGATCAGTAATCCAAAGAAAACAAACTCAGTGCACATTTGACACCGAGGGATTCGTGAAGATTCAAGTAAAAAACAAAAAATAGAAGACATTCCACTCACCAAAGCAAAAAAAAAAAAAAGGATTAAAAAAAAAAAGTTCCTTACACTCCCAGCTTGTGAATTTGTGATCAACACAATTTTTCACAGATTTGACTCGTCCTCTGTTTGATCCTGATTAATGGAAACCAGCTCTGTCTGAAGTTCTCCAGGTTGCTAGTCAGATACAGGACTCCACGATGTCCAAGCCTACATACGCTGTAAACTAGCAGTAAAAGCACCACATGTCAGCTGGGCTGGAAGGGAGTTTGTTTTTTGTTTGGGGGGGTGGGGGTGTTCCCTGAAACTTGCTCCAAGACAGAACTGTTGATATAGTCAGGCACCTCTGCAGGAAAATGGGCCAGAGTACAAGAATAATGTTTTCTTGTTTTATTTTCTTCTTCTTCCTCATATAATATGTGTATTTGTGCAGGGGAAAAGAAGTGGAGGCTCCTGAAATTAGCCAATATGTCATGTGAAATATTGTTTGATGCACAACTGTCCGGCGAGGATGGTTACATGTGGGGGGAAAACAAAAACAAGGCTTATTGTGGTCTCCACGCGTCCTTTAGTTGCACGTACAGCAATGTACTGGTCCTTTTTCTTTTTCTGGATTTATTATGAGGCCCCCCAAACAAACAGAAAAAAACCTAATGCTGCTGCAGACGTCAAGTTAGAGATTGTCCTCTAGTCTCCAGTATAGAAAAATAAACAATCCTCAAGCAAAATATCCCTTATAATTTGCACTGGCCTGTCTGGCCTGTCATTACTTTTACAACCAAATGGTTGGCTGTAGAGACAGCGAGTGCTCAGTCAGGAAAAGAAAAAAATGTAAAATTAAAAATGAGTACATCATCAGGTCTTACGAGTTGTGATGAAAGCTGACTTTGGAATAAACAGGTTGGCTAAAATGATTTCATGGTCTGACGTGCATCAGCTCAGCATGCTATGTTTAGCTCTCTCTTGACTAACAAGAAGAGTGATGTGTATATTCCCAGATCCACGCTTGATTCAAAGTGCCATCAGAGGACTTCCAAACTGTGGCTGCGCTGAGTTAGTTCAACAACAGTTCATGGAATGAGTCCCAAAGGCTGGAATGAGTCCGGACTGGACCGGTCCACATTCAACTGCGGTGTGCTTTCACTGTAGAAACTGTCAATAGTGCAGACTCAGCGCAGGTGATCAAGTAAAGGCAGCTCTGTGGATTCCTCTCTGGGAGTGGGAGGGTCCGGGGATGGATCTGTCGTCTGAGTGGCTCCCAGTGGATCTTGCGTTAGACCGGCCTCTTGTAGGGATGCAGGAGGAGCAGGCTGAAAGAGACAGATTGATAATAAGAAGACGATTAAGTGCGTTTATCAACAGCACGACCAACAAGGCAGGCAAAGAAAAGCCCACTGCTTCATATTCACAGCTGAACAAAACAAAATGATTCAACGTGCTGTCAAAATCTGTATCATCGAGGTCCAAACAAAAGCAAATCAAGTCATTCGCACAGGCACAGGTACAAAAAGGACGTCCCACTGAGCAATCTGGATCATGATCTGAGAAAGCATGCCATATTTATAAACCACTTCCTGTTTGAATTACTGAACAACAACAAGCCACTCACTGCATATGTGCATCTGTTCAAATGAGCTTAATGCAATATCTCAGTAGGTGTGACTATCGTCTGCTGTCTGCTTACCGTCTACTGTAAAGACATCATGTAGGCAGAAATATAACTAAAGATTTACTTCATTACTGATCAATCTATCAGTTCTGTTGTCTCAGAACTCCTCAGACATTTGGTCTGTTAAAATATCCCCAAACACTCTAAAAAAAATGCCCTGAGTGGGTTTGAAGAGACATTAAAATATTTTAAGGAGCAATTTTTGGGGGTTAACATAAGCAAGACTCAAATCTAGGAAGCAGTAACCATAGAAACACAGCATATTCTTCTTAAGCTCCTCTTTTCCATTTTGTCCATGTGCCTGATTATTTACTTTAGCATATTGCGAATACTCAGTTGTAAGCAACTCTACAAAAAACACTGATCTGATAAAACAGAATGGTCTGAGTGGATTTACTAACAACAGGAGGGCTATATCTATCTGCTACCCCTGGGAAAAATTTTCAGAAATCACAATATCTCTTTCCACTGCTATGCGGATGATATCCAAGTCTATTTCCCTCTGGATTTGGATCTCCAATCCCCGCTATTGCCGTTGCTTAACTGCCTGTGTGATGTCAGAGACTGGCTATTTCATAACTCGCTTACCCTCAATGAAAACAAAACAGAAATTATCGTCTTTGGTAGCCATATGCCGTTGAAACAGCTATCGGGGACCTTAGGTTCTTATGCCAGCCATCTATCGTCTACTGTCAGAAATCTGGGAGTAGTGCTGGACAGTTCCCTCAAATTAGATAAGCAAGTGGCTGCAGTGGTAAAAACCAGCTTCTACCAACTACGCCAAATTTCGAAGGCAATGCCTTACCTACGACACAAGGACCTTGAAAGGCTCATTCATGCTTTCATAACCTCTAGACTGGACTATTGTAATTCTCTTTACTTAGGCCTCCAACTCTCCCTCATCCAACGCCTACAATTAGTCCAGAATGCCGCAGCACGCCTTTTAAGCGGCACTAGAAGACAGGATCATATCACTCCTATTCTAGCTAACCTCCATTGGCTTCCTGTCAAGTACCGTATTGTTTTTAAAATTCTTCTATACACTTTTAAAATCTTAAATAACTTGGCACCCAGTTATTTGATTGACCTTCTTAATTTATATATCCCTACAAGGGCACTCAGATCCTCTAATCAGGGGCTCCTAATGCAACCAATGTCTCGACTAAAGACGAAGGGGGATCGTGCCTTTGCTTTTGCTGCACCAAAACTGTGGAACAGCCTGCCGGTTGATGTCCGTGCGTCGGAAACTATTCAATCTTTCAAATCACGGTTAAAAACCCATTTGTTTAAGCTTGCCTTTCAAACTACTTAGCTTAATTTCTTCCCGGTTCATGCTTGTTGCAATAGTACCATCCTATAACTGTATTTTTGTTGTTGATTGTTTTCTTTTGCTGTAAACCTGCAAGTATGGCTCGTCTGTGAAGCACTTTGTTGTACCTGTGACTTTTAAATGTGCTATAGAAATAAAATTGAAATTGAAATTGAATTTGCTGGATTTGTTTGATTAATAGAGAAAGAGTCAGGTGATTTATGCATCAGAGTGTACTGACTGAGCGTGAGTATCTGTATTTCTGGATCTTTTTAAAGAACTGAACAACTATGGACAGTCTCCTTACCTGTGTGCGTATGGTCTGTAATGGTGCTCCTTCCCCCTCCGTTGAAGCTGGTCCATTAAAGCCCTTCCTCCCTGAAAAACTCCACTTGCTAAAGTGGCTCTCATAGTGTAGTCCGCTGCCCGGGCCAAGGCCAGCCCGCTGGCCCGTTCTGTGCCCCGAGCTCTCCAGGAGACTTGCTGGGCAGAAGCGCTCCGGGCCTGGCAGAGGTGGAGGAGCCACTGAGCTGCTGAAGGAGAGCTGGGAGCTGGACAGCTGCTGGCCCAGGAGACCCTGGATGGAGGATGTACGCTGTAGGGATGAGAGAAGTCCTGCCTCCATTCTGCCCTCTGACTGGCTGAGCAGAGCTAATGGGAGAGGCTGAGGGTGGTGATGCCAGCTCTGGGTTGGACCAACAGGGTTGTCTGTGCCTGAAGTGTAAGAAAAAAAAAAGCACTTTTAACTCCTAAAAATAAAATACTTGCAATACATTTCATCTTCATGTGACCATAACAAGCTAACAAAAACACCTCCATTTCTGTTTCGGTTCTTACCCATCGAGGGCTGGACAGTGGTGATGTGTGGCTGTGGAAGGCTGGAGGCTGGTGTACTCTGGGTGGTGTGAACAGCTGGGTTGGTGGAGATGGAGGTGGAGCCGCCTCCACAGTCTGAGTCTTCTATGTTCCCCCCGCTGTTGCAGCCAGCCCCGCACCCTTTCTGTAACCTGCAGGGAGACATATGTTACAGTTATGTTTACTCTCTCTTAAAGCTCATGTGTACATTTATTTAAGCAAAGAATTTGCACCTGTCCCAGCTGCTGATGAGCCAGGTGTAAATGTTGTGTGGGCTGACTGGTCCTCCCCACACAGAGCGGAGCTGGCTGTGTTCCCCAGCATAAGAGGTTGTGAGGGGGGACACGTAAATGGGGTAGCCGATGGGCTGGTCGCACGAGGAGTTAATCATATTCCTCAGCGCTTGTTTGGCATTTTGAATGCTTCCTCGTTCGGGGTTACGGTTGCGCAGGAAAACCAGCTCCTGCTGCTGCCCCGCCCACAACCCACGCACACACTCTCTGTTCACCTATGGAGGGCAGAAAAAAGAGATGAGGATCTGACAATCCAGGCATGTGATGAGTCAGAGACAACAAGACAAAAAAAGAAGAAGTGCTAAACGTAACAAGCTGCGACCTTGATAACTCTGAAGCTGAGGAATCTCTTGTTAAGCATGATGATCTTGTACTCGTCACTGCCGTCATCCATGATGTGGCGCAGTGCTAGGAGTGAAGGCATGTTTGCTAGAATAGCGCTTCGCCACACGGGGTCACCCTCGTGTGATATCAACATCTTTTCCTCATTGGCAGTGATGGCGTCAAACAGGACCATAGGATCCTCGTACTCATCTGGAGATGTAAAGTGATCCTGAAAGAAACACAGATTATACAAACAGTCTCACTTCAGTATCAAAAAAAAGAGTAAATATTGGCACTCCAGCACTAGTTTTCTTCTCTGGTACCTGGTGCAGTTTGAGTGACATCCGCACTCCTGGTGCTACGACCCGATTCAGCAGGTCCATATCCGCGAACACCCACTCGTCACGAGGAGATGTGATGCGGAAGTCTCCCTTGAAGAGTGCATGAAGGCCATAGAGAAACGGTTCCAAGCTGTCAAACAAACAAAACAACAATAAATCTGCCATATTCTTAGCATATATATGCATGGCATCAGCAACAGTGACAGACATGGTTGTGCGGCCTGGTGAACTTACCTTGCTGACATGCTGTGTGAGGCCGTGCCCAAGGCTCTTCTTCCCAGGATACAGAGGCCAAAACAGAGGTTGACAAGTGGAGAATCTCTTTCGCAAGTCACCGGCTAAAACACAGTGAAGCACAAATAAATTGTGCAATGTTGTACATTTAATGCCTTCTGTATTTCTGTTATTAAACATTTCACTTGTTTGTAATGATGAAAAAAGTATCCTAATGACAGACATAAAGTGGAAGACAACAGATGCTATTTGGTCGCATTTTTCTAAATGACATCTTCTTGTGCACATGAAAGCAAGATATACTTGATCCGTTATGATCAAAATATGTGTAGCATAAGGGAAAAAGCACTACAAATGCAACCCACGCATGTGACGTTATAGTTTAAATGTTGTGGAGGAGTCTTACTGTCTGGCGCCTGCTGTTGCAGTACTGAATCCAGTCCAGGTAAACCATGCAGAATGAGGACGGGGTGATGCCGGACGCTCTGTGATCATAGTCCTCGTCAATGTTCAGGTTGAAGGTGGGGTCACTGTCTACGTAGTTTGATCCGAGACAAGGTCGTAAAGCCTCCTGAATTGTTTCATTGGTCAGCCACTCTTCCAGCTTAGAAGATCGACTCACATAGTAGATGATGCTCTATTGGACACAACAAATACATAATCCAAAATACTAGTCACGCTAGGAAAACATTTTTGTAGACAGCTTTAAATCCACATCAAGGATTACAAGTATGTGCATATTTTAGCTTCATATCTTAGCTTCTAAATTTCTATGACTTGCTCTTCATCACAGAAGTAAAACAGCCTCGAGTCAACTAAAGTAAACAAAACCAACTGCAATAAAACGCAAAAAGCATGATGTGAGAACAGAGTAAAAACAGCTCCTCAACATTGGCTCACCTTGACGTAGTATGTGATGAGGATCTTACGAAGGTCAAATACTTGCAACATGGAGGCGGCATTGTTGTCGCTGATGCTGTAGCCTTCGAGCACGTACTTTGTAGCAGCCACCTCCCAGGCCAGCCAGCGCTGTCCAAAGGCAGCATTGAATGACAACATGTGAGGCAGGTGACCTGGTTCACAGCAGCAGCAGCCTTCATCCTCCTCCACCCCCTCTGTGATTGCTTCTACCTCCCTCTGCTGACAGTAGGTACCTGGAAAGATGTGAAACATAAGGATTAGCTGCTCTATTAAAGGGCTCCAACAGATGACACTGACACAATCTGCCTGGAAAACACAACTTCAAAAAAATATATATCTGCATAATGTGTTTAAAACTTTTATGGACAGAGTTTCTGCGTGTGTTGTAATTGGCTGACGGTTTTGGCTTGAGTGGCCTCAGGATCTCGTCTTTGTTCTTGGTTTGTTTGGCTTCGTCAGCCTGTGACCTCCAGCTTGGGCTAAGGCAGTTTGCAGCTGCGAGGAAAATTAGCACCTCCAAGTCTGAGGTCCAACGGGTGTCTTCACTCAATTCAATTTTATTCATACTGCGCCAAATCAGAACAACAGTTATCTAAAGGTGCTTTATACTCTAAGGTAAAGACTGTACAATGACACGAAGGAGATCCTCCACATCTGGGATGAGTTGCTGCTCTAAGTGGAGGAGTTTAAGTATCTCTGGGTCTTATTCATGAGTCAGGAGGAGCGGAGCAAGAGATTGACAGAGTGGCACAGTATCTGTACTGGATGCTGCACTGGTCTGTTGTGGTAGAGGTATCAATTATCTCTAGCTACTCCAGCTCCCATACGGTCACAAGCTCTGGGTAGTGACTGAAAGAACAAGATCATTGATACAAGTGGTGGAAATTAGCTTCTCTGAAGGGTGACTGCTCTCTCCCACAGTGATAAGGTGATAGAGTTCAGAAAAGAGCCACTAACTCCTCCACATTTGAGGTAGTTTGATGGATCTGACTAGAATGCCTCCTACATGAGGTGTTCTGGGGCATGTCCTACTGAGAGGCAGCCCTGGGGCAAACCCAGTACACCCTGGAGAGATTATAGCTCTCCATTAATTCGGAAACGCCTCAGTTTCTGCCCAGATGAGCTGTAGGAGATCGCTGGGGAAAGGAAAATGTTGATATCTCTGCTTAGACTGCCACCCCTTGCAGAAAATGAACTTTGATAAAATCAGAAAAAGTATCTTGTGTTAAAAGGTGACCTTTTTTGTTTTCTAAAATTACGCTGGTAAGAGGTGCTGTACATAGGTTTCATGTCAACACATGAGACTCTTCAGCTAATTTGGACTGACTTTAATGAGTTTTAAAATCAATAAAATCTTGGTGAGGTTTTTAAGAGTCACCAAATTAGGCTAACATGTGTCACACGGGGTATAACCAATAAGAGATGTTATGCTTATTTAAGGCTAAACACCACCTAATTATTTGATGTGGTGTCCAAATGCCAATAGGTCTCCAATAGGTCAAAGCATTTCTGAGATACGACGAATCCAGTGACAGTGTGATCATATTCTTTAAACGCTTTAAAAGCTGTGTGCATAAAGAGAGCTCCAATCACTCATTCACTGGTCGTGACAGAGTGAGACATTATAATGAAACTTGGTGAAATGACTGTCAAAGTCAGAGTGTCAAATTTAATAATCTTTTACCCTACAGCTCTAGCAGCTGTCACAGACTCCAGCAGGAGAGAAACAAGAGGAACGATATGATTAAGAACAGGTAGAAACACTTCACTGCCCACACATTCAATGCTTGGCCTTGAATAATTTTACTCAGCTAAAAAATAAAAAAAGATTAAACTTAACCAAAAAAAATAATCGGTTTTAAGGTCGTATCATTATAGATCATAAAGCCCCGCTTTGCCAAGTGACAACCTCTTCAGAGGCTGACGCACAACTTTTTTTTTTTTTTTGAATCCTCAATGACCTTAAAATAAACCGACAGATGTGAAACTGATCTCTTTTAAGAATAAAAATATGCTGTAAGAACTTAAACACAAAGTAATCTTCAAAATATGAAGGTGAAGTGGCTTTAGACGACTTTTCAATCTCTCCCCCTCATTCCTCTGCAATCAAGCCTTCATTTTCCACGGAGATTTCATACTTAATGGCAGACATAATTGCACAGGGTACGAATTTCATCGTCAATCGTGTAATTTTTCTATCGGCATGAAATAATGTGACGACATTTACATTTATTTAACATTTACTTTATGACAAGTTAAATCGAGAAACTTCTACGTCTGCTGCCACCTAAAGCTTTATATTCCAGGGAAACTAGTGCCATCAGAAACCTCTTTTTAACTACTGATTAAGCTACAGCACCACATCCCCATAATAAGTACTTTTTCACAACATTTGACTGATGTCCACGTCACAACAAGATGGTAAACAACTAAAAACTACATTACTATTTTATGAGCTCTAAACATCGCATGCTGCTGACCTCTGAACTCTAGACCCCTCAGCTGGAAGGTCACAAGGCCGTTGCCGATTTCGATGATGTGGACCAGAGCGTTGAGGTAGTCTGACGCGAGGATGAAGCAGTCGCCCGTGCTGTAGTTCCCCCAGCGGCCGAGCAGTAAGTCTCCACAGAGGCTGTGCTGCAGAGAGCGGGTCAGGTGCTCGTAGAAAATAGAGTTCAAATTGTTGTCATCAGCACCTTAATGATAAAAACAAAACAGACTGTCACCTTCATTTCAGAACAAAAATCGGTAAGCATCGACAGGAGGGAACACTGTGGCATACCTGGGTTGCGGTCTAACTGGGTGGCAAGTCTAGTATTGGAATGATCGACCCTCTTGGTGCTGTAAACAGGACAAATTAGGATTAAAACCAAATAGATTTAATTTATATTAAGAGTGTAAGATATACAGTTTCACACTTGCAAAGGTTATTTAACCAAACACATACTTGTAGTCGCGCTCCCAGAATTTAACGGGCCTGGTGTATGAGGTGACAAATACAGCACTGCCAAGGACAGGATTGAGAGGTGTGGAGAAGATGGCAGAAAAGACAGCTTGGACAAAAAGAACAGCAGAGTCTGAAATAGCAAGAGTTAAGGACATGTCACCAAAACCCCCAAAGCAAAACAAAAATCTCCACTGAATAACTTCACTGACACTTAAGACTATCAAAATAAAGAATACAGCACAAAATAACAATAACCTCTGTGCAGTAATGCAAAACAATTCAATAATCTTGCAACATAAAATACCTTTGTCACATCTTAAAGCTACAATTTGCCATCTTATACTCTATCAACCTTAAATTTGGCACTGGTGTATTCCTACTATCACAAAATCAAGCTGAATAAGGATACGGGGCACAGCAAAGGGCTGAGCAAAGGCATGAAAGGCTGAGCCCCAAGTGATCTGCCAGGGGGCAATGTAGGTCAGCACGAAACGCAGCTTGTACAGCAGGTCCCACATCTGAAAACATTCAAACATTCATCATTATCAACTCTCACACACATGCGCATGTAAAAATAGTATTCATATTTGCTACAGAAATAAGACGATTAAGACTATTTGTGTGCAGGAAGCTGTTTCTAAAGTAGAACAAAATCATTTGTGACGAAAGAATGCTACAAATATGAAATTTTTCTAACCTTGCTGAAGAGAATGGACATGAAGTAGTAATCGATTAAGAAGGTCTCTGAGAAGTGTGGATAGTCGTAGTGGAAGAAGAGTGTGGTGAAGCACAGTGTGACGTACTGCTGCGATGGGGTACAGAAGGACGAACGCAGCAGCTTCATTCCAGCTACCGAGATAAAGAAAGCTCGGCTACTGGAGGGTTCGAGGAAGAGAGGGGGGGGAGAAGAAAAAAAATCAACATATGCTAACATATGGTTACAACAACAGAGTAAGAAATGAAATGATTATTCAACAACAGGTGCTAGTGATTGCGTGTACGTGCTACAGTTTAACCCCTTTCTTTAGAGTTTGCAGAGAAGTGTGCATAATTTTACAGTGATGTGAAAAGAAAGGTTTTCGCAACACTTTATACAGAAAAACTAAATCCACCTTTAATTCCTAGAGAATTACAGTGGGGCAAAAAAGTATTTAGTCAGCCACCGATTGTGCAAGTTCCCCCACCTAAAATGATGACAGAGGTCAGTAATTTGCACCAGAGGTACACTTCAACTGTGAGAGACAGAATGTGAAAAAAAAATCCATGAATCCACATGGTAGGATTTGTAAAGAATTTATTCGTAAATTAGGGTGGAAAATAAGTATTTGGTCAATAACAAAAATACAACTCAATACTTTGTAACATAACCTTTGTTGGCAATAACAGAGGTCAAACGTTTACTATAGGTCTTTACCAGGTTTGCACACACAGTAGCTGGTATTTTGGCCCATTCCTCCATGCAGATCTTCTCGAGAGCAGTGATGTTTTGGGGCTGTCGCCGAGCAACACGGACTTTCAACTCCCGCCACAGATTTTCTATGGGGTTGAGGTCTGGAGACTGGCTAGGCCACTCCAGGACTTTCAAATGCTTCTTACGGAGCCACTCCTTTGTTGCCCGGGCGGTGTGTTTTGGATCATTGTCATGTTGGAAGACCCAGCCTCGTTTCATCTTCAAAGTTCTCACTGATGGAAGGAGGTTTTGGCTCAAAATCTCACGATACATGGCCCCATTCATTCTGTCCTTAACACGGATCAGTCGTCCTGTCCCCTTGGCAGAAAAACAGCCCCATAACATGATGTTTCCACCCCCATGCTTCACAGTAGGTATGGTGTTCTTGGGATGCAACTCAGTATTCTTCGTCCTCCAAACATGACGAGTTGAGTTTATACCAAAAAGTTCTACTTTGGTTTCATCTGACCACATGACATTCTCCCAATCCTCTGCTGTATCATCCATGTGCTCTCTGGCAAACTTCAGACGGGCCTGGACATGCACTGACTTCAGCAGCGGAACACGTCTGGCACTGCGGGATTTGATTCCCTGCCGTTGTAGTGTGTTACTGATGGTGACCTTTGTTACTTTGGTCCCAGCTCTCTGCAGGTCATTCACCAGGTCCCCCCGTGTGGTTCTGGGATCTTTGCTCACCGTTCTCATGATCATTTTGACCCCACGGGATGAGATCTTGCGTGGAGCCCCAGATCGAGGGAGATTATCAGTGGTCTTGTATGTCTTCCATTTTCTGATGATTGCTCCCACAGTTGATTTTTTCACACCAAGCTGCTTGCCTATTGTAGATTCACTCTTCCCAGTCTGGTGCAGGTCTACAATACTTTTCCTGGTGTCCTTCGAAAGCTCTTTGGTCTTGGCCATGGCGGAGTTTGGAGTCTGACTGTTTGAGGCTGTGGACAGGTGTCTTTTATACAGATGATGAGTTCAAACAGGTGCCATTCATACAGGTAACGAGTGGGGGACAGAAAAGCTTCTTACAGAGGACGTTACAGGTCTGTGAGAGCCAGAGATTTTCCTTGTTTGAGCTGACCAAATACTTATTTTCCACCCTAATTTACGAATAAATTCTTTACAAATCCTACCATGTGAATTCATGGATTTTTTTTTCACATTCTGTCTCTCACAGTTGAAGTGTACCTCTGGTGCAAATTACTGACCTCTGTCATCATTTTAGGTGGGGGAACTTGCACAATCGGTGGCTGACTAAATACTTTTTTGCCCCACTGTAAGAGTGTAAGTAGCAGCAAGTTGCTGCTAATAAAAAGTTCATTAAGTGAGCATCAGCCAGTGTGTCCTTAGCCAAAAGTGAGTTGGTGCAACAGAACAATAATTCCACTCACAGCAGCAAATCTACACAAAATGTGTGAAAATTAAAAAAATTAAGATGCTGCAATGGCCCCAAAAAAGTCCAGACATTAACCTAACTGAAATGCTGTGGTGGGACCTTAATGGAGCTGTGCACAAAGAAAAGTGCACAAAACTGAATGAACTGAAGCTTTAAAAGCTACTGAATCATCACAGTTTTTTACACGACTGCAAAGACTGCTGTAAAAATCTTCACTGTGGTTCTCACACTCATTTTTTGAAAATGACGAAAACAAACTACTACTTCTTCAAAGAAAAGAAAATCACAGGTAACATACAATATACTACTACACTGTTTAATGAAATAAAACCTCTTGATGTTCACATTTTTAAAATCACCCGTTTCAAGAGTTCAATTCAATTCGAATGGATGTATATAGTGCCAAATCACAACAACTGTCCCCACAAGAAACTTTATACTGTAGGGAAAGGGGGTACAATATTAGAGAAAACACCAACTATCAAAAGACCAGAAGAAAAAAAAAAATCAGGCTCAGGGAGGGGCAGCTGCCACCACCGGTTGGGGATGATGGGAAAAAGAAGACAGCAGAGGGAGATGGGACATAAGGCACACATGGGAGAGTTCAACACATCCAGCAGACAGCACATGTTCACAGGGAGCAGAGATAAAGAAAAGTATAACAGTATAACATTTAAAATATTAACAGAACCAGGACGAGGAAATGCTTACTAGATGTCCAGCTCTTTGTGATTCTGGCCCACTGTTCGAGCTTCGGTGGTCAGGGAGTTCAGCACTACAGCTGGGTAGATAAAATATTTCTCCACACACTGAAGCCATGCGTACAGCTTCTCAAACCACATCAACTGAGCAGCATCTGGGTCAAACAGAAAGAAAAAAAAATATGTTACAAATGTGGAGTAATTCACAAACTGCAGATATCCCACCACAGCTGTGAAGAAAAAGAAAAGTGAAGTTTTAAAAGAGGTTCAATACACTAATTAGCCACAACAATAAAACCACTGACAGATGACATGAATAAAACTGATCTGATCATCACTGCAGGATTGTGAGATCAGTGTTACTCACTTGGGATTCATGTGGATGTTTCTGGGTTGTAACGATACTCCCAGAAACACCCATCCTCCTCCAGCAGGCTTGTATGCTCTACCACACTGCAAAAATGCTTAGAAATTGCCTGAAGAATTCAATAAAGAGACCAGGCCTGCCCACTAAATTTCAAAAATCAAGCCTAAACTGGCCCACAGGAACTATCACTGTCACCATCTCAGTGCCAGACACCCCAAGGCTCCAATGTCCATGTTCTGATGAATCAGAGCTATTCTAGTAGCACAAGGAGAATCTATTCAATATTAAGCAGATGCTTTTAAAGTTGTGGCTGACTAGCACTATTAAAAACATTGCAAAAATTGTCTGTAAAATATTTAAAGATAAACTCAAGAAGACATGACAGTAATTTGATCATTTTAAACAACTTCTAACACAAAAATCTTGAGATAAAATAACTGATTTATTTTTAGTGTTGAGTGTATATATTACTTAATTAATCAATGATATTCAAATCATATTCAAAATATGCAGCTGACTGTTGTTTAAAAATAGTTATGTATTGTCTGGTGAAGCAGCCTATGAAGTTTGCCGGGAGTGTTTTCTCAAGAGCACTTTCAGCTGGAGATCTTACTTTTTGTAATTAGAACAACTTATAACATTTCAGTTTCCAAAGCCTGTTATACTATACATGTATTTCTAGATGTTGTTATTTTTCTGTGCATGTGAATGAAGATAAAAGATGCAATCAGACACCCACCTCGGACCTCAAATTGACTATACTCTTTGGAGCGGAGCAAAGGGTGAGCCAGGCAGAACCATGGCAGCTGTTTGCGGAGCTGAGGCAGGAGATAGTGTGTAATGAAGCCAACAACTCCAGCCAGGATGTATAAGACAACGCTAAGAGCAGGCTGCGGAGCAAGAGCAAAAAGAGAAACATTTTAATTAAGTCTATATACAAAAATGATGCGAGAGTAAGGTCAAGCATACTGCTCCAACTAACTTGAAGAGCGATGAAAACTGTGCTGGCACTGATGGCAAAGGTAATCACAGCCATGAGGGGACAGATGACGAGGTCCGAATGAAGAATCTCTTTCTATAAATAGACAGATTGATTTTAAAGCTAATTAAATCATTACATAAAAATTAAACTGCAGGCTGGTGAGCAACAGTAGTTACCACAGAGTTGCGTAGCTTATCAGGAAGAGGGTCCTTGATTTCCACAGGGGGTTCTTCTGGGTTTCGGTTCTCCAGTTCTGGGAATAATTTAGACCGGACCAGTGACCTGATGTTACGGGTAAAAAGCATAAAAGAAAGAGTTACAAGAAATACCACAGAAAGATACAATCTATCATCAAAGTCTTCACAGATGATCAAGACAGCAGCAGTGTCTCTTGGCCATTAGCATCATTTTTATGTCTTGGATTGTAGCTAACTTTGTAAAACACACAAACTACACTTTAGACTTGCTATCTATTGCTATCTATCTTGCTATATAGACTTCTTTAAGTAACTGTTAATCTATTCTGGATCTAAAAAGAAGATTCAATAAAGACTCCCAAGACCATCATTGCCGATATGAAACAGGAAATACTGACCAAAGGATGGTAGGATCGCTGCTTTGGCGGCTCAGGTGGTAGGATAAGGCCAGGAGTAGCCCACAAAACGCGGAGAACAGTACTGGAACATGGGCGTCCCCCCACGGTGCCTGATGGAAAAAAAAAAAAAAAGGGGGGGGGGGGAGTCAAATAGACGACTGTAATAGGAAAAACACGTTCAAACTCTTCCATGTCGTGTTCAGTAAGTTCACACCTGACACTAACATAATCACACATTAACAGCTCTTTTGGCGACTTGGCTTGCCTGAACATGTCAAGGAATAGAAACACAGCTTGCACTGTTTTGATTTCTTCTTTTAATTTCCAGCTGAATAGTCAGGGGAAGTGCATTTCTACCTTTTACCAGTTAAAAATCAAACCCACTTGTCACTGAAATAATATTGTTTTACAGTACACAGTCTTATTTCTTTATATTTTGCTTCGAAGGAGTTAGACCTGTAATTTTTAAAGTGATCTTGAGCAATAGGTATCCAGGCTTTCAAAGTTTTCTCTTTGGCCATTGGCTGCTTTTTCATTCATTCAGGCCAGTCCTTGGACAAGAATGTTCTGTTAAGCCGCTTAGCACCGACCAATGAATCATTCGACCATACTGAAAACCTTACATCGCCTCACTCTCTAGTTAGTTACTGTATTCACGTCACCTGCTCACCCACCCAGAGGGGTGACAACAATACCCCATCAGCCTTTTACAGCTGAGCGCTAACAATTACAGCAATGCTTGCCTAGGAGGTCATAATATTAAAAAATAAAGGTGTTCATACTAAATTTTGACTATCAAGCTCATAAGAATTGTACAAACTCCGTTTTTGCCCTGCATATGATCCGTATTTCCTCATTTTTCAATAAATTGCTGCAGAAGAGAGTGGTGGCTCACACACATAATACTGTATGTCTGCATAGATGCCGAGCCGGGAAGTGACACGCAATCACAAATGATCACTTGAGACATATGTGGAGAGTAAGCAGTCTACCTGTGATCAGATCACCCATGACGCACATTAATAACAGGTGCGAACTGGGACAGTCAGTCGGTTCAACTTACATTTATGGCACCGAGGCAAAATCCATACAGCAGGGCAGCCACCAGCACACTGCGTATGAGGCTGTACAGAGATGAAAGGGGGCTGGTAGTGGCTGAGGAAAGAATACAGAGAGATCAGACACAATTAGGCTGGTATGGGTGAGACACAACGACACAAACGGTAGACAACTCTCATTATTCTGTTTGGGCAGAAATACTCAAAGTATTTGTTTTTACTAGTTTCTCTGAGCAATGCACAAGCAGAATCTCTCATTTTTTAAAATTTTTTATTTGCATTGTTTACTGAAGCCAGGCCTTCCCAAGGCGGAAACAATAACCATACATCTAACTGCCTACTGTGATAGTGTGTAGTGACCATTTTAAAAAAACAAAACAAACTTTGCTCTGTTCAAATGTACCAATAAACACAAGGATGTGTTCAAATAACCACATGGTTTTTAAACTGTCCTCCTAAAAATGGTCTAACACTTTCAACTTCCAAGTATTCGATTATCCCATTCGTGTAATAATATTCTTACCAGTTCCACCAAAAATGTGCATGTCAATCTGCTCCAGCAGACACATCACAAAAGTGTTGACCTGAGGTAGCAACCCAAACAGGAAAATGACTGGGAAACACAGGGCAAACACTGTTGGATGAAAAGAGGGGAAATTGTGTTTAAAAATGGGTTACAGTTTAAAAACCCACTAATCCTCCTCCTGCATAAAGCAGTGTTACAATCAGGATATATTAAGGGCTATTTAATTAACACTGCAATAAGAAAGATAGACCTGCATGTAGCAATGCTAGCACTGTCAATCTGAACATCAACCTGATGTAAAAGAATCCATGAATAATACTAACCAATGAGCACATCCCTGACACAGAGCAGGAATTGCGCAGAGAAGATGATGATGCCATAGAGAGAGAAGGGCTGCAGACTTCCAGAGCGCCCAGATAAGTCAAAGATCCAGATCATCACACAGCATAAGCAGAAGTAGACTGGCCGACTGTACACAATGATCCAGTTATGCCCCTTTTACATAACAGACAAGGAGAGAAACAACGTTATACCATAATTTTAAGGTCAAAAGTATTTTATAAAATGTGGATTCCTAAATCTACTACTCACATGCATGGGAGAGGCTGCATCTGGCTGTACACTCTAAAACAAAGAGGCAGGGAATTTAGGCTTCATGTCTTTCACGTGTATGTTAAAAATAGGAACGACAATTGCTTGGCTCTAGCTAACCAGGTTAACTGAAAATTGTTGTGACCCTTGGACTGGATTTTGAGCACTTAGTCTTCCTACAACAATGATGTTAAAAGATTGCTTTAAAACAAGTCCAGTATCATATTACTGGACTTGTTTTAAATTGCACAATTATTGTACTCTTGACAGAGGATGCGTTGTAAGAGAAAGTCTTATAACGGTCTTACATAGGCTAAGTCTGACAACCATTTGTTTTTCCCCCTTTTTTCTTTTAAATGAACATCAAATCTCTAAGCTCTAAGTAAGATTAAATTCGACAGGATATGATTTTGCCAAATCTCCACCTGCGCGATCTGTTTAGAGATTTTCACAGGACCAAACGGGGGTTCAGAGTTTAGTTTAGACTGAGCACTTATATGTTATGACATTGTAAGAACACAAGTTTTGGTCATACAGTGACGATTATTAAGTTACTTGCTGAAGACTTTTGGTAAGAGAAACAACATAAATAAGAGGTACCTTCAGTAAGGAGTACTGGCAACTAGCAATGACCAGGCAGAACTGGAAGACCCAAATGTCCCTGAAAAAGCCTTGGAGCAGCAGCAGGAACCCCAGGAATGCCACCAGGCTGGCCAGCACCACAGCAAACACGTTCTCTCCCACACGGCGGTTCCTGGGAAAGTAAGGTGCAGCAGTACATATTTGAGAAACCTCAAAATTATATCTAAATTTTGTCTTTGACTTGTAAATAAAATGTGCTTCATGAAAAAAATTAAACCAAATGTGTATTAAGTGTTAAGTCAATATCCCACTGGACATAAGTCCTGTGACAATGAGGAGGTTCATCCATTACAAACGAAACAACCCATTAAAAAAAAAAAAAAAAAAAAAAAAACTAGTATCAGTATTATAGTAAAACCTTAAAGTTTCATCTAAATCAGTTTACAATGCATCCTGTATAATATCATGCCACAAGCTTCTATGTATTTGAAAGAAAAACACAGGATAACATTTTTCTGAGTTGTTGTTTAGTGAAAATATTTTAAATTGATCCTTTAAAAGAACTTCGCTTATGAATGAAAATCTTTTGCTTCAGTGTAAGAGGAAAAGCAGCCTTCAGAAATGATACAGAGTGAACAAATTTGTTGGACTTGTTAATCCATCTTCTCTATCAATTCTCAATCAAAACCATGGACCTGTTTAAAAGTGAACTCAGTTGCTTTTATAAGTTAAATATTTACTTGAACTGATAATTTGTCAAAACTAAAACAAAAACAAATGTTGTTATGTATTAATTATTTGAGGGGCAACAGAGTACATTTTGTACATTTTTCTTTGCTGTCACAGAGAAAAGTAACTAAATAAAATGTAATCCATTCTCTTTTCCAATGTTTTGTCTTACCTGTCTAATAAGGCAAGCAGAGCCAGTCGATCATACCGGACTCTCAGCCACTTTCCAGGCAGCACCCAAAAGCGATAGTACTGTTTAGGTTTGGCTTTCTCCTCAATCATCAAAGTGTTTTCTTGGGACTCTTGTAGAGACTCGTGATCCAGATCAAACTAGGTAAGAATTCAGAGATTGTGTGAATTAGGAAACAGGATCTAGAAGGACCGTCTGTGATAGTTAGCTTTGATGTGCCGACTGATGTCCTATTTGGAATAATCAATGAAGCACTGCTAACCTCGGGCATCTCCAGAGGCACCCTGCGCACCTGCATCCCCTGTAAAGCCCCTTGTCTGGGCTGTAGCATGGACAGGACTGGTGCCCCTTCTGGGACCTCAGTGGATGTGAAGCTTGAAGATTGGGACTGCCTCTCCCTTTCTCTGCAAGTGTAAAATTTCACAGCCTTGAATGTAGCTGTTAGTAATGTTTTAATGACAACAATAACTCTCGTAGTCTGTAGAAAAGAAAGACACTTGGCAATAAAAACTTTATAACTTACTGAACTGGGTCCTCATAGCCGCCTCCAGCAGGTCCAAATGTGTAGGACCTCTTTACTCCTGTTATATAACAGAGACACAGCAGAAATGAATACCCTCAACAGTGTAAAATCTGCAATCACAGACAGAGTATACAATAATGCAATCTGACAAGTGATTTTCTTTATGTAGATTCAAATACCAGTGACCATTACATTACAATTACTTTACATAATGCTTCAAAATAATAGCTCAAATAACAGACTGGTAACATTTCAAGGTAGCAAGTCCTAAGAATCGGTACTCAAGGAGAGTCCACTGTTCATGAATTCAGTCTCATATCTCCCCATTTAATAATAGGATAAACAGAATGACTGTCTAGACAAGACAAGGTACTTACCACTCTCGTCATAGAAATAGTGCACTGCCCCTTCTGATGTGTCGTCAAATGTTGAAGCCTCATGGATGCCACTGCGGGGTAGTAGAAGTGAAGAGGCAAACTGTAAGGCTGAGGGAAGTGTACGGGTGCGTGAATGAGAGGAGGTCCGAGCTCGCTGGAGGTCCTGGAGACTGCAGGAAGCAAACAAATGAATACAGCAGTTAATCTTAATCCTAAACTCAGTCCTCCTAAAGCTCACATCCTCCATGAGCTATAATTAGAATTATTTAATGAAAATACGACTTTATATAGACAAAATTTTAATCTGGGCTGTTATTCTTATGTCCATTATAATGTAAACATACTAATATGGAAGGCATGGCAGAAATATAGGGACATCTTTGCTTAGATGACAAACCTGGGAGGAGATCCCATGGTAGATGGTGGTGGTGTAGGGTTGCTCCCAGCATTGTGTCTCCTGCGTATGGCCTGGGTCCTCTTTACACTGCTGACTGATTCGTGTTTGCCCCCTTCCTCCGTGGCCATGGCTGAGGAAAGTTTATCATTTACATCACATTGTCAGTGTATATAATGCACATATCTAAGATTTAACTATAACTGCATTTTATCTTAATTCAGAACTTAGAATGTCCTTATGTTATTTATTCATTTATTAAATAAATAAGTATAAAGCTTAAGAGATAGTTAGGTTTCACACACCAGACTATTAATTAAAATTAATTTATTAGAAATTTTTCAAAGCATGACTCCATGTTAGCAGCAAGGACATGGGTTAATGAAAAGATTTTGCCTCAATGTGTTAGGGGTGATCGGTTACTGAGGTCTCAGCAGTGAGGTGGTAATCAGGGTTTAAACAATAATTTATACTCATCTTACTGATGCTTCTTATTTTTGTATTAGTAGTCTTTTCGGTCATTTTTCATTGCTAAACATTGTTTTAAATACTCCCATTTTATAAAAAAGAAAAACATCTGAACAGAATTGTAATTGAGCACAACAGTATTATTTACCAGCAGCACATATCTCACTCATGCTTTTCCAAACTGTCAGACCAAAAAAATATTTAAAATGAAGACAGTGAGTGAATAACAAAGAAATCAGATGCTTTCAGCCATCTCATTCTCCTCTCCTATGCTGCTGATGAGGATTCATTGGATTTTGCTGCTAGAGAAAGAGCACAGCTGCAGCCTCAGCCAAATTGGCAATTTGCAGAGGTAAATTAAGTTAGCAGTTAGTGTTTATAGTGACGCTTGTGTTTTAACTTCTTTATCAAATTAGCCTAACAAGCGCTTTTTGGGTGTTTAAAATATTCATATAATTTGTTAAACAGACAGTTTAATAAAACTTTATTGGGTTTTCATTCAAAGTTATTTATTCGATTAACAGTTTTGTAAACCATCTTTTAGTGCAGATGGGAACACCTCCTAAACAACTATGTCTTTGCTAAAAATAAGTTGCACGTCGACCATAAATGGCACCAAAAGATGGTAGAAAATATTTTGCATAGTTTCTTCACATTCTCATGACTCAGGTACAAAGAGGTAAAAGCTGGATGATGCCTGAATGTTTCTGGTAAACTTGCATAATAAGGAGTTCTACTAAAATAATAAAGTTTAAGCACAGCAGTCAACATTTTAATTAATATTTCCAACTTTCCCCAACACTGTGCTTTAGTTACCTTTCACTATTCCTACAGTAGGCATATGTGTGACTAGTCGACTAACTGACTAATCGTTGCTGTTGTCACTAGTTGGTACCAGACTTACTAGTGGTTTAATCTAATTATTAAACTTTTAATCAATGCCAAATGTCGGTATATTATTGGGTCCTAAATGTTGTGCACCCATTTGCCACCAAATGGCACATCATTGTTGGGAAACTAAATCTGTTAATCTAGGCCTGATCTTTCTGTTAACACTATCAGAATGAGATCATTGTTACAAGCAGTGGAAAGGAACTTTCTCCATAAGGTGGATGGGCTCTGCCTTAGTTATAGGGTAAGGAATTCAGTTATTCGGAAGGGGTTCAAAGAAGAGCAGCTACTCCTTCACATTGAAAGGGGATGGCTAAGGATGTCTGACTGACTTTAGATAAGCAGAAAAAAAATGGATGGATGATTTATTGTTTTATTTTAGATTCTAACTTTTATTGAAGTGGATGTCATGAATTTCGAACAGTGTGCATCATTCATAATGCTTGGGACTTTTAAGTCGTGATTTATTAGATGTTAATTTGTCATATTTTAGTGGAACGTGTTTGGTTTTGTATCATCTTTAACATCGGTTTATTTTAAGTGTTTTTCATCTTTGTTGTCTATCTGGAGTATAATGTGTAATATTGATAATGCATGCTGCAAGGTGCTGCACATTTAAGCGGCATGATTCATTACTGAAGAATGTGATAAATGGTTTCAAATACCTATGTTATTAATTTTTGACATTTTCCAATAAAAGTTTCTCAAATGGAACTTATTACCTGAGTGTTCCTAAGTTTCAGACTAGTCAGTTAGTCTTTTTTTTTTTTTCCTCATTTAGTCGACTAAGAAATTAGGAAAATCCCTAGTATAACACACAGTGGAAACACCTGACATTAATACATACAGTATATAGGTAAAAGCTGCTCAGCTGTGGAAGCCCATGCCACAAAAATGCTGGTGCAAAGTTTTTGTGCTGATGGTTTTGTGCTGGGGGCTCTGGAACTCTGCAGTTATTGACTCAAAAGAGCTTTGAAGACTTTTGCGCACTATATGCAGTCAGTAAGCCAGTTCTATAACTTTACACAGTTTGAGCCTTCATTTCTGTGGTTCCTAAATGCTTCCAATTTGCAATAATACCACTTACTGATAGTGGAATATCTAGGATGGAAGCAATTTCACAAACTGGCTGGCATGCTTGAACTCAGTGAGCTCTTTAGAATGAGCCATTCTTGAAAAAATGTTTCTCAAGGCAGACTCCTTGGCTATGGGCTTGATTTTATGCAAGTCTGGCAATGGGAGTGAAAACGCCTGAATTTAAAGATTAAGAGGGACTTTTGTCCATATAGGGTATTATGTTACACAATGTTAAAATAATCTGATTAAATAGAATAACCTAAAAAATAAATTTGAATAAAATATTATTTTCTAAATGTTTTCTTTATTCTTGTTCCTGTGCACAAAACAGACACTTCAAAGCAGATTCTGTTACATCTGTAAATTTGAATGTGTTCTTTCAAACCCCAATCTCATGCTTTATTCCGTAAAGATACAGTTATACCTTTGTTTTGCCTGCTTAATTTCAAGCTTAGTTTTGTGAGGATTTTGTTAATAGTTTTGTTTTTTTTGTTTGTTTGTTTTTTTTAAACGGGCCCAGAGTAACTTCATTTCTTTGAAGCTCAAATGCGGCATCTCACTATGGTAAGTGCCCTCTGGCATGACAAGCCACAGAAGCTCTTATCACCAAGACCATGGGGTCCAGGCATTCTTAGTGCTGTTCTTCTATGTGCCACTACTACACCATAAAGCAACTAACTCATGACTAAATTTAATAAATTCAAAAGGTCAAATAATTTTGACTAAATAAATAAATATCAGTCAGCATTTTTCCTTTTTTTTTTTTTTTTTAATCTATTGATGCCTTACTGACACTGTCCAGTTGCATGGGCAAAGTGCGAGTGAGATACCTCATTCAGTTTTCAAGGAACCGGGGTTAACCCCTTGATCCACGCAAAAGATCAGCCACCTCTGGCTGTCATTCCCCAAATGGCAGGGGGCGAAAAGCTAACAGCTCCTGTGCAGGGCAGCTATAGGTAGAATCCCTAATGTCAGGCATGAAGGCAGCATTAGGGTGCAAAACCTCCCTATTACAGTTGAAAACTACAGACATGATGTGTAGGTAGATAGAGCATGCAACTTACAGTTACTGTTATTTTTCATTGATGCTAAAGCAAGCTGTAAAAAGACTAAGACTAACTCTAAAACTGTAGTTAAATCTCTTTGGTGCATTACCAAAGCCAACATGGCAGCCTGACATTCCAGCCAAACACTTTAGAGGAAAATGCTCTTCCCTTATCTAGCAAAACCTGAAGGAAGTCTAACACAATTCTAACACAGCACTGATAAGAAATTTTGTTCGCAGCTGCACATCTCTCAAATACACACCCTCATAAAGTCAGAATACAGAAACTGCTCTTGCACTCTGAATGGTCTCAATCAACCTCAGGGGGAGACCCAACTCATTTAAATTCAGCCTTTCAGGTGCCAGTCTCAGCTAACTGCTCTGTGACACCTGTGACACCAGGCCCCTGTGCAAAGGCAGTGTCCACCGCCGGGCTGTGGAGAAGACAAGTTAGATCCATCATGGAACAATCAAAATCAAAGACAGCCACTGCTCCCTCAACCTGCTCAGGGAAACTGTTATAGCAGTGCGCCTGGCCATGGGTGAGCTCCCCTAATGTTTTGCCCTCAATTTTTTTAGGGAAAAGAAAAGAGGAGATTGTGTTTTTGTATGATGCAAACAAATATACGAACACCTTCAGACGTGGTGGACTATTGTGGGATTGAGTCTCCACTCCCCATAGAGTGGATTTCCTCTGTAGCTCCACTCCAGTGTTCAATGCACTGGGAACATGCGTCACACATAATGACAGGAGGTGTTCACTGCTCCACACAATCAGAGTGTGAGCCAGGCTGTGTAATGTCACACAGCAAGTGCCTCAGACAGTCTGTATACACAACTGTTGTTATACTGTCTCTCCTAATCAGGACATAACAATTTTTCAGGAGCAGCAAGAAATGCCCCAAAGCCGAAAACCTGCCGTCAGCTCCAAGTAATTTATATATGTGCGACAAAGCCTCTGGGGCTAGGTGCCATTTATGGCCCTCCACTTGAAAACAGCACCCCACCCAATCAATGAAGCATCTAGTTTTCCTCATAACCACCTAACCTAAGGGGAAATGGCGGTGAACACTTTTGGGTCTCTCCGGTAATAGAGAGGCAGAAGATATCTGGGAGAAATTCGGCTGAGATGACGTCTCACATCCAGCTGCAGGGTGGACACACAGAGCTGAAAATCCTGCATCGCCAGCAACCTCTGAAGGATAACAGATTATGCAGGGCATCAGCCCCTCCAAGTGCAAACAAGCTCTTAATGAGACCATACTTCCTTTGCAAAACAGATTGAGGTTCTGGTGAAATTTCTACACAAAATCTTAGAACAGAAAAGCCGAAAAAGAAACACTGCATTTTACAATTACCTGACAAAATACGAGCCTATGAGAGTTGCAAATACATTGCAACATAGTCTTTTCTTACTATTTGCTCTTATTGCACACTTGTCTGATAGTGACACTGTAAACTTATTGAAAATGAAAATTAAGTTGAAGGAATACACTGGAGTAGATCCAACAGGCGCTACTGAGACATAAGTAGAAGACATAACAGGACTTCTACAGTGATCTAAATATAGCAGCTCCACTTACAATGGTGCAGTGTATAATATATTCTTGAATGGGTATACAGGCATGATTTTTGATTTTTACAGAATCGTTTCCAGAGCTTTCTGATCACACCTCATGGTTACTTGGAACTAAAAAAAAAGTAATAGAATTTCAGCTGCTCTCTTATTTCCAAAGGAATTGCCACAGCACATGGAACCCATGTTTGATTTGGCACAGACTTCATATCAGATGGAGTTCCTGACACAACCGTCACCTCTATACTGGCTTGGGTATAGTGCACAATCTGATATCAATGTGCCAATGTTGTTCTAGGATCACCGAAGCTAATGATGGGCCAGGTTCATCATTGCAAGTGACCAATCACATTGTTGTGATGTCATGGTTTTGCGACGTGGAAAGAAATTCGGACCAAACTCTAACCTTAACTCTATAATTATAACCGTAACTCTATAATTATAACCGTAACCCATCCTAAACCACAACTGCCCCGTTTTGGATTTTAGTACACATTGGCAGTTTTTTCCATATGACAATATAACTTGCAATGTTGAACCTGGACCAATATTAATTATGATCACCAGGGACAACACCAACACAGGGATCATATCAGATACATCTAGTTAGATCACAGTACACTAGCTTGTGAGACCCCAAGGCTGGGTTTGTGTCTCTTCGCCATCTTAAATAAAATCTTTCACAAATAAGGTATATGTATTAATCACTACACCATGGAGTCATTACTCGTGATTAAATTAAGTACAAATTAATAGTGGTCTGTCATCAAATATATTACAGAAAAAAAATATCAGCAACAATTTGATGCCTTACAAATAGGCCTTACTATCAGCGACTCCCTATGAAGGTTAACTTTCTTAATTAGTTAGACCTCCAAACCATGATGAAAACTGTTTCAGTAGGGTAAGTTAAAACATATATTCTTGACTGAAAATTTGCAAACTCACCACCTCCAACAGCCCCCTCTTCAACCAGTTCTCCTGTTCTCCAGCCCATCTGGTTGCCAGTCCAAGAGCCTCCAAGTGAATCCAAGCGATGATGGTGAGCTCCAGCAAAGCCATCAGAGTGTATAGTCCGGGCTTCCAGATCAGACTTAGAGATGGTGAGAGTCCGAGGTGCAGGCGTGGAGGTGGAGGGCATTGCAAGCAGAGTAGAGGGCAGAGCCACTGCATTGCTCTGGCTTCCACCTGCCCCATCCATACTTAGCACTCTTGCGTGAGTCTTAGCACTAGCGGTGCTAGAAGAGCGTTGAGCAGCACGAGGATGTGAGGGGCCAGCAGTTTCGGGTAAATCCCCTTCCCTTGGAGTAGGCAGTTGAGCAGCAGGGGGAAGAGTCGATGTAATGCCAGTGTTAGCAAGGTCTGGAGAGTAGCAGGAGGTAGAGGAACTAGAGTCATCATCATCATCGTCATCATCATCTGAGCTGTATCGGCGCTGAGAGCCCAGGCTAGAACCTGCACTCATGTCACTGCCGTCGTCCTCGTCACTGGAATCCTCAAACAAACTTTCACTGTAAGCCTTAGTGCCGAGTCGATTGCGCACTGGTATGTAATCTCTGTGTTGTCTATGATTGTGGTGACGCCTGTAAGAGCCACAGTCAAAACTACTACTGCCAGCTCCAGCGCGCCTTCTTGGAGCTTTCCTTCGGCCTGGCCTGTGCCCCATGCTACCGCCGCTGGCCCGCAGCAGCTTTAAGTCTTTAGGGCGTACAACCTGCTGGGACTGCAGAGCAGGCTGCTCAGACAGTAAGAATGGGGTAGAAGATATGGGCAAAGCAGGCTCAGAACACACCAGACCCAGGGCCAGCCCTGAGGGCACTGAATTGGTCTGCCGAGGTGGGGGTAGAGGAGGAACTGGGACGTTCCTGTCCAATTCACAAACCTCTGAGTGGCCACTACTTGAAGGGGAAGAGTTCTGGAGAGGAGGGGGCTGTGCAATATCAGAAGGTACAGATGGCAGATCCTCTCCTTCAACAAGTGTCCGGTCTAGCCCCTGGCTGAGGGAGAATTCTTTGGAAGGGGAGCGTAGTAACACACTGTCTGACAGATTGTCAGTATCACTGCCATCTTGCACTGCTGAATCCTCTGTGGGCTTGTGGATGTCAGACCCTATCGCTGGTGCTGAGGCAGAAACCTGTCCATCTACAGGCCGCGACTGGCTGAATGAAGGACTTTCCAGCTGAGTTGAATCAGTTTTTTCACTGCGGTAACTGCTAACAGTGCTTAGCGTCTCACGGTCTGTGGTAGCTCCACCAGCACTGAAACAACTGTCTGTTGATCCAGCAGCTAGTGCTACTCCGCTGCGGCTGCCGGGGAGCTCAGTCCCAGGAGCAAAAGCCACAGGGTCAAGGCCTAAACCCAGCAGATTTTCACTGAGTTCTTCACTTAAACTACTCTTTATAAGAGGGCTTAGGGGAGTATCTCCCAAACTCTCAGATTCAGCAGAGGGGCCAAGGGGAGAGTAAGCCCCCAAATCATTGTCCTTGGAACTCTGATGAGACAACTGTTCTGTTAACATCTCCACTTCTTGCAAGTGTTCTTTCTCGCCTCCATCTTCTTGACTCGAGGGTGAAGGGGGGATAGACAAGGCTCCAGGTTCTTCAAATCCAGCTGACACTCCAGATACTCCTACAAGACCTTGGAACTCACCTCCAAGAGCGGCAACAATGCAGGATGAGACCCCATTCAGAGCCCCTGTACGGTAAGAAAACCAAACATTAGACTGAAATGTCTATGAAGGTTCTCAGTCATCCAGGTCATCGTAGTCAAAGGAGCTTGCAAAGAAAAGCGTCTGGACTTCTTTAAGTTACTTGAAGACGTTTCACCTCTCATCCGAGAAGCTTCTTCAGTTCTGAGGTCAAATGGTGGAGAGTCCCAGATATAAACCTAGTGGGAGTATCCCCCCACAGAGGGACAAAAGGACCCCCTAGACTGAAATGCACTTTTGCAAGCTGTAACACTGACGTTGTGAATTATGTTTCTCAAGATTCCATTTTTCCCCCCCCTTTCCTAAATTTGTATGAAAATACTGATATACTTACAGCCTGACTTATACAGGAAGGATTAAACATTGTTTCCAGTATCTAATGCTCATTTCTAAACAGTGAAACATAACAGACTTACTAATGGGGTCCTGGGAACTCTGACGTAGGATCTCACGTTGAGCTGACGTGACAATCACATTATTGCTTCCTTGTTCCCGCATTAACTCTTTGATATCTGAAATAAAAGGAAATTACAAATTTAAAACATATGCTTGGATAAAAATGTCAGACTATCTATTATATACATCATGATTTAAAATAAAAATATGGTATGCAGAATTAAAACATTTAGATGCTTACCCTTAGTACCCCCTGAATCCTCCAACTGAGGCAAGAATTCCTGAAGAGTAAGAAAGAATATACACAATGCTTTAAACCACCTGATACACATGATTATGCATTACGAAACCATAAGAACATCGCTAAGTACTTAAAAAATCCCCCCTTAGCTTGGTACTGAACTAAAAAAAAATCTTGCAAACTACTATTACAGGCATACTGATCATGGAAAATATAAATTTTTTTAACCTGGCACTAAGCCACGGGAGGTTCAGACCAATTAGCATTTAATGAGGAGCTACGAGTTAGAAAGATCATAGCAACAAGTGTACTTGGGTTAAACAGTAACTTGGTTTATTCAATCATCTGCTGTCTATTTTTTTTAATTTTTTGCCTGTAGCCATACCACCTGCTAGCTTTTAAAGCTTGCTACATCTTGTAGTAAGCCTTAGTGCCAAAATTCTAATAGATAGAACTGGAGAAATGTTGGAAGCCAGAAGAGATAATGTTGCATGCTAGTAAATATGGTAATCCTCACCGACACTTGGTTTAATCCAAACAGAGAGTGCTGGGAGCTGCAACGCACTGGGGGTGTTGAGTTGACTTTCCGAAACACAGTCATCTCTACACCAACATGACTATCCCTGTGAAATAGTCACATGCAGGAAGAAATTTTTTTTCCCAAAGAATTCAGCAAGTCACAGCATCGCAACAGGCAAGTTTTCTTTAAGACACATCACATTACCTGTGCTGATTCCCCTCATGAGCACCTGACCCCTCTTCTCCTTCTTCTGTCCTTGGCACTTCAGCTGTTAGTGAGGCCTGCTTTTTCTCTACAATCTCCCCAAGGTCGAACATTGCATGAAGTCGGTAGTTTACCACTTTAATGGCAGTAAAAAATACAGCAACCACAGCAGAGTACACACCTGCCACCAACAAGCTTGGAGGAAGAGCCTGACAAGGAGTTGGAATTTAAAGAGAGGAATTACAAAAATGAGACCAGGCAGTCACGTCAAAGAACTAGAACCAGGAAGGAAGCTTAATTGGAAATGAGGTGTTAAATATAGCTGGATATTTCAAACTTATTATGGAATTGTTTTAAATCAGGATCTTAATTTAACCACACAAGTTCAGGCAAACACCCTTAGTTTTTATTCCCCCTATTGTTACAAGCACTAGAAGTTAAACTATAAAGTTATTATCCCATGCATATGTGCTGAATGAGTCTCTCATACAGTTTACATCATTAAAAAAATGCAGTTATGTTATTCAAAACATAGTATTTGACCCATTTTACACATGATAATCCTGGGAGATGATTAAGTCAGTTGAAGTTGCCAATGTGTAAAAAGGGCTTGGGCATGCAAGTTAGAAACGGATTATTAAACTTCTTGAGGTAAATTTGTGATTTGACCTATATAAGTGAAATTACTTGAAGCTATCATGTCATCATGGCTAACTTCTGAAAACTGATTTAAAAGGATTTGTGCATTATTTTGGTAGCTCCTATGGTGATAGGAAAATGAACTTACCATGTACAGAAGAAAGGGGAAAGCCAGGAGAAATATCCAAAGGTAGAGGTGGAAGCAGTTGGAGAATGTGCTCTGGTGGGGATCCACATACCACCCTCCAGTGAGCGAAGCCCACACGCCCTGCCGCAGTATCTGAAGAGCTTGGGAACCCATCTCCACCTTCAGGTTCAACTAAAAGTTGAAACGCTTCCCCCAAGGCTGTAGCTCAAAAAACTGTGCAGCAGTTTGAGCCACGGTATCTTGTGTCTACGATGGCATGTCCATGGGGCATGGCAGGTTGACCAAGACTGTTTCATCAAGCACAGCAATTTTGTGTCTTAGATATATGCATACACTTCAGCTGAGATAAAGAGTCCTTGCATATTCTTGTGCCAGTATAAGCTCCCTCCCTGCACCAGCGTTGCCACACTCTAGCCCAATCCTCGGTGGGTAATCAGCAGAGTGACTTTTTGACACACTGGTAACCCAATGACTGCACGAACAAGTGCTCATCTGTGAGAGAGATCACAATTAGTCAGTTTTCTTTTATGAAGCTTCACTTTAAACACTGGATTTTATGGAAAAACAATCTTGAAAATCTAATAAAAATCACCAAATAAGTTTAGTGTTGCTCTTTTTGTTTCAGGTGCAACTTATAACGTCTATTTAGTATGTTTACTTTAACATTTTACTCTTTTCTTTCATCTGTCCTTTACTTAATTACATTAAATCACAGGACACTAATTATCCTTTATTGCAACTGAAGTGACAGAATCGTTTTAGTGATCGATAAATGCAAAAGAATAACATAAGCTAGCAATGGCACGTGAAACAACGATTATAACAAACATAATTTGCCATTAGATGTCTTTCACACAAACAAAAACAGCTGTATGTGATATATGACATATCTGACATATTCGGTTTTCCGACAGCATGAACTCCCTATGTTCACGTCCAGGCCATTGTTGTGCCAGCTAGATTAAGTTTTGTGACAGGCACTAGCAAGCTAACTGGCAGCTCATCGTATATTACAAAGATTTCTGTGCATTTCTCACCTCTGGGCAGCCGCCAGTGGTTTCAGTGACCTCAGTGAATATGATAACATGACCTAAACCCGAAGATTATCTCCTCAAACTGCCTGACAGACAACATTAGGATACCTAATGCTAGTTACCGGCTAATGCTAGGCCGCATAAGCAAGCATTTCTATCTTGATGTCCCTATCGTTGACTGGGTAACTGTAACGTCACCCTAAAACAAGACAGCTTAACGCTAACCGCTAATAGGTAGGTGAAAGTCATTAGCTATTATTATCTCACGCTGGCTTGATAGATTTAATAATTGTGCTCACAGTGAGATGTTCTCCGATTTTGGATCCCAGCATAGCTCATAGTTAGCAATAGCTGTCCAGGTTGGCTTATATCCTCCTTCCGCATCCAGTTCATGCAAAATCTCAGCGCTTTCCGTCTCAGGATGCTAGCTAGGAAGGAAATCGGCTGTTAAAAAACTGTAGCTTCACTTTTTGCTGGCGTTAGCTAACTTATCGTTTTTCCCGAGAGGCCGTGCTCCTCTTTGGCATGACTGGGTGACAAACATCATGTATGGGGAGCCGTGGGCCCCTCTCATGACGAACAACAAATGCTTCTTGGTATAAACGGACCCTGTGTAAAAAAAAACAAAAACTAAACAAAAACAAAAAATGTTTCAACGAGCTAGCTCACTGGGTAGCTAGCTCTGCTAACAACTAGTTGACACACGCACGCAAGCACGCACGCACGGCCGCAAAGTGAGTGAGAGACCGAGAGAGATTCCCATGGCGCTGATTGGCCATGTGTACTGACGTCATGAGGAGGACTTTTTCTTCTTCTTTTATTTTAAAATATTCTTAAAATGTAATGTTAGTACAAACCAATCAACCACAAAACTACCTAAACAAATTAATAAAAATAAATAGGTCCTGAATGTTTACTTTCAGGTCCTGGCATTCATGTAGACGTTTCTTATATATGGGTTTACCAGCTAGCTCAGGTTAATGTAGGCCAAGCTAACCCCCATTTAAGCCAGCCACACTGCTAAACTGCTCCCTGCAATCCCAAAAGACCCTCACCTTGCTAATGGTTCAGTTCCAGATGCCACCTGACAATCCCAGTTGTCCATGCTTGAAGAGATGAATTGGACCTACATATAGGTAGGTACCGTAGCTAATTTTTAGATAGGTAAAAATTTTACATTTATATTTTATATTTATTCTTTATAAATAGTATAGAACTCGCATTTGTGTGCCATTCTGCAACATTAGCCAACGATCTCTTGTTTTTATGACAGTACACATAAACTCTTTACAAATAAAAAAGTTGTTCTTTTAAAGTAAAAGAACATCTCCGACCATCTTTGTCTGTAAAATTGCCTATTTATTGAGGGCATGTTAAAAAAAAGTTCTTGTGCAAATATACTATATTGCCCTAGGTATTAGCTCATATGCCTTCACACACATATGAACTTGACTGACATTCTTAATCGAAAGAGTTTAATATAATGTCCGCCCACCCTTTGCAGCTATAACTCTGCAGAAAGTTGGTGACCTCTGTGAACTATGCACCTCAGCATCTGCAGACCTCACTCTGTGATTTTAAATAGCCTACTGCTTCATGACTGAGTTGCTGTCATTCCCATTTGCTTCCAGTTTGTTATAATACCACTAATACTAACAGACTTGTGAAATATTTAGTAGCGTGAAACACCTGAAATCAATTATTTGGATGGGTGAGTGAATACTTTTGGCTATATAGTGTATATATGAGCTGGCTTCCTTAATATAAAATAACTCATTTTCTCATAAGTGGAAGAAAATGGATGGCTGGATGGTCAGCATAGTAGTGCGATGGTTAGCACTGTTGAAGGTCCTGCTTTTGAGTCCATTCTGGGGTTTTTCTGTGCGGAGCGCATGTTCTCGCGGTGTACAGTGGCTTCCTCCCACAGTCCAAAGACACAAATAGTCTGTCACTGTCTTAATCCTGGTGACCCATCCAGGATGTACCGTTCCAATCCCACTGTGATCCTGATTTGGATAAGTGGAAGAGCATGGATGCACTCATTTTCTCTCAATTTACAGAGTTATGTGGAGGGAGTGATGCCTGAGTTAACATCACGGCTGTGGGAAGATGACACATAGCCAAGGTTAAATGTCAAGATATGAAGAGAAGCTATGAAACACATATAATTACTTGTGAAGTCCTTGGAAATAACTACATAGTAATTACAGTAAAAAGAAAACCTTGTTTGAGCAGTGGTTGCTCATTTCATAAAATTTTATTAATCCCAAAGGAAATTAATCATTATTGGTCATCTGCTCGCTCACACACACACACACACACACACACACACACACACACACACACACACACACACACACACACACACACATAAAAAATATGTTAATTAAAATACACACTTTGAGGTAGGCTTGAGCACCCCCACCCCGTGACCCTGAATTGGATAAGCAGAAGAGAATGGATGGATGGATAAAATACACTCATTACTGTCGTACATTACTATGCTTGAGGTGCATCAGGTCTAAAAGCTGCTCCTGCACTTTTCTGTTCCCCCTTCCAATTAAATCCCCGCGTGTTATACCTACAGCTTCAGTGTAGGGTAGGCCATATCAGCCGTCATCTGTTTCCCCTGCCTTTGCTGTTTTGTTGAATTAACCTTGTGATACCTCAGCAATGCTCAGGAGTGGCTTATCATATCCTGTAGCCACCCTCCTTGATACACAGTGTCAGCACAGATCAGGCCTTGCTGCACCAAAACCGTACTGACACCACACCTTGCTTACCCCACAGGATTATTGTCATCACTATCAGCACAAAGAGACTGATAGGACGGGTCATCCTGCTGGCTTGAAATGCAGTCTCTCTAAATTCTTGTCTTTGGTGATAAACATCCTTGAGATAAACTGATGGCTGCTTAAGTGCAGGCAACTATAACCTTACATCACATCAACGTCACCGACTTGCTTTCCTCTCTTACAGTTCCACATGTTCTCAGCAGGGGGTAGTCAAACAACACCAACATGGTGCCGCTGTCAAAGATTATCATGAGGCTGCTGATCCTTATTGTAGTTCTGTAGTTGAAGATGATAACCAAATTTGCCTTTGATAAATGCTGTGCGGTGGCATACTTTTTTTACTGTGAGGGAACTCCTCATGTGCTGTAGCCTCAAAGTTAGTAATATGATATCAGCATATAGACTTGCTCCACATATTAAGGGAATATTCTAGTACTTTATTTGAAGGATTTCAAATAAAGACTGACTAAACTCAGTGTAGCAGAGCCTGATATAGCCTGACTCCTAGTTTCCACAAACACTCCCTCATTTTTAATAATTTGACCAAATAGTAACTTTTTTCATAACACTTCCTGCCTTCTAAATTACCAATTTTTTTTAAACTCTAAGTCACCAGCTTGAAATGCATGTTTTATGTTTTGTTTTTTGTTTTTTAACCCAAGTTGAGTACTTGGTACTCAAGTGAGGGAACAACAAAGTCCACGAGTGTCAGACCTGATTGGGTCACACTGTGGACAAATCACTAGCATCTCTTATGAGAATTTATCTTGTCTTTCTTTTTCTTTTCTTTTCTTTTCTTTTCTTTTCTTTTCTTTTCTTTTCTTTTCTTTTCTTTTTTTGGACTATTTAAATTGCATTTAAGCCTCACAGAGATCATGATATTCCATTGCAATGGACTCTGATAGTATAAGAAGGTGCTTCATTATAAATAATAGACATCCAGGAGCTACTAACATGCCAGAACAACGCAGAGTCCAAAAGAGAGTGCGTGAGCAAAAGAGAGGAGTGAGAAAATGATGATGAAATTCAAGTGTAAGACCCATTTTTAGCACATTACACGACCTGCAATTTGTGCAAATACTAGTTCATCATGTTAAATGTATTAACCTGTCTTGTTAGCCTTTGTAGAGTGACGTCATTGTGATTGTCTTTGGTCTATCCTAAAAAGATTCTTTGGTCCCAAGCACTAACAGACAAACGGAAGCAATCAATATGTTACACTGCTAATTTGCAAGAATTACTCTCTTATAGTAAGTAAGGCAACAGGGGTTAATCTAAATTTTTATTCATTTCTAGCCAGATTTCTATGATGTAGTGAAGATTTTAAAGAAATTGAATGAAAAGTGCTAGATGGATTTATGTCCCACGAGCCTGACTTTGATAAGAGACAAAGATGTAGCCGTGATCAACACTGAGTAAAGACATGGCTGCACATACATCTTCAACCCTGCAGCACAGAAAATCTACACAAGCACTATTGTTTGGCTCCCAGAATTAGTGTGAGTAATTCAGTATTCAACCAAACGTGAAATACGGTCACGATCGTCCTGTTCCAGTCATCAGATTCACCAGGAAGAATATGAAAAGTGGCAAGTTAGCCTTCTTAGACTGTGAGATTTCCATCAGTAATGAGGGACATCTAAAAGCTGATGTGTAATGCAAACCTACGCATATGGATCAGTATTTAAGGTCTGACTCTCATCATCCACTGGAGCATAAATTGGGTGTCATCAGGACGCTACAACACAGAGCGAACACCATCCCCACAGACACAGCGGCCAGTGAAGCAGAAGAACATCACATCAAGAAGGCCCTGAGTAAATGTGGTTATCCCAGCTGGACATTTGTCAAAGCTGGGCAGGCGCCTAAAGAAAGCTTCAGCCGATCCAGGAGAGAAGAACAATCGCTGCCTAAGCGAAAACCTGTAGTGATCCCATATGTGTCAGGAGTATCAGAGCAGTTGAGACACATTTTTTCTAAACACCGGGTCTGTGGCTTGTAAACCCCAAAACACGCTGCGCCAAAAATTGATCCACTACAAGGATCGGGTCCCCCGACACAAACAGAGTAACATAGTGTACGCTGTTAAGTGCCAGGAGGATTGCCAGGATTTATACATCGGGGAAACCAAACAACCTCTGGCGAAGCGGATGGCGCAACACAGAAGAGCTATCTCGTCAGGCCAGGACTCTGCAGTCTATTTACACCTATAGGCCAGTGGACACTCTTTCAATGATGAGGATGTACACATCCTGGACAGGGAGGAACGCTGGTTTGAGCATGGAGTAGGTTGGCGAAACCTGCAGCCAGCTGAGCCTGAAGAAGTCACTTGGATGAGTGACGAAATGTTTCTCCCATAAAACGCTATGTCCAGATGAACATAATCAACTTTTGGAGTGTTCCAGTCATTGTTCTCTTTTTAGTCTGTTTTTCTTTCCACCCTGTTTGCCCTTTGTATTAATTTCTTTGTCACTTTTTCCTATCGCTCCCTGTGTCAATCTGATAGTTACTTTTCTTGTGTGCCTTTCATATCTGGATGTGGTTCACACTCCTGTGGTTCTCTCATTGTTTCCACCTGTTCCCAGTTACCTTGCTGTATTTAGCCTTTTGTTTCTCCCTCTGTCCATTCATCTGTGCACCTTCCTGTGTTCTTGCTTCTCTCTGCATGTCTCCTTGTGTTTCTTCATTGTGTCATTGGAATATGAACCCCCCCTCTTCTGGATAAATCTAATTTTTCTTCTCTGTTTGAATTATTTTTTTGTTTGCCTGCCTGAATAACCCTGAAGCACCTTTTGTTATTCTTCTCCAAATTTCATTAAGGTTTACCCTAGCTTACCTTACATTTGCTTCTGCATCTGTCCTCTTATTGAACTTAGAAACACACACACACACACACACACACACACACACACACACACACCTCCTACTCCTGAGTTATGTTTTACAGAACATTATGATGCCACAGGGAATTTTACTGTTGACCTTTCCGTTTTAAGATGCCATCACTTTACAATATTAAACATTTGTTGGAAATCTTCTGTTACTCGGTAAAGGAACTCTTAAGTTGTGGCCAAAAGCATATTTTATGAGGTCATAGTGATCTTTGGCCACTGCATGGTTGATCCTTGAGTCCCGGTCGATGTTTGGGCCAGGTGTGATGATATTTCTTCCAGGTGTTCTCATAAAATTAAGTAGAGTAAATCACTATTATGGGACTGGGTACGGTCACAGTGACTTTTACCTCTGACCAACAATCTTTATTCAGTTCATCATTGAGGCCAAGGGAATATTTGTGCTAAATATACCAAATTTTCATAAGACATTTCTGAGGTATAACATTCACAAACATGTCAGCATCTGTACCAAGGTTATCATAGCCGTGTTATTTTCATAGCTTTTATTAATATAGAGTTAAAAAGTTATTTTCTCTTTGGCTTATTTTTACTTACTTTGCAGTTTTCAGTGCTAAAGATTTGTTTTATTGTTTAAAATGTTTACTTTCAGTTTAGTTTTGATTACTTTACATTTTATTTGCATTTATATATTTAGCACTATAAACGCATTTGCTACGATTTGCTAATTGAAAAAGTGAGACCAACTTGAAAACTACTAAAACAAAAAGACTGACTGTATTTTTTATATTCAAAGTCTTTTTTTTAACCCTCTGAAAATGTCAGTTTCTTATTTGAAATTTAGTTAGTTTTATTTTACTACTATATTAACTTTGTCCGTTTGCAGGGACTGCACACCCACAGCTGTTGCAGAAGCATACAAGAACAAGGGTCACACAGTTTACCACACCATGAAGCCGAACTGTCCTGACCTAAAAACTACATTCTTTTCATTGTGCTCACCCACAATGTTGCATCCAAGAAGAAAAGTCAAATAAAGTTAATTATTTTAGGGAACTTCTAAGAAGCAACACACAACACAGTTGTGTACAAAGTATATAATCAAGTGTATTTTCATCTTTATCCACGTTCTGTACACATATTAAGATCCATTTCACATGAACACTATACAATAGCAATGAGTGAGGAATGGTATATTTTCTGAGCACTGAGCAGCTCATGTCGAATGGCACTTTCATAAAAAAAAGAACGAAATCACAGAGCATGAATAAATAACTCAACAGAGAAAATGGCTTTATATTATCAGATCCATTGAGTAACAGATTTAGCACATATAAAATGCACAATGCAACAAAACAAAACATTTGTTTGTTCCACCCTTGTGTTTTCTCTGCATAATCTGTACCGTAAATAATCCCCCCCCAAAAAACCCAAAAGATATTTGCAGCTATCAGAGGAAAAAGTGTGCTTTTAGTCCGGATTTGAGTAAAAGGCAATCTAAAATATAACGTGTTAAGAGGAGTGGTAACAAGATACATTGAAATATCAGAGAAATATCAATACAATTCACAAATCTTCAATTATTCATCTCGTAGAATAGTCATTTAATAACCGATAGAAAAAAAAAAACAATACATGTTTGGCTGCTTTACAAGGAATATCTATGCTTCAAAGATATGTTTACATTTTCTGTGTGCTTCTGAATTATCCCAAGACAGTTTAGAAGAAAGAAAACATTATGAGCGAGCCAGCATCTGGTGAGGTGTGTTGGTTTCCTCTTTCCAAGAAGCAATCAGAAAACACTCTCAAATGTGATTCTGAGCTCTTGAAAATTCCTGTAAAGTTCGGGCTGAAACAGTTTTGAAGTTGTCATGAAAAGCTTTGTTGCGGGGGCGAGCCAAGCATAGCATCTCGCATGATTATTCTTCTTTATACCTTCCCTACGTACACGATGCTTTTTCAATCTGCTAACCACTATATGTACATACAAGCAGTGTTCACGGATAAATACCTTCACTGGTGTAGAATGACTGGCTCACAATCATCCCTACCTGGAATGGCATGGCACATTGACTGCAATATCTGATATTAATTCTCTTTCTGAGCCATCATACTGTAAGGTTCACTGGCCAGAATATGGAGAAGGATTTGAAAATTCCTTTTTTCACCAGGAGGGCTAAATATCTTGCTTCATTTACTTTACGATAAGCCATCAGCAACACGGTACCATCTCTTGTGGATAGAGGCAGAGTGAGTGGGGAGTTTTAAAATCACATGAAATAACATGTAGACTGCAGACATGATGTCTTATCCAAATGAAGGCCTTCTGTTCGAGTGTAGCCAGGATGACTGTTGTGCTCTCTGTTCATCTACCATCAAAATTCAATAGCTGGGCTGTTCAGCCTCATACATCATAATGGGGACATTGAGACTTGAGATAGGGCATTACAAAGAAGTACAAAGAAACCAGATGTTTTTCAGCACTTTCTTCACGGTGCCATATCCATGCTATATACAAAGCCAAAGTGGATATGCCTCCTTCGAGCTTGTTAAAAACATAAAAAAATGATACACTAATAAGGAATTGGTGAATGCAGACTGAGTGCACATTGTGATACAGAGGATGAGTCAGATCTTGTGCCGTAGATAAGAATTTATCATTAATAGGAACTGGGCAACCTTGACTTTTGAGAAAAATGTAAAAGCAGGACACAATTGCTTTGCGCAGTTGTTGTTACTTTTGTTTTTTTTCTTTTGTGGAATTTTTCTGATAGTCGACCTGACAATATTGGGGCGCGAAAGGAAAGCATCCTCTCTCATCCTCTTGTCTCAGTCCACACTTGCCTACTCTCCTGTGATTTCAGACGTAGTATTCTTTGTCTTTGTTCTTTTTACCCTTTGTGATGGCCTTTGCCACAGAGGCTGTCGCTGTGTTTTTGTCTTTGACCACTGCTCCGTTGCCCTCCGCAGTGGAATTGTTGGCAAAATTGTGGCTCTGGTCTGTCTGGTAGGAGCCCTCATCCCGGTTCCGGTACTTGTACATGGCATAGAGGAGGATAAGAATGCAGAGAGCAGCAGCAGCCACGATACCAACCACCATCCCCGTGGTGCTACTGGACTCCCTTATCACCTCCACGGCACCAGGCAGGCTCTTATCATCAGAGGCTGTGGGGTTGGCTGTGGGCACATGGGGAAAATTGGGGGGGTAAGTTAGTCCTGGTGTGTTTCGGGAGGATGGAGGAACAGGGGGCAGAAGCACCTGGTCACGGGTGTTCATTTTGCCTGCAGGAATGTGGAGCTGGTCAGGGTTGGTGGTGGGAACAAAAGGAGGTAAGGGGCGGGGTTTCTGGACTCCACCATCACCAGCGGCAGGGGGTGGAGGAAGGACTGTCCTGTCAGTGACCAAGGGGGAGTTTTTATTGTAAAAGTCCTCGTCATCGGATTCCGTCATCTCCCCAGAGCCGAAGGCTGAGACCTCCACAGGGTCACCACAGTCCTCCTGGTCCGGGGGGCAGGAAGGGTGGGGAGGGAGTATCAGGGACTCTTTGGTGGTTTCAAGTGGGGAAAGGAGAGTAGGAGGAGGAGGGATGACGGGGTAACGGGTGGCGATGGATGGGGGCTCAAGGGAATCCACTGTTATAATAGGCAACACTAATTCACCTCCTAGAAAGAAAACAGAAAAGGTAGGGGATCCTAAATTAGAGCAGAATTAACACTGAAATTCTGGCTGAGCAGTTGTGCTCATCAGAACGGAAGCACAATCTGCTCATTATGTACATTATTAATGAAGAATTTAATATTAGATGGCTTATCAGTGATTTTATTTATAGTAATTGCATTTCTATAATACATGGGTATTTACATCAGCGCTTGGCAACTGAGGAGAAAAGCAAACCGAAAGCATCATAATGCTGTCTGGAAGGTATGCATATGTGTGTGGGTGTGCAGATTAAGAATGTTTAATAATGCAATACAGCAAATGCGTAAAAAAGAGCTCACATGCAGAAACAAACATACAAGATGACCCGTGAGAGGCGGCAGCTGAATGAAGAGCACATAATAAACACAAGAACATTAAGTTTTAAATGGCCATGCTGCGATATGCACATCTGTAGGCAGAGGTTGAGGAATGATAAGAGAGCAGAAAGGTTATTGTATGAATGAATCACACACAAAATAGTATGATTTTCTGAAAGCACTTGCTATCTTACAGATGTACCTTTAACCACTACTACTAGATGCCTCAACAATTCAACAATATATTTTCCTGTGTGTGTGTGTATTTGTATATACGATTATAACATTCTGCAGAGTTACAGATGTTACAGATACATACATCTACAGACATTTACAGCCAATAGGTTCTCTTTCATTATTATTTCAGTCACACTTTGCCGGGCCAGACAACAACAAACAATTCTGATAAGGTCATATTAATAATTAAGGCACCCACAATAAGGCCAGACTCTCAAGTTCTACAGCTTGTTTCTGTCACAAACTCGATCAGACTCTCTTAATGCCTGAAGTACACTTCACAAAGATTGTCTTTGATTCACTTTTGTGAGCTACAAATACAGGGTAGAGAACAAATTAATGCTAGTCTGTAATAACTATCCAAATAATGACAGTTATTTGACAGAATTACTCAATATGTGAGTGTAAGATAGTTGGATGAAACTGAGAAGACAGATCTGTTTTGTTAAGAACAATGATGGCTGCCTAAAAGCACTGCATTTTGTCTGCACTCCTGGGTAAAAATAACATTACTCATCTAAGCACCCTAGTACCATCGCTTCATAAGGACCAATTGACCCACCTGTTCCCGGTTCACACTCTTCCAGGTCCTCATCATCACTTGGACACTCAGCTGATGCCACCAAAATATCATCAGAGTTCTGTGGCTGAAAGCAAACAGGGAATACAATTTCTTTTTTAACAAATACCCAATAAACATTTTTCTTCATTCAGGCTCACAGACAGTCTCTTTTTTACACTGACTGTCCGGTCTGAGAAAAAAATCTGCACTATGCAGCACTGTACTGCTTAAGTGTTTGTGCCTGGAGCGACACTAGTAAGACTACAAGTTCAAAATGAGCCCATCAGCAGCTGCTTTTTATCCTTTACCCCATTGGCTGACTTTATGTGTGTGCAAACAATGGAAAAACATCACCGATGGAGGCTCTCAATGAGATAAATGCTATATAATTGGGTTTTAAACAATTCTTTTATATCAAATTTGCACAAAAAACCCATATAAAATTCTCACATATATTTAACGAGGATGCAGGATGCACAGTGGGCTCTGGGCAGAGTGGGCATTAGAAGGCTCACTAATGGATTACTTTGATAAATTGAAAATATAGAGAAGACCATTTTAGGATAGCTAGACAAAAGAAATGGAACAAAAAGAGCACTCTGCAGTTTTATTAGGAGAGGCAGTGGCAGTGGGGGTTCTTTAAAACCTCAGGACAAGTCCAACTACTGAAATTTCTCCAATTTGAAGGGTTTTCAGCATTTATCACATTCAAATTCTTTGTTTTTATGTGGCCGCTGTATTGTAAAAATACACTAAGCAAGAATGTTATCATTATCCTAATCCTAATACCTTGATGGAAAGTAAGTTATGCAGCGAATTCAGAATCAAACATGCTGGATCAAACCTGTTATTTAATGAATTTATGAAGCATTTTAGCTTACCTATTACTCCATACAAGGTTTTATATGCCTAATTCTTTCAGTAATAGCTGATGCAGCGCTAAGAAATTTAATGATGCTGTGAAACACTGAAATTTGTCAAGGTGTGAGACTTAAATGTGGTTCATTTCATCTCATAACTCCTTTCATGATGATCAGGGGAAAAGTGTGTTCATGTTCCTAAACCCCTTTAAGGCCTAAAAATCTGAAAAATCTGAAAAATAAGCTTATCATTGTCAAATGTAGAGAAGAACTGGGGATTCTGAAGTGTTCTCTGGTTTTGTGATTGTGTGTTGACTGTCATCTTAGATTCTAGTACTGCAAGTTAAATTTCAAAATGTGCATTAATACAAGATGAATGGAACAGAAACTACAGTATAAGCTAAACATGACAGGGGGATTAAATAAGCTCCAAATGTGTAAACCTGTGCAAGTTTAAACATTTATGTTTTATAAGGTGACACACATAAAGACAGTGCCAAAGTATTACTCAGTTTTGTTCTTATATTAATCACAATTTTGCATTTTTAAAGCTGATTGAGAATGTTAAGGATGCTTAGACATATTAGCAACCTGATAATTGAACAGAAATATAAATTTGTAATTTTGGGAATCACGCACAGCTCCAGATTTCTACAAAGCTAATTAATTAAAAAAAAAAAAAATCACTCACTGTTATTGAGCCATATTTAAAATGGCCTTTTTTCCTACTGCGAAACATAGACAACAGCCTTCACCTTATGAGCTAATTACCTCCCTGTTGTCAGCTAATTAGCACCCCTTTTTAAACTCGCTGACCTTTGAGATGCTCTCACTCAAGCTGGGCGACCGCTGCCTGCGGGTGGTGGTGGTGGCCATCGTGGTGGTCGTTTCCATGATCGTGGTAGACATATCAGACACCGCCAGCGGGGTGACGGAGGTGGTGTCCGTGGTCACCACGGAGAGCGAGTCTCCGACCAGCCGCAGGTTCCCCTCCACCTGTACGCTGGGGTCATTTTCCGCTGCCAGTTTGAGCACCTGGAGACCATTGTAATACAGCCCTGAAATCTGACCCTGGAAGGGTCGCCCTTTGTCAGAACCGCCAATTTTAATGGCTGCCTGGCTGTTAAAGATGGTCAACTGTCTCCCTAAAGTTAGACAGAAACACAGAGAAGGAGATGATGGAAAAGGGGAGAGAACGGCAGAGCACACACAGAGACGGCATATGGGAGATTTTGCACAAGAACATCATCTGAGCCAGGTGGGATTTAGTAATTCATTTGTTTAAAAGCTTATTTAGATGTTAACTCTAAAAAGGGAAATGTTGGTTAGCAGCAAGTTTATAATTTTGACTTTGCACATACAAGAAGAGGAGGCTTAAAGCCTATTTAGATGTTTATTTATGATTTTGAAATGTCACTGAATAAGTTAGCAGCTGCCTGTGGGAAAATGATATTTATATTTGTCTCTTAGCTTTAGAGGGGAAAAAAGAAGGTGTGAAGATCTGTATCTTATGGCTCCTTTTAACAGGTAACTACTAAAATGGCAGTCTTGCCACACATCAGACAGTTTGAAGCCGAATGACAATAAAAATTTGACTCCCTCCTCCCACTGACTTCATCAGCCATTAGGCCATTAACACATGCTTTTCCATGGGTTTCCCCCACGGTCCAATTGTTTTACCTCCTCAAAGGGGCAATGATATTCAACAGCACCGCTGTCAGCACCTTTACTGATAAGCAGTGTTACATCTGAGGAGGAGGGCTGCGGTAATGGGCCCAACTCAGGAGAATACTTATTAGCAAAGTTAATGGCTGCAAACAGTGATCTACTTTAACAGCCTGTCAGGGTTGTTTTGTTGCAGCAAAAAAAAAATTCAGCTTGGGAGTCTGATGTGCTCGTTGTAGTACAATGCAAGGCAGCACAAGATTACAGGGAACAAGAAAAATGGAAAGAGGTTCACTGGGGTGAACACATCCTGAAGCTGTGGTTTAAAATATGGTTCAGTTATTAGGAACAAAGCCTAGTCAGCTTATGTCCAGTGTTAGCTTCACTGGTATTAATGAAAACGTTACACAGCATTTTAATGATATTTATGTAGAATAATTACACACAGTATCTAATTACACACAGTGGTTAAGAGGGATGATAGAGGGTTAGACAAGGGTTATGCGCTTTTAGTTAATTTAGTTTAAAATCTTTGTTAAGGTGCAGCCTCTCCACAAGGTATAAGGATGACAAAAAGAAATGGCAAGCACGCCATATCCGTTTGCTTCCACACTCATTTTCTTCTGCTTAAAGCTATACTGTGGCCATTAAAATTCATAGCCGGTACAAGTTCCAATTAAAATGGAAATGTATACGTCTGGGTAACCTGCACTTTGTCACCCTTGTCTTCTGGCACTGCACCTCTCAGGGGGGGAAGTTTATTTACTAGTTATTTCAAGGGTTAATTAATTAATTAATCAATTATATTTTTTACCTTTATCGAGTAGCCACTCGTCAACTACCCGACCAAGTCTGTATGGGATTCTTTGCCTAGCAATAGCCAGTCGTTCATTATCATAGTGTCCTTCAAAGAATTTGGAGAGACAGATTAAAGGTTAAAGTCTGCAAGCTGAAACATCACATGGTTAGAAACAAAGTTATAACGGCTAACATTTTTAACAAGTTATCAATTTTAACTCAGCTGTGAGTTAAAAGAAACTTGAGCTTTACTTAGTGTTATCTAGTTATTATGAGTAACACTGTTAATGCTAATTAGAGCAACGTTTAGGCTATTTATAATGCGCTACTCTAGTTAGTGTTATTTAGCTATTTTTTTTTCCAAGCAAAGCATCGTCTTCAGTAATTACCAATTACAGACGAATAATTTTATGTACTTTATAAAACAGACGTTCATTCATAAGAAACAACCAATCAAATCAGGAAAACAGTTGCATTTAGACAGTGATAAAAAGTCATGTAGTTAGAGTAGGAGCATATGAATTTGATTGCATTCACAGAGAGCCAAAGTCTCGCTCACTTCAGTGCCAAAATGCATTTTTCCAATGCAGCGCATGGTATACATGCAGTGTTTTTACTCGAGCTCCCAGAAGGCAGTGACAGTATGTCAACATCAAAGGCTTATGGGAGTTGCAATTTTAAGTCTCTTTGGTGTTCATTCATTCATTGTCTTGTTCATTTATTTGAACGAGACACAAACAGTTCCCCGGTGAGACAGGACTTCAGCTCTCCTTTAAACACATGCAAATGCAAAACAAATAAATTAAAATAAAACAAGAACAAGCAACATACAGTAATTACAGTATGAATTGTTTCTAGACATTAGGAGAGCCCAGATTTTTATTTAGACCTAGCACCGAGGAATTTCTATCAATCATCAGCCACAGGGTCACTAAAACTGATAGTAAATTATTGTGACATTATTTTGTTCCATTCACATTCTGTTGAGATTATTATTTGCAAACATTTTCAACAAATTTGTAATTAATACAAATATGAATAATTATTAGAATCTAAAGTAAACCATTACAGCACAACAGTTAAATGCCTGGTTATACTGTAAGCTGTAATATAGTGAAGATGTTAAAATATGTTTGCCTTTTTTTTCTCAAACAAATTGCCAGAAAAAAATACTCCATGATATTTGATATCTATTTAAGGCACAAGAAACTTGTGTGATGTGCACTCCCTATTTCTAACTATTCTATGCATTGCCGTGTGAAATGTTTCAAATATCACTGATTGCTGAGTGGGAGCTGACATAAAGGTGCACACCATCTTCATTACCCAATTGCATGCTTGCATGTGCCCTCGTGTTATATGCATCTGTGATTTGAACACCAGCTGGAGGCACAGAAAAGATGTGGTTTGTGTCCCACTATGCCAGCTGGTGCACCTGCTCTGAATAAGGTTAATTGGTAGATTGGTTCAGAACAGGTTAAAGCACAGCCAGTTATGATCATTTTATGTATGTATCTTTTCTTTTTTGGGTCCATGTATATGTTGTGTGCACACAGTTGAGTGATTTTTACTCACTATCATAAGTTACCACACATAAAATAAAACTGTTATATAACTTATCATTATAACAGTCTCCCTTTAGTGAATCTACACTATTTTGTATCTAACAACAGACAGATTAAGTATGATCAAGCATGATCACAGCCACATTTTGAATGTCAGCAAGAATTTGTCAAGTGAATATTTATTGAAAACAACACTATCATATAAATTTAAGGCTAGCAGTTCATACATTCACATCTAAAACACTGCTATATTGGGCTGAAATAGCACTTAAGCCGCACAAGAATGGCTTAAATATTACACCATTTAGAAAAGTCTAGAGAATCCCACCTGAGCCACAACTTCACATCTTCCCACCTCTCTACCAAACTAAATGCAAATACGGCAGCAGCTGATGAAAATACCTGAATTGCTAAACTCAAAAAGGCAGCTTTAAGGAGATTTACTCATTTCAAACTATTATATTTTTACACAAACACATAATTTTTAGTTGCATGAGGCAACTTTAATAGATCTCTTATAAACTGATAAAATAACCACGCAGGAACACTGAATTAAAATTATTCACTGGGCAAACTGCCAAGGCAGAAATAGGCAGACATGCAACCCTTTCTCTCTGATCCAGAAGTTTCATGCTGTCTTACTATGCGTGTAATAACTCCAAAGTTTGTCCTGTTAACCTTACCTGGTGGATAACGCTCAATGACTGGATGGTTGTCCACCTGGAGAGTGGCATTGCCACCACTGCGTGTGAAGCGTACAACATGGTACTTGCCATCATTTACTATGACAGCAGGCTCATCAATAGTGATGTCATCTGTCCCCACATTGAAGATGACACCAATGTTTCCTTGATCCTGCACAAAAACAAGAATGAACGTGACTCATTAGGCAAATGACAGATGCGGTAGGAAAAGCGAGCATTGCCACAAATGGGTTTGGGGAAAGTCCAAGATAGTGAAACATGTTGAGCAATCACTTAAAAATAAATGAAAGTAAGGGCTAACCCTACTTAGAGGTATTCCTCTGCTTCTCGGGGCCTGTACTTTGAGCCTTAGGGCATTTGCCCTGGGGGGCATTATGCCCCACTTCAATCTGCTGCTGGATATCACTATTAAGAGCATATAACACAGGTTGAACAATACAGTGTCAGTTGTGAATGATAAAATAGTAATTATTGCTAGTATTTATTTATGCATTTATTTTACAGCTTAGCAGATTGCGTGCCGTTTGGCGTGTATTATTAAATTATATTTAATATTGATATTTGCTTTGTACATCAAAAGAACTGTTTTAATTAAATTGGTGATGTTTATCTTTTTATAATATTTTTCACACTTTTCTGACTAAAGAGACAATGGCTTGACAAGTTTAATCTATCTGCTTGTCAGGCCAGTAACCTTGTTTAAACGGAAACCCATATCCTTTGTGACATGGGCAGTATGTTTAGTTCTTTCTTTAGGGTTCAGTGCCATTTCCCCTCAGCAGCCAGCTCCACTTTCCTGATGTGGATCACTCTTGACAGAATCCTGCTGTTTCTCTTTTGGTTGACCAACTTCTCACCCTGTCAGCCTCTACCTACTCCTGCCAACCTTCCTCAAAGGTCAAATCTGCTTCTCAAACTAGCCTTTGTTTGGTACTAATAAGAAACATTGGAAGCAAACTCTGTGGGGTCTCTGTGCCTGTCCGGCCCTTGTACGTTCACTGCCTCGCAGTCATTTTAAATGCAAGCCAAGGACAAAGTGCTAAGGTGGTTATAATAGACATAGTGAGAAACAACACATAAAGCTGCGGGGCCACTTTCCCTCGACTTATAGCATTAACCTTTAATGCTGGTTTAATACAGAAGTAAGTAAGTAAGTAGAAAAGGTGGAGAAATAAATCAAAAGACCATACTTATTTCATTGTAGACCAGAGATTATGCAATGTGATATTATGATATGTATAACACATGCAGTAATATTCTACTTTTATCCCACCCCATAACATGTGTATCTCAAATGTTTACAGTCAAGGACAAAAGAATCTGAAGGTTCTTATTCAAACAATCTCGACTCCTGCAGCTGGTTACACCGTATCAGACCTTGAACCAGCGAGGAAAGACGAGGTAAAGAGTGAAAATGACTGGAGTTGTGTTTTATTTGAATAAAATCTTGCAAACTGCTGGCCTTCCATGCTATGATGTGCACAATATCTACTGGCCTTACAGCCATTATGTAAATATGTTCAACAGTGGGCCTTGCATTGCAATTGGATTCCCTGCCTCTACTGTCAGAAATGAGCTGCACAGCTTATTCCTTGACATGCACCATTTCATATAACTGATTGTTCCCCATTTTCTTCTACCTCCAGTACTGCATTACTGACTCAAAGGCTAAAAATTCAAATACGTAGACTTCTTTTCCTTCCTTGATGGTGTGATGTAAAACCTGTCTCGGTGCTTTGCTCTTACCCTCTAATCACATGTAAAACCATTCGAGAAACCTTTTGAATTTGAAATAATTATTCTTGCTGACATGGCTGGTGTTAAGTACAGAAGTTTTAAGGATTGTTATCTTTTTATGCTTTCTAAAATCACCTGAAAGCCATCATGAACTCATGAACAGGTGAATATGTGCAATTGAATTGAATTATGATCCCTGAACAAAAGCTGGACAGTTAAAGTCACACAAATGTCACAGAACATGTACACCCCTTCAAGAACAAAGACACACTTTGGCAAATGAGAAATCCTTTAAATGCCTTTTGATACGCACTTACTATAAATTCCTTATATTTTTTATTGTCAGTGTTATCCTTTATATTTTCTTTGTATACTTATCTGTAACCTAAATGGACAACTTTGGATGTCGGTAGTTTAAATATTCTTCCGATGATGCAAACTGAGGAGTAGTCATTAGGCAGCTACAGGGTAGTGCGACCTCAGGTCAAATTTCAACTCGTGTCCTCTGGACAACAATTAAAATCTCCAGGGCCAGGAGAGTCTGCCTGGGGGTCCTTATGGCTTCAAAAAGTGCTGCTCCTATTTTGCTTACTCAGTCTTAGAGAGTGATTGCAAAATAGCCCTGAAGCACCTTTTGACAGTTGGCAAAGCAACACTAATGCACCCCGGTTTTTGTAAACAAAAGCTTGGCCATTCTAGTCAACACATTCTCACTCCCAACTTATCACATACTGATGCTTGGTCATGACCCATCACATTTTTACTCACTGCCCTTTAGCATCATTTTTTCAGTGTGCAGGGCAAAGCATTTTCCAGATAAAATACAAAATTGAAGGCAATGTGGTGCTGAAACAAGCATTTTGTGAGTCGACCCTTATAGAACTCCATAATACAAAACTTTTAGCACAAATAAACTTATCTGCAGCCTGGAAAAGCATTTTTCATTCCTCTCAGTGTACTTAACAGAATAGACAAACAGATAATACAGACGGCAACATGAATATAGCATATTTCAAGATTTATATGTGCAAGGGTGCAGAGTGCCAGATTTTTGAATGATTGTGGAATAAATAAGGAATGGATAACTGGCCACTATAAACACAGCATTATGATAACTGCATTGAGTTTATATAAAGGCTTAAAGTTATATATTATTATGGTTGTGGTTATTTTATCTGACTGACATTAACTCGTTGACTGTGACTGTGACATCACTTCCTTAACTGCAAAGTGGTTTTTAATGCCCATGTAACTGTATGAAGTGCATTTTCTTGCACACTCACTAAACTGTTTCGACACCCGCTCTGATGGACTCTTACTTTTCTCCCAAAGATTTTTCATTCCTGTATCTCATCTAACCTGCTACTGACTATAATTCACATGAGGGAAAAAGTACTGATTTTTATAAGGATATGTGATTTCAAGAATTTGCAGCTTCTTCAGATGAAATGATGACGTGACAAAATGAATTAAAAGAGTTACAATACTAACAGTTCTTCTGTGATAATACATCGCCGCTGCCTGATATATTTTTAAACAGAGCACAGAGTGGACCGATCATGATTCTTTTAACACCACCAGCATTTCTGTCTGTCTCGGTTTGTCACCAGCCAAATGTTTGTCTCTGAATTGGCTTGCTTTACTATACTCTCTACTAGAGACTTTTTAGAGGTGGGTGGGAGCCTGCGACAATACTGTTGGGATTTTAGAGTCTTCAAATCTTTCTCAGAAATATAGAAATGATAAAATGTGCTTCAATCAGGTGTGTCGCTGTGGTCAGGGGTAAGGTTTCCATTAATTTCTGATGGAAACGACACATCTTAAATGAAGGAAACTGAGCTATAAAATTTAAAAGATTATGAAAGACACTGATTCCCAACTAAAATAAGTTCTGCATAAAAATGTGTAATTATTACTGTAAAATATATTCTGGCTATATAGCTAAATGGCTTATCACCTTAATAATATTGGGGAGAGGAGTGAGATTAAGGAATCACTGAGGTCCACCCAAATCTCATCCAGTAAGTTGATCTTTTGCTCTTGAAGCACTGCTTTAACAATTCTAATAGTCTCCATTTTGCACAGTGTATGTTCTGTTTTGTTTCATCTTTTAGTCACTCATTAAAAACATGACCATTTGAAAATAGCATTAGCCACTCTGATGTGCTCTCAACTGAATACGGTGATGGTTTGCTGCTTTTGTGCAGAATAATTGGTCTTTTAAGCTGGTGCATGTACCGTGTTCAAAGTCATATTTTTGAGCTAACCATGTGACCAGTTTATTACAGCAATCTTCAGCAGCTCTGAAATCCCACTGTAATTATTCATCACAGTGGTAGTTTTGAATGAAAGGGATGAAATCTGAAGAAAATCGAAACCATAAAAAGCTCATATCATTTGTTTCCTTTACTATTTTCAACTGTTATTCAAGCCAGCTTTGCTCTCAGTCGTCCTCTTCTGCAGAGGGCAAATTCCAGCGTGGAGACAGAATGAGATAAAAAGAAGAATTAACACTAAAGCAGAATACATTAAAACAAATCACAACTTATGTCTCTACAAAACAAGAAGGTGTGAAATTGTTGGGAAACTAAAAAAAGATTTCAACATCACCTGAACTGCTTTGGATTTCCCTCCGCTGAGCAGTAATAAGGTGTCAAACTCAGCAATCTGTCTGTGCGCAAGGACTTGGCAGATGCTAGGAAAAATGTTTTCAGCTCACTTTGCACGCAGGCAGGAATCCTTGCATTTACTAGCAACAGTCTACGGCTGGCAAGGTCAGATTCAGACATTTAAAACTGGAAATGCAATTTAAATGAGACGATTTAAAAAAAACAAACATCCAGGGCAGGATTTTTGGACCAAAATATGTCAAGTAAATGACATGTGGAGGAAAAACACTTTTGCTTAAATGTTCAACACTACAGTTTTTATCTGTTTTTTCAGTATAATGTGATATATGTGCAAATTACAATTAGCAGAATATCCGTTAAAACAAAAATATGTATTTGGTTTGGTAGGACGAATGTGATGCCCCCCTTCTTTCCCCTTGCCCTGCACTCAGAGTTAAGATTAAGAGACAGAGTCAATGTGGTGTGGAAAATGAGGAGATGCTGACAAGCACACTCAAAAAATTGAAATTGGGTGGTTGTTACATGTACAAGATTCAAACTTGTAATTTGAACTAAATAATTTCATGTTTCTATGGTGAACGCAATTAAATCAAGTAGCATCTGCATGAAATTCAGCAGCTTAATTTGTTCTTGTTGAGATGACATGATACAATCTAGTCAGAGTGGTTAGTTGCCAAATTTCGCTCTACATAAATAAATCACTTCAAGTCAATGTAAGTATACTATACTATACTTTGACATGTTCAAAAATTGGTTATTTTACTTGGTTAAATCACGTGGTTAAATTGTGTTCATCCAACAACAGATTTTGTGCATGATGTTTTTTATTCTAGTCTTTTACCTGCTTCTGTGCGTTGTATCTGCACCAAAAAGTTCAATATTAGATCAAATGAGTCCAATAAATCAGGTAGAAAGTACTTTTCCACACTTAACAGCAGGTACTTTAATACAGAGACTGATATTACAATTCAAATTCCTTTTAGAATAAAAATGATATGAATAAAAGAGGCGCACACGTAATTCACAACTGGTTTCAGAAGGGTCATAAAAACTTTTTCATCAGAAGACTTATTTGTTTTTGTTTTTTGGAATATAAACAATTCAATCAGATTGTTTTCAGGCTGGGTTCTTTCTGCACATGGGGTCCATTCGTCTTTGCTTCTGCCAATGCCCAAAACAGTAATGTAACTGTGTGGTTATGCATGCCCAAAACGGCAGCTTCTGAGCTGAACTGGTCCCCTGGAACGGACACTAGCTGTCTTCAGGGAGCTGATCAGACACGTGCCACAGATTAGATTAGCCACTGAGGACATATTCATTACTTTAGTGGATATGACACTAAGTGCGTGTGCATCCACACATGCAAACACCAGACAGCTGACCTCAAAGCTTCCTAATCAGAATGAATCCAATTCAAATGAGAAATAATAATTAAAAATAAGAGGAGCCAAAGTTTTGCTTTCAAAGGTCAGATTTGTAATCTTATAAAGGCTTTTTTTCCTTTTAGTGTTTACCACAAAAGTGTCTGCTAATAAGATAGCGACTTCGAGTTACGAGTTTTGTCAACAGATGTGATTTTAATTATTACACCATTCACAGACGTTTGACAGATCTCCCTTCTGGTTTTCATCACGGCACACCTGTCCTGTGGCTCCATACTAAAAAGCCTGATTTCCCTCCAGAAAAAGGCACCATTGCAGGCAGATGCTGAGGCGCCACTTGGCTTCAACGACCACACACACACAGGCACGCAAACACATATCCACACACGTGTTCATCACCAGAAAATATCTCGTAGTCTGCTGACGTGCGTGCGCCTCTTCTCCTTCTTGTACTTGTGTGATTTATTAATTCCTATTTTATTCCAATATTTGGACTCAGATGCCACTAATCGGTGAATCACACAAGCTGTGATGCTTCTGCGCCAAGTTATAATAAGGACAAAGTCTAGTTAAAACGTCATTTAAAAATAGACCGAGAGGTTTAGTTATATCCATTTCATTTAATTAAGATTAGAGCATTAGAACTCCACCAGCAAATGTGAGTTTGCTTCCTGTTTTTTTGGGCCTTCATCAGCTTATCTGGAGAGAAATGATGATATGTGACTTACAAGTTTACTAAAATAAAACTTTGGCACCTTAGCCGTCTTTTTCTTCCCCTTTTTGTAGCTGTAACTATTTCTGCGCTGTCTATATTTATTTAACTGCTCATGGAAATGCTGCCAGTACGACAGCAACCACGTACTGTTCACATACGTAAAGGTTGAAAGTACTGCAATCAGCATCAGGAACGGCTTACCAGTTTATCGATAGAATAACACGCTCTGTGGCAACTCGTGAGGGAAGCTGAAATCTCTTGTTAGGGTTTCCCTTTAAGAACCCCTGAGTTACATGGCTGCCTTGTTGTCGGAAGCTGGTGAGCATTTGAGAAGTAGCTGCAGCCGCTCTGAAGCACATGATGACATCATAGTTACTGTAATCTACACCCTCCAAAAAAGCTCTGTGCATATGTGCAGTGCCAACAGATATCCAAATGTTGTGAATCATTTTGCAGAAAGGTCATGTGATGTTATCCTGACGGCTCTTTCTCTGCCTCCTCAACATGCAGACCTGGCCTGAATAATAAAGGTTAACACTTAAGAAGCCACAGCAGCATTTTTTTAAAAACTTTTGAATAAAAAGTTCACATTTCAGTGTAGTGACGTTCATTTCATGGTTTCATTTGTTTCTAACTATGTATGTACATGTTGTTCGGGCATTCAAATAGTTGCTGTTGCACTCTTCTGTTTGCAGTCAGAGTAGACTAATTTGAACAGTTCTGATAGGCTTCACACCTCACACAGACCAGATTTGGCGCCGAGTATGGCAGCCTCGTCGCGAGCTCCCCCAAGCAACGGCTTTCTTCTGTGTTTAATTTTACTTTTCCTTTATTTTTTCACGAGCAGCACTTGTCTCCTTGTGTACGACCGACAAACCTTACTGGACATAAAAGACGGTCTTTCTTATAACTTTCCGGAGTTCAAGTTTTGCAACACGGACGCTCCGTTTGCAGACCCCCCATTCATCTCACCTGAGACGCCTTTGTTCTCTGGCCCTGGAGGCCGCAAACGCCGACGCAGAGGGAGAAGATCTGGCGTTCTGGTTCGACTGAGACGGCGCACTTACAGACCACCGTTACCCAGTTTATTACTGGCTAATATGCAGTCTCTGGAGAACAAGCTGTGCGAGCTTCGGGCACGGATCTCATTCCAGCGAGAGATGCGGGACTGCTGCGTGATCTGCCTCACAGAAACCTGGCTATCGGACAAAGTACCGGACTCCGCAATACAACTGCCGGGGTTCTCTGTGCACCGCGCGGACAGGTCACAGGATCTTACTGGGAAAAGCAGAGGCGGTGGTGTGTGTTTCATGATCAACAACAGCTGGTGTGATTATGCGAACGTGCACCCGGTCAAATCCTTCTGCTCACCGGACCTGGAGTACCTGATGATTAAGTGCCGGCCATTCTGGCTACCGAGGGAATTTACAGCAGTGATTATTACGGCTGTTTACATTCCCCCACAAGCCGACACTGACCGTGCACTCAGGGAACTGTACAGCGCGATCAGCAGCGAGGAAACCGCACACCCAGAGGCAGCGTTTATCACAGCCGGAGACTTTAATAAGGGAAACCTGAAGAAAGTCTCACCAAAACTCCATCAACACATCCTTTTCAACACACGTGGAAACCGGCAACTCGACCACTGTTACACCTCTTTCCGGGATGCGTACAAAGCCCTCCCCCGCGCCCCATTCGGCCACTCAGATCACTGCTCCATCCTGCTCCTGCCCGCCTACAGGCAGAAGCTGAAACAGGAAGCTCCAACCCGGAGGGCGGTGCACTGTTGGACGGACCAATCGGAGTCTGCGCTGCGGGACTGTTTTGATCACGCGGACTGGGAAATGTTTCACGTGGCCGCCAGAGACATTGATGAATACACAGACTCAGTCTGTGGATTTATCAGGAAATGCGTGGAAGATGTCGTCCCATCCAGAACAGTCAAATCCTTCCCAAATCAAAAACCCTGGATTAACGGAGATGTTCGCGCGGCACGGAACACCGCCTTTGCCTCCGCGAACACATCGGACTACAAACACGCACATTACCAACTCCGGAAGACGATCAAAGCAGCCAAACGTGAGTACAGGGACAGGGTGGAACAACAGTTTGACAACCCTCGGAGTATGTGGCAGGGACTAAACACGATCACAGACTTTAGAGGGAAAACCAGCACACCGCAGACCACGGCCTCTCTGTGTGAGGATCTAAATGTATTCTACGCTAGATTCGACACAGCGAACACCATGAGACCGGACAGTGTGCGCACCGCGGATGACGTCAGTGTGCACACTGTGTCTGAGGAGGATGTGCGGAAGTGCTTCAGGAAGGTGAACGCACGCAAAGCTACTGGTCCGGACGGGATTCCCGGCCGCGTCCTCAGGTCATGCGCGGCTCAGCTGGCTGGAGTGTTCACGCACATCTTCAACCTTTCCCTCTCTCTGTCTGTAGTCCCAGCCTGCTTCAAAATGGCCACCATCGTCCCTGTACCCAAATCCTCCACCATCTCCTCATTGAACGACTGGCGACCTGTAGCCCTGACCCCCATCGTAAGCAAATGCTTCGAGAAGCTGGTCAGGGACTTCATCTGCTCTGCACTACCCGACTCACTGGACCCTCTACAGTTTGCATACCGCCACAACAGGTCCACTGATGATGCCATAGCCCTGACACTACACACTGCCCTGTCACACCTGGAGAAGAGAGACACGTATGTGAGGATGCTGTTTGTAGATTACAGCTCAGCATTCAATACCATCGTTCCCTCGAAGCTGGACAGGAAACTGCAGGATCTAGGACTGAGCAGCTCCCTCTGCAGCTGGATCCTTAGCTTCCTGTCTGAAAGACGCCAGGTGGTCAGACTGGGCAGCATCACCTCATCCCCCATCACACTGAACACTGGTGCTCCACAGGGGTGTGTACTGAGCCCTCTCCTGTACTCACTCTACACCTACGACTGCACAGCCACTAACAACTCCAACATCATTGTGAAGTTTGCGGACGACACTACAGTGGTGGGTCTTATCACCAACGGTGATGAGACGGCTTACAGGGAGGAGGTCAGCGCCCTGACCCACTGGTGTCAAGACAACCATCTCACCCTCAACGTCGCAAAGACAAAGGAGTTGATAGTGGACTTCCGGAGGTGCAGAGAAGTACACACCCCCATCACCATCAACGGCGCTGCTGTGGAGAGAGTGAGCAGCTTCCGGTTCCTTGGAGTACACCTGGCTGAGGATCTTACGTGGTCAGTACACACAAACAAAACAGTGAAGAAGGCGCAGCAGCGCCTCTTCTTTCTCAGGAGACTGAAAAGATTCGGCATGAGCCCCCGCATCCTCAGGACCTTCTATCACTGTGCCATTGAGAGCATCCTCACTGGATGCATCACCACCTGGTATGGCAACAGCACCGCCTACAACTGCAAAGCTCTCCAGCGAGTAGTGCGGTGCTCTGAACGGATAATTGGAGGTGAGCTTCCCTCCCTCCAAGACATCTACAGGAAGCGCTGCCTGAGGAAAGCGGGGAGGATCATCAAGGACTCCAGTCACCCCAGCCATAAACTGTTCAGACTGCTTCCATCAGGAAGGAGGTTCTGCAGCATCCGGTCCCGTACCAGCAGACTGAGAGACAGCTTTTTCCATCAGGCCATCAGACTGCTGAACACGTCATAGACACCTCAGCTTCACTACTGGAACTTCAACATTATGCACTCCACACTGTATATAAATGCCACTTGTTTTGCACATATTCAACTCTGTATATTTTATATATTTTATTATTATTATTATTATTATTATTTTATTTTATTTTTTTACTATTTAATTTGTAAAAATGTGTATACACACACACACACACACACACACACACACACACACACACACACACACGTAGGAAAATATTTAGTATACACATCCAGAAATGCATACACTATTATATATTGTACATATATTTATTAGTTTCAGGTTGGCCATTCTTGTATTTTGCTCGTTTGTGTTGTTGTGTTTGCACATCTCTGTTGCTTGTGGGGCTCGCACACAAGAATTTCACTCGCATGTGCTGTGCCAGTGTGCCTGCACATGTGATGTGACAATAAAAAGTGATTTGATTTGATTTGATTTCCATGACATACAAAGTATGTTGTCCTTTTCGCCTCCTAAACCAATCACAATGCTTCTTTATAACCATATTTGCAAAGTGTGACATTAAATAGCACAATATGAATGACCATAAATGCTATTAAGGATAATTTATTCTACACAGAAAGTCTGCTCTCGTATAATCACAACATGATTTTAAGCTCATGAATACAGGATGCAGGTGGTATGAGCAGACTCACTCGGAGAAGGAAATAAAATGAATAGAAAAGTATCTTAAAATCTCTCTGGGTAATCATTCTTACATTTTCTGTCTAAGTAACTCCACTTGTAATATTTAGAAACCAGAAAAAGAATGAGCATAGTATTCAGAGTGTTCAGAGCCGCAGGTCATATGTATGAAATATTTAAATTCTAATCTCCTTTAAGTGTTTTTTTTTAATCTATCGTAGCAGTGTGATACCATACCAGTCTTCCCTTTTTGTGACTTAAAGCCACACAGATTCACGTTCTTACTATGTGCAGCTGAAGATAGTCTCCAAGCCCATGGGTGCTCTCCACTCGCACCAAGATGGCATCCTTCTGCTGAGTGCTGAAGCCCACGGCTAAGCGGTCAGCTCGGGTGCTCGGGCGCTCATTGGGGGCCCAGGTGAATGTGATGAGAGCTCCGCCTTTCCCGAAGATATACGTGGTGCCAGCTGGGAACAGAGGCAATAAGGAAAAGATGAGAGGACAGACAGTAGCCAGAGACACTTTTAAAAACAGGCAGCATTTTTAACATAATTAGTTCTGCTTTATCAGGTGTCTTCCCTTAGCCTTGGTTCTTTTAACTAATTTAACATTTGTTCGTTTTTAGGTTTTTTTTCTGGAAGTACCAATCCTTATTATAAAGAGATGAGATTCCACGTCTCTCTTTCCTTGCACGAACACTACCTTTCATTTTTCAAAATCATGCCATAGGCAGAGAAAAACTTCAACCAAAGATGGGAGATTTATTAAAGAAACCCACTCATGAATCTCCATTAAATAGCCTGAACTACTCATTTTGATAAAGCTTTGCTTTCACAGATGTAAACTTCTCTTGCACCATGGAAATCCAGAAACTAGCAGCATCTTTTGTCCCTGTACCTTCTTGGTTTTTGAAAGATAAGGATGATATTCTGGACAGTTCAGTTTGTTTTTTGTCATTTAGCCAACCATTTAATAATCACAGTTAAAATGCATCGCAAACACTTGATATTAATACAAAATAGCAGCTGGTGCAGAATCTAAGAGGTGCATGAGAACGAAATATATCTGCTTGAACCTTTACTGTGGAAGTCTTTCCTCTGTGCTCAGCAAGATTTTTGTCTCCTTGAGATAAACAACATAAACAACATTTGCCTTGCTTAAATTGCAGAATCCATATGCTGATCAGCCTGTACATATGACACCTCTTGTGACACCTGTTACATTTTCCTAAATTCTAAAAAAAACTAACAGACTGCATAAAGGCATTTCAACAATAATTTGCTAAATTCTTTCATTTGTGTACTTTAAGCCATTTAATATAATCCACACAGCTTTCATAGTTTAAATGTGGAAAATCTAAGTGAGAACCAAGCGCTGTCCGCAGGTTACAAAGTTACACAAAGGCAGGTGATAGTGCAGTCACTGTAATACGTGGCCATAGCAGAAATGAGAATTACTTAAGAAAGTACAAATAAACTCGTGTTGGATCGTTTCAGCAACTGAAACCTAAGAGCTGGTTTCACGACTGGTGGTTTTCAATGCCCGAATCTCTCAAAGATTTAAGTATAGAAGCTCAGAGAAACACTTGAGACAAAATTGTAGCCTCAATGTCAACCTTCTACAAAGACTCCACTCTTCAGCGTAATGGGCACTCACCATACAGGTTTCCTATTGACAGATCAAGCTGCTGGTTGGATGCTTTCTTAACATTAAACGCCTAATCCAAATGCTGAAAAACATCCTGTGCTGGCTTTGAATTTAAATTAAAAGGGCAGGTTCTCTGACAGCAATTATTTTAAAACAAAATTATTTCTTACTGAGGTAATCTTAATTAATGTCAGGGATTTGCAGTCGAATATGAGTCAGTGACATTAGTCACATCAAAGAGCGGTTTTATTGGCTTCTTCCTTTCAGTTAATGTTACTCACAGCTGGCCTCTTAGTCTCCTCTTCCCAAATTACTTTTGAGAAGACTGAAAAGGTTTGTGTGTCCTTGTAGATTCGTCTCTTCTTCTTAGATTACTTTTCTTTGCAGAATTTTGCAAGGGGACTTTGTTATTTTTCACAGTGATGTGTAATGGGCTTCTAGATTCATTTTCAAACCACTATCTTGCTTACTATGCCCGTGTCTTATTGTGTCTTAAACAAAATATAGGTTACGAATCACAGCCGTAACAACTCTGCGATGGGCCCCGGGGCAGATACGGTGTTTTTTTTAGGTTCCTACTGCCAGCAACCAAAGCAGGATCTCTCTCTCTCACACACACAGACACACAATGTATATTTGTGTAAAAAAATATTACATGGTATAGTAGCAGTAATACTAATATCAATAACATGGTTCCAGCTTTTGATCAGAACCACGGATAAAAGCATTCAAAGGAACAGACACATTTAAATAAGCTCATGCTATAAACTTGCACCATCTTCCAAAAGCCCAAAACAGATTCAGCCTCGCGAAAATCATATAAAAACATCTGTAATGTGTGTAAGCATGGAACAAACGAGAGAAACCCATTACCCACAGATCGTCACAGACTTATTTATAGGACTCCTCATTCACAATCGTTTCCTATGGTCCAGCTTCTAGATACATCATGCACACATATTACAGTATTATTTGTATATTTCCAGCCTATAAATGAGAACAATGTTTCAGTGCTCTATAAAAACGCAAACTACTCACCGTCCCAACTTTATCTTTCGGACCTTGCGCTCACTGACAACACTGCTTAAACCCAGAGTCCTGCAGGTATACTCATCCTGTTCTCTCCTTCCTCTTTTCAACCGTACTTAAAAAAAAAAAAAGTCCTGCTAAACATAATTTACAACAGCATCACAGGAGATGTAAACAGGTTCGCCTGCATCAACCACAAATGACAGAGAGAAAGGCCAGAAAAAAGCAAACAAACATAAAATAATCAAAGATTTCCCAGCATGCCTCTGTGCCATCAAAATGCATTTAGAAAAGGTTTCTGTTTTAATCAGTGGAGAGTAAATATTTGCAGAGCTAAAATTCAATTAATAAAGAAAATGTATACTGCATAAACGAGCTTCAGTCCAAAAGATAAAATTGTGAATTTAAAATATTAGCAGGACTAATTATCTGGTAACTATGCCAACTAGCCCCCACCTCACATCCTCTGGGCCTCGGGGTATTGTCCCAACTGCCCCATCGGATGCTACGCCTTTGTTATGAAAAACAACATAGCATTATGAGGGCATATGGTAATAAATTCTATCAGCCCTACAACATATAGTGCAGTACTTGTGCAGATAGTCTACTTGCCTATAAGGAGTTCCAAACTAGCACTTCACCACATACTCAGCCAAAATCAAACACTGCTGGTATTTGTTGGAGGACCATAATGCTGCAGTTGATTATATCATACAAGCCTTCATGATTCCTAGCTCTGTTTACTCTTGTGAAAGCAAACAAAGAGCAGCCAAGCCACGGTGTGGTCAGTCCACATGTTCGGAGACCCCATTTCATATCAGGCCTCTTTTCAAATTTCACTGTGCTGTATAAGCCAGGACACCTCTTTAAAAGTATACTCAAGAGGCTTAAGCCTCATGCACTTCTTGTTCCCAGTTTTAGAAGTCTAAATACCGGTCTTTGGTCGATCGCTGCATCACATTTAATAGTGTGGTGAGTACAAATGTCACCAAATGTCATCAGAAAAATGTGGGGGACTTTCGTTATAGCTAAATAACAACAAAAATGTAGATTTATGAAAGAAAATCATATTTTAGCAAAGCAATAGATGGCATCTTCATTCTATTCAAATACGACAAAGTCATGCTTAATTACCAGATAAGTCATCTCATGTGAAAACAGCAATTTAACCTGTAGTCTTTCACTGTAACTGTGTTGAGAAGTTAGAAAATTATATCTGCCTGTTATTATATACTCAGCTAAAATATAACTGACATGTTCACATGTAGGCTAATGTACACGGCAGAGCTGCCATGTATTGTTCACTGTAATTATTCATTCTTTCCATACTGGGTGCAGCAAAACCTAAATGGATATTAATGCAAGTGACGGTGAACAACACTGACAGATGTGCTGAGGGAAAGTTCAGACGCAGCTACTAACTGACTCCAGCAGACTGAATTAGTCAAGTGGATATCTTCCAAGGCTACAGGGCTTTTAACTGCGAGTGTTTACTCGCTAAGCCGCAGTGGATGGAACAAAGAAGAGTATCGGTAGATACCCTCTTGATTCAGCTAACGCCTAAGCATGAAACCGTGTATTAATTTTATCATTAGTTCAGATTGGTATCAGGAGTGATTTCGTATATTTTAATGGATTCTTCTCGGCAAAAATACAGCAGACAAAAATCCAATCCAGTCTTTACTGTACTCAATTACACGTGACCAAATTTCCGAATAACTAAGCTAAAGCTCATTAACCAAATGGTCTTGAAGTACAACACTTGATATTGGGTGACTGCTTATTAATTATGGACCTATGGAAGTGTATTTCGGAAATTATGAAATTTCAATTAAGTCTGCTGGAAGAAGGGATTTCTTTGTGAGCAGTACACACTGATGAGATAAACAAAAACAACAAAAACTCTTTAATCTCAGAAATGATTTCCCCCGTCAAGGAAACGTCTCACTACAAATGGTTTCCAAACACAAACATTTAGTTTGCTGTTGGGATCACAGAAAACAGACAGAGCAGAAAGGCGAACAAAGGTAGCAAGCACTCCTTGTGTGTGCATAAAAAAATATAGAATATTAATACACCTGCACAGAAACACCTGTCTATAGATAGCAGTAACTCCTGAATTAGTCATAACATTAAAGCATTTCAATACACCTTTCTGCCTTCCTGTTCCGTCTCCTCTTATCTCTTCTTTTCTGTGGCTGAGCTCCATCAACGAAAGCACACATAAAATCAAAATTATTTCTATAAACATCACAATTTGTTGCTTTGAAACAGCTCCCTGCTCGCTCGCTCTCTGCCGACTACCTCATGGGAGTTCTCTGCTCTTGTCTTGTGGCTGTACATTGCATCTGTGCTTTAATAACAAGGCCTCCTTGGAGATTCTCAACTGCAAAGTGTTCACTGTATATCACATCATTATTAGTTTGCAGCTGTGGCAATTAACTATATTTTACACAGGCACTGCAATGTTCCTGCTGTCTACTATATTATATATGGGAATAATAATAAAGCGATGGAGCATATTCACTGTGCAAATCAAATTAGGGATATTAAAGATAAAAGATGTAAGACAACGACCTACAAACGGCTTCAAACATTAAGAAAATAAATTAATCATTATCCGAATAAATAATTGATCAGTACAGTGATTTAATAGCCATGACTTCATGTCAAATGTACAGATTGACTGATATCTATCAAAGTTACACGCTAACCACTAACTGCCAGCCCATGCCCTTACGTAACGCCATTTTGTACCCCAAGATGAGATAGTGAGTCAATGAAGCATCCAGTCTGCCCTCAGTCCATCACGAGAGCAAGAAGATTTAGTGCTACCCAGAGCTCGTATTTTTCTTTTATACCATCTATGATTCTGACCTCTTGTCAGTCATGTTGAAGGGCAGGAAGTCAATGAATGAAACAGTAAACACAACGATGGCGACGGCACTCAACGGCCCTGGCAAGCGACCACTAGGAAGCAGGATTAACATGAAAGGCAGCTGGCTAGGGTTTGTTTATACCCTAGCGCCTATCCCTCCCGCCCGCACACTGTGCATAACACATTCCCTCCTGGCCAGCATCAAGCAATACTCGGGACTGGTATTGGTATCTGGTTCCCGCAGCAAGCCTAAATTATGCAGTTTGTCTCGCAGATCACATGCATGTTGGCTATATGATGATCTATATGCTTTAGCAACATCTGTCGATGAACGTGATCACCAGTCAGAAAATAAAGAAAGCTGGCCAAAGAAACCAAAGTAGCATCGCTGGTGCAACAGTCACGTCATCTAGAGTTAGACATGCTACACACTGCACCTTTAAAAATGTCTCTCAGTTTAACACAGCCCCCTCAGCATATAATGATATCATATGAATAATTCGCTTTTTAAAAAAAAATGCATAGTAATTACGTAAATGGAGCACCTGAATTTCTATAGAGAAACCATGAGTGATTGTCATGTCTTAATGGATCCTTTACACAACAAATGTAACAGTATGGATTGCTTGTTTGTGCCAAGATGCATGCTACCCACTCAAACATCCTGTTCTTTTCATTTGAGCTCTCAGCCAGCTGAATACGCGAGAGACGAGGCAACATGCTCATAGGACTTGGAAAATACGCTGAGATGCTGGCGATAATTTTTATCACATGTATCAGTTAAGATGTGAAAAGGTTTGAAATCGCCCCCTGAGCTTGCTGTCGTAAAGAATTCCTGTGGCCAGAGGGAGCGAATATTTGCTGTCATAATGAATCATACAAAAAGCGACTAATATCAGCAACATTACTGACACAAAGCAGTGGAATAAGCTGTAAATTACTCATCCTCTCATTGCCATTTAAATCATTTCTGGTGATTATGATCAGGATTTTCATATCTAAGTGCACCTAAGGCTGTATAATGTCAATTAACAGCTCTGAATTGGCCTGCCAGCCTCCAGCAGGGCAAAAATGTCCAAGTGTAGTACAGTATACTGTACAATATGCTGTGGAGGCATCAGACAGACAGTTTGTGAAGGGCAACAAGGGCACTTTACTGGGAAAACAAAGCTGTTCAATTAAGAAAATAAACTCACATACATCTTTCATCTGTGAGCGGTTTGCTGAAATAGAGGGTTATGGAGAAATATCAAGTTCGAATTTATCATTTGACTTATGGCATCTGAGGCACACTTCTTCCACGGTCTATTAAATACGGCTCACTGAAACGATGAAAATGAATAGTGCAGCCTAAAGCCTGACAGAGAGGACATATGGCTCCCAAGTAAAAATATGGCGTTCACGTTAGAAAGTGGCATCATATACTTAGCACAGTAAACACAGACTTCGGAAATCAAATCAATCAAATCAATTAAATCTGATCAACCAAAAGCCAGACTGAAAAACGTTATGAATCTTAAATAAATGCACATTCAGCTGGTGCACGCAGGCTTCAGCTGTATTATGCTTGAATTGCAGTTTCTGCTCCTATCAGCAAGATGTATCCACGCTGTCACTTCTTAAATTGAATGTCTGCAGCTCAGAGCACCTCCAACAAACCCCGTCTTCTAAACCAGTGTTAAGGTTTTGCCCCGCTCAGATTTCAGGTGATGTGTGTCCTGGTGAAGCTGTTTTGACAGTGACTCAAGTGCAAGACATCTCCCATCAATGCGCCACAATAGCTTTTATGACCATGTCAGTGATAATGACCCCAGCCTTCTCAGACTTTGCCCCGTCAGCTGTCATTGTTGAAATAAAGCGATATTAAAGTTACCTGTGATGGCTTGATCGTGAGGCAGGTGTATTTTAAACATCTGGAACCGAAAACATTTTTTAACATTGCTTATGGTATTTATTTTCTAGCAATAGCTACTCAGTGTGCTTAACTCTGCCATGGGGGGAGGGGCACGAGCCAGTCTACGCCTAGTGCTTCTCTCCAGTAAATGGGGAGAGTTGCATCAGGAAGGCCATGTAGTGTAAAACCTTTGCTAAATCAAATACGCTTCGTGAAGAATGAGATTTCCATACCAGATCAGTTGAGGACTGGGCTAACAACAAGCGCCGCTGCTGATGTTGCCAGCAGGGTGCCGGTGGAAACTGTGTTAGTGTTTGCTGAAGACATAGGAGGAGGAGGAGGGGGGTTTGGCAGCAGGGCGAGAGAAGAAAATGTAGACAAAGGATGTTGAAGATGGAACTGCCAGGGAGGAGGGAAAGAAGAAGACCAAAGAGACGGCTCAGGGATGTAGTGAAGGAGAAGGTTTGGAAAGAAGAGATGGAGGAAGCAAAGGGAGCAGCAAAAAGAAGAAGCAGGAGAAGACGAAGAAGCCATTCAGCGTGCTTCTAGTTTAATTTATGCAGTATAAAGTAGCTCTGATTGCTACTGGTGGAGTGCCCTATTCCCACCATGGATTCAAATTGTCAAAGAACTCAGAGGGAATGATGACGCAAGTAAAGCAGCATTATTTTATCTCACTGAGATGAGCCTAATAGTTACAGTTCACTTTTCTCTCTTCAGGCCACATCAGAGCTATATTAAAGGGAGACCTCATCACTTTTACACATCAAAGTGTGTTTGCTGGTCTTGGGGAGTTGCATAAAGGCTTGAGTGGCTCCAGAGGGAGCTGCATTAAATCTGATAAATGTCGGTTAGAACTGAAGACTACAAGTTTGGGAATGAATAAAAATCTGGTAGTGAGGACATATAGTCTGCTTAATAGACCTCCGTGGCCTAGCCTATGCTTTAATACATCGAACTGAATCATAAAGTTGCATTGTGGGTAATACAAATAGCAGGTTTTGGCACCAAAGAAGAATGTGTCGAATGAAAAAAGCATTAACTTTGAACCCATTCTTAACTGTCCATGATGTGCTTGACAGTGTAATGCTATGCTCTCAGCTGGGTTGTGTTAAAATGGTGGCACACGCATGCTACTGCTAATGCAAACTGAACATTTCCTCTCACTGCTGCTTCAGATTAAAAGCATTCAACTGGCAAAACACAGAGCGGGCTTTTAATGATTTATCAATAATGCGCCTCCAAAGCAAAACAACAGGAGTTTGTTCTACCAGGCTATAAACCGATACAGCTTTTGCTCCTCTGCTGCATGTCTGCCAAAGTAGCTGCTAAAGCACATCAGCTGAAGTGTAAAATCCTACTTGCTGTGATCACAGTAAGAACAGGTGTCACCATCCCAACTCAGATATTATTGTATTTAATGACGAATGTGATTTTGAGATCCCGAAATGCACACTGCAGTGCTCTGATAAGCACCTGTAATCTGCCAGTTATATGGCCTATGGAAAAAAAGGAACATGCATGACACAATTGTGCACCTTTAGCAAAGCATATTATAACAGGGTTTTACTTTGTTGAGAATTGAAAACACTACAAGACCTTGAAAAAATGGATTTCCTAGAAACCTTTAGTCTGCAGCTACATTCATTCATTTTTGTGTTTTAGACTCTTTCTCATCGAGCACCTCTGCAGTCTTTATATTTTTTAATATATTTTTTTCTCCTCTTGGTTCTTTTTTTGGTTAATTTTTTAGAAGCTGAAATATCCATTATGCACCAAGACCTAACTTGGACCTAACTTCTCAATAATCTTGATATCAAGACTGTCCTGTCTTGTCATGCAAGCAGAAGTTTCTGATGCAATATAATGGTACAGCAAGCCAACCTATAATGTGCTCTGTGACGTACTAAAAAAACCCATCACTCTTTGTGAATGTGACCCTTCTTCTTTTTATCGACTACCATAAATGTATGGCCAACGTATTAACTTCACTGCACCTCAAGAGGAGCCTTGCTAATGCTCACTGTAATGTTACAGATGGGCAGGATTACAAGACAATGCTGCTTTTCTTACCAGCCCCCGTATAGGCCTACATCTCCTACTAATGCAGAATGCCGGGCTGCTTAATGGATTGCTAAAAATGTGTACCAGTTAGGCAGCATAAATGCAATCTACAGTATATGTGCCATGATGTTTGGTTACTGGCTATTTTTTCGAGAACGCAGCACTCGCACTTCTTTTGTGTCTCATTTTTTTCCCTCTTAAAACACTTTTTCAGCCTCCTGTTCTGCTTTGCTGCAGATCTAGAGCAGGTCTCTTGTTTCTGCTTTTACGCCCCATCCTTTGTCGCGTCCACCACCCAAAACGACCCGCTCAATCAAAATGAATGGAATGGCAATGGAGGCAATGGCTGTATGATTTTGATTTTGATATGAAATTAACAAGCAAAATCTGAACACATATGCATCCGCTGGCCGAGACAACCTCTGTTGCTTAAATTTGTTTTTATTTGTCGTGTGTGTTTGTAAGTGTATTATTGTGCATGTGTACTCAAGCCTTCCTCACTACGATCCTTGAGGGTAATGTAATATGCGACCTGGAGACAACTGAGCCCCCTTCAACGGATCTTCGGGCGTCCCTTTGTTTTCCCTTTCTGCAGCTCTCAAAGCAAGAAAAAAAAAAACACTGTGGTGCACTAATGCATCGATCTAAGGACAGCATGCTTTCTGTTTTATTCAATCTTTAAATTTTGAATTGTGCCCAAAGGTATCATCACTGAAAGAAGCTCACTAAACCATTTCCTGCACTTGAGACGTCTCTCTTCAAGCATTAGCTCCTTGCCTCAGCCAGACAGTTCTTGCACTAACATGGGGGCCCTGGAGATCTAAGTGCAGCATATTTTTACTGAGTGTGTTGAACATGCGGGTGTGTTGTGAGCATGAAGGGGGGTCAGCTGGTGCAATCTTTCTTGCATTCTTGTTGAGAGCATACAAGGTCTTTGGCACTGGGGTCATGGCTAGCTCTCTTGCGGTCTAGTGGTTCGGTGATGAGTTCAGCAAATCCCAGCATAGAACCTGATTTAAAACAACGCTGCATTTAAGGAGCATGCGCAAAATCTCTTGAGTTTTAATGGCCCTGCAGTGATGGAATATGAACTATGGAAGAATGGAAGCAAGCAAGTTACATAATATGCTTCAAATTGGGATTTGGCTTCCCCTGGTATAAGAAAAGCTTCAGTTAACATGGTGTTAACATTCTTGAAAAGGACCTGTTCAATAGCTAATGAACTCATGTAGGGTATTTTGTTTAGCAAGTGGAAACATTTTATTTATAATGAACCAGATACCGCTGCTAAATTGCATAAACCAAACCATGCTGAAAACATGCTGCAGGTCTTTGTGAGCAGTTGATAAAGTAGGTGTGACTGAGTTATTCACGGTTTTATTCGAGGCTTAGGAATGAATGAAAAACCTATTTTGAATTATGAATTTATTATATTGCTGTAAATGCATTTTGAGTGTTAATGCTTTTTTATTATGTTACATGAAGGGAAGGGGAAGGACAACAACAAAAAAACTATCAAAGACCAGCTGAGCGATGAGCAGTGCCTGGTACTTGGAGGAAGAAGGATTTCTGATTTTGTAGAGGGATTTGAAGGTGCGTCGTTGCAGAGTTTAACGTAAAAAATGTACAGGGCAGAACAAACTACTACTGGCTTAATCGGCCAGTTATTTTCTCAATTTTTTTGCTTTCCTGATCAAGCTTATGAAACAGAGAAAATCATTCATTTTTTTCCAACTTGAGAATCAGGAATGTTTGCCATTTTTGCTAAAAATGATGTTAAAACAATTCAAAAAACACATTTTATTCTTGTGGTTAGGAGCATCTGTGGCTTTGATAAATCGGATGAGAAATGAACTATATGAATGCCACTCCATCTAAGATACTGCTAGAAAACAGTTATTTGTTGATCGCGTAAAGCAAAAGGAATAAAAACCTTTACAACCTCACACCTTAGTCCTAATTCAGTGATTAATGCGGTCCTATTTTGCTTGGTATTTCATGCACTTGTCATAGAAATACTGTGTGTATGATCATGCTATGAACATTACCCACTTTAATGTAACAATAAATCCAATAATGTGTTTTGGATGACAAATGTAAGGCTTTGCAGCAGGCTAGGTGGCCCATAAATAGAAAATAGCCCAGGGGCATCCAGAAGTCTTTGGCCAGCCTTGACACACATGGCCACGCACATGCACACACTCAGGCTCATACACACAGGCATTTATGCTATATCAAAGCAAGGACAAAGCCCCCCAAAACAAACTATGGTTTAAGTGTTACAATAAAGGTGTTTGTGACCAATAATGAAGGCCATATTTATTATGCCTTTTTAAAGGGTTAGGACTCTCTGATAGTTATTCCACGACTTACTACCGTAAACATGACACCAATAAATGCTCCCCAAAATCCAGATATGCATTCTACATATTGCGTTACGGTATTGCAGACATGGCTTGTAAATCACAAGTGCTGCCTGCATCATTTATGTTGCACTAAATTGAATTTCTTGCTCTGAAGCACATCCTTCATAATAACCCACAGTACAAAATCTATAATAGAGGTAATTGAAAATTTATCAGCAACTTCTTAGAAGTGTTTTTTTTTATAAGCTTGTTTGATCACAGGCTGTGCTGTCCTTGTAAAAGCCTGGTCAGGAATGATATGGCTATAATAGCACAGATGTAATTCATCACATTTTTAGCCCTTTTGCAAGCGACAAAACTGCTGCCGTGAAAAAGACACTGCAAATCCATCGGGTCTCTTTTTATAGGACATAAAAGCAAGTCCTAGGACTGAAATTTCAAAGTAAGATATAAAAGGGAGCAATGACTCTGGTGTCAGCGCTTTGAAGGACCCGATTTAAGGAGTGTAGCCAATTTGATGCAGGACAGATCAATACTTTATATCACATCCACTAAGCTCGAGTTATATCGAAGCCTTGAAAAATAACCAGAACAGAAAATGATCAAGACCAATTTTTAAACAAAATCAAGATTATTTTCATAAATTTAAAGTAATCCCCACTCGAACTCCGTTTGTACAGTATAATCACTGTAGAGCTTCTGTGCCACGACATCGCACTAATTACAACACACTGCATCAATCACCTTTGCCACAAGGGAAAAATCATAACAACGAGTGCATTGTGCCACTCAAAAACAAGCAGGAACATCACAGAGAAAGATAAGGAGATTTGCAACGATGATTCATCATGCTGTTGATCTCTATTTGTAATGAAACAAACACAGATCCACAGATGCAGTCGCATCTTGAACAGCAGCACGGGGAGAGGGCAAACACTATTGATACCGACGGACAGATAAAGATAGTTAATGACGCACAGAGGCTTGCAGCTCATCTATAGCTGCTGAAAGAGCTATAGTGCCTCTGTATCTCACAAAAAAGCCACCAAGAATAATAAAATAAAAAGAACAAGAACAGCAGTAGCCTTTCTACCTCTAAAACGACAATACTGCCAATTCTGTCAGACAGCAGAGATTTTATCTGACATCTAGCTCTTAATAATCCCACGGCACTCTGTTCTATCTAAGTAAAGTGATGCCTTGGTGATGCAGCAAAGTGTAAACCTCAAAGGGAAATGTCTTACCATGGCCCCCTCTTGTAAGAAAAGGCATCCTGTTGATAGCAATGGGAACAGTACCATGTTTATTATGGAAGTGGTGGACATGGTGTGTGGTACTGAGACTTGAGGACACGCGTGCTGTTCCAGTCTGGATGGGGAGTATAGTAAGCAAGGTGAACCAAAAGGCAAGTCTCGAACAATAACTTAGGCCCATGCCTAGGCTAAACTGTGACCAGCTGCTCCGCTGTCCAAGCACAGAGGTGGCTGCAAAGAGTCTACCCATGTATATTAGATCCACATGGGCCCAGGACAGAAAACTTGGCCTCTGACAGTCCAACTTGAAGACAACAGGGCATCTCACTAACAATCTGGGCCCATTTCTTTTGTACTCCCTTAGACTGGTTCGAGAGTTCTAGATTCTGGACAAAAATATCCTCTGGATGTTATGAAAAATATCAAAACCGGATATAAAAACAGGCAGTCAAAATCCAGTTGCATTTGCGGAAGAAACTGTAGAGCAACTAACCTGTCTATTCTCACTTAACATTGTGCCATGCCGACATGTCCACTGCACGGAAAAGCTAGATTTATAATCTCACTAAAAAGCATCCTGAAAGCACATTCTTCCAAAAGTGAGCCAGGTGCCTCCTAAATGCAGAGAAGATAAACATCCGAATAAAGAAAAGGAAACGAATCCAGCCTTGATTTCAAACGGGCATGTTGCTCAACCATGATATTTAGGCATGAGAAGTGGCACGAAAGAGATTGATGTGATAGGAATTCTGATAAGAGTCTCCATCGCCCACAGGTAGAGCTTGGGGGCAGCTGAGCCTGCCCACTAAGAAGAAGAGTGCCCCTCCACCGCAGTAGAAGACATAACACGCTCCCGCGAGAAACTGGATCATTTCATTAAGCAAAAATCACGAGCAGATAAAAATAGGTGGAGATGCAGCGATGAAGGGTGATGCAGGAACCATTGCTTTTGTTCCCCTTTAGCCAGGGAATGGGTAGAGAACGGAGATTGGGAGGGGGGGGGGAGAGATGAGAGAGAGAGAGCGAGAGACAGGGAGCAGTATCTGCAGCAGCGGCAGCAGCAGCGCGGTAAAGGAGAAAATCCAGAAAATAAATAAATAATTTCTCAGCGGCTCCTCGTTCAGCCTCTCACAGGCGCAGCAAATCCAGCGAACGGCAACCTCTGGCGTGGCGATCTACCAGAATGCAGCTGAGTGTTTCTGTTTCAATTGAACGTACAATCCTCCCCTCACGCTCCACCTGCTTAGTCTCACGCAGTAGCGACTACTGCTGCATTCCTCTCACTGCTGCTCCTTTATTCCCCCTTTATCTTCTCCTGTTACCTTGTCCAGATCCGCCGTACTGCCTCTGACGGAGAACGGTTGGTTAACGTGACGGCTGCGTCTGTCTGTCTCTGAAGGAGAGCAGGTGATTCTCCTCAGATCAGATGGCTTGGGTGGCAGCGAGTGAGATGTAGCCTTGGACTGCCGCAGCAAAAATTATGCTAATTAAAAAGCACCGTCGTATAATAATGAATCCCGGATGGGTAAAATTCCAGGACAAGTCTGGACCCCGGCAAAAAGCAACCTTGCCTTGGAGTTGTGGTCTAATGAATGCAAGATAAAGGAGCTCTTCTGAAGGCATACTGTAGTCAGAGGCTCTGATCCAGTGAGGCACAGCATGTGCCTCTGTGTGTGTGTGTGTGTGCGTTGTGTGTGTGTGTGTGTGCGTCTGAGAAAGAGAGTCTGTGAGCGAAGAGAGTGGGGGGGGTGGCGAGGATGGGAGAACGATAGCAGAAGGGAGGGAGACACAGGAAGAGACAGCGAAAGAGAAAACAGGCAGCCACGGCGCAAACACACAGGGAAATAGTGAGGCAAGTAAATGGGTTGTGTGAATAAATACATGCTACAGATTCACAGCGCACTGGCTTGCAGGTCCTGGCAGTAACACGCAGGAATCATACTGCAGAGGAGGAGCCTGATTTAGGTGAGCTGTCAGAGCTGTTACAGAATGAACACAAGGGTATTGGTATGGACGTGCTCCTAACATAAAGACTCCAGAGCTACAACAGGCATGAACGACAGAAACACAAATACCTGTCAGTGCAATATCGCTCGCCACCCCTAAGCTAAGCAAGTTATGGGCGGCGGTATGTAATCCATTTTAAGCAAATCAATGGCTTGCATCAAAATTCAATCTCAAACCTCTCTTTTCCCAGGATTGCACTTCCAAACCTTTGCTGTTTTTACATTACACTCCAAATCAATTCGCTCTAATCCCTCTGCCTGCTGTTTTCACCTCATACCTGTATACGAGGCACCCCTATGTTAAAAGAGCTCAGTAGCTCTGCTGCTTAACCATGCAGAACTTATTCTAGGCAACGACTGATCCGAGTTTCCGAGCTGCTCACGTTTTGAACTGATGAATTGGACTACGTTGACACTCGAGAGGATGGATTGCAGGAGAAGTAACGGGAGACTGCAGCTATATCAGCTAAATCACGGTCGATATAGATATCAGCTGGGATTGCCTAGTCGGTTGAAAGGACACGCATGGTAACAGGAGGACAGAGGCAAGCCATGCAGCACCACCTCTCATGGTGACAAGAAGTCGACGCAGGCCATTACTCAAGCAGGGGAGGGGGTGGGGCATGTGGGGGAGTGAGGCTGATCGAACAAAAAAGAACACAGGAGGGATGAGTGCACAGCACTCTGGAATGGCAAGTGCCCAAACAGCATGTAGACATTTATCTGCTGCTATTATGAACGTGAATAAGCTGGAAGAAGCTGTGGATTTTTATTTTTTCGGTCAGAGGGAGATTTAATTCCCTTATGTGTATCCTCTTCTATACATTTCTCCATAAATCTTAATACTGGGAAGCACATGCCAGCTTAATCAAACAGTGACGATGCTGAGCGCTGTCCGGCTATAACATGTAGACACATTTTACAGTAATAACTATTTGCTGTGGAAAGGCACTGACAAGCACAGAGAGAATAATCCCCCGATGACGCCAACTGAAAAGTCAATTTTATTTCCACTGTCAAAGCAGTTCAGCCATTTTCAGTTTTGCACAGCCAAAAATACGGGCAGTCATAACAAATAATTTCAGCAAGAAATTCTCTCTGACACACAATTCAAATAAAACCAGTATTTAATTTCCAGATGATATTTCTCTGAGAACTGTCTACAATGAAGGGCTTACGTTAATTAGTTTGCGTACTTGAGGGTTGCTTAACACCATCGAAGTCACAATATCTGGACAACACAAGGGAGAAGGATGGATGACTGTAACCTTGTGTTGCCCTTGGTTATTTTCCAACTTGAACAAGTTCAGCAGACTTTAAAGGACGCACATCAACTTTGCATTAGAAGCCAAACTTTTCCTGGATTTCAAAAGCAAAGATACTGTCCTACATTATCTGCGATTTCTGTATTCCACACCAAACAATCTTTCATTTGCATTCCTTAAAATCTTCCCACATATCTTTTAAAAGCCCTTTTTATCACTTATTGAGCTTTGGGAGAGCACTGAGCATTTCCATAATCACATTATTTATGCACATAGGGAACAATTTATAGAACATATATAGAACAGATGTCTCACTGCAGAAAAAGCTCACGTAAAGAAGGGGTTTTTTTTCTGCTTTTTTCTCTCTCACAAACTTGCGAGTGACATGATGCGAGAAGACGTGTATAGCGTTTTAAAGACTTAAGAAACCTAAATGCGCATGTTTGTTCTCGGGAGGATTTGTGAGAGACGAGTTTTCGCAGACATCCAGTCTCGCCCCAGGGGGTAAAGTAGCAGGATTAATCATAGCACTTTCAGATTAATTACTCATAATGCGAGCAACCCCTGAAAGGCATGGCCTGCAGTTGTGATGTTTGGTTGATTTCATTAGTCTCAAAGCGACAACACCTAAAATAAGCCTGGCGTAGACGGTGCAAGGAGAAGAAGGAAAAAGTAAGAAACATGAGGGCGCTGCTTTGCACAATAGTTCCATCGACAGATATAAGAATTTGCATTCATTCACACCGATGCTCTAATGCTTGAAGATGGAGGCGGTGGGTGGGGGCACTGGAAGCACAACTTTAAATACACAATTTCCTGGTCGAAATGCACACCTTGAATAAATGCGATCTTTCACTTGTGTCTTGGCAGATGGGGTGCAGTCTCTTTGAAAAGACAGTGCATGTGACAGTAGGCTGCATATTGCTGGCTGCACATGGTGCTGGCAAAAATAGATTTCCTTTGCTTGTTTAGCTGAGCTTACTAGCCTCAGCATGTCTCCTGGAAAAGAAGAGCGGCAGTGATGCTTACAATGTGAACAAATTACAATATATTAAATAGCCAAAATTTTAAAATGTTGGGCTCTGGATTAGGGCCAGGAAAAAAAATGAGAGAAAATGAGTGAAGGGGGACTGCTTCAAGTCATTTCCTCCTTTTATTCCACAGTGTAAAGTAAAAAAAAGAAAAAACAGAAAAATCGAAAATGGATATATAATTTTTACTTGGATGAGGTGTATTTCCAGCGTAATCGCCTTATTTTGATGATGAGCATGAAAAGACATCAGCAGCAAAGCCGGCTATGCTGGAAGCCCTCTCTCTTCTATTGTTTTGTGCTGATCTACTCGTCTTGCTCGTTATAGAAAACATGAGCTGTTGCTATAGCTCTGGTATGTGCAGTGTCCACCTGATGATTCAGGCACTTTAGGATATCATCAAAATGTCAACAATGGCACTATTCGGACAGCAACTGTCGGAGGGGGCACTAAACCACCAGTAGTAATTATCACAATGGTGATTTTTCATATGGATGAAACACAACTGCAATTTGTGTATTACAAGCAATACAAGATATCAATTTTTTTTAAAACACAAAAATAATTATGTTCACCCCATCCTCCATGTTCTTGTGATTTGCACCTTCCCTGGAAATTACTTCCTCTTTGAAGGGAGTTTTCCCTCCCCGCCGTTGCCAAGTGATACTCAGAGAGAGGATCATCTGATTGTTAGTGTTTTCCGTCTAATATTTTAGGGTTTTTATCCTCTAATATAAAGTGCCTTGTTGTGAATAGGTGCCATATAAATAAAACTGAACTGACCTAAAAATACAGGAACCGGTTACACATTTGTGCACACAGAACAGCAGTGACTTTATTAATTTTTCATAACAATTATTTCTGACACAGACACAAAATCTGTCAGAAAGCCCTGATCTGTTGTTCTTCATTTCGGGCAGGTATTGTGTAGCGCGCTTATAGTTTTAAAGGTAAATGCTGAGGCATTTTTATTTAACAGTTAAAATTTTTTTGATGCATTCAGTCAAGGTCAAATGTATATCTAATGGTTATTTATAATTTTTTTTGTGTGTTTTCTTCTGCTTAAATCCAAAATGAGATTTTGCAGTAGCAAAATCATTGTTGTGAGTGTGGATGCTTTCATCAGTACACGTAGGAGATGAGCTATGTGGCAGCACATAGCTAGTTAAGCTGAAAACCAATTTAATTGTTTCTTTAATTAATTAATTCAATGATTTTGAGGCAGCAGATTTCAGGTGACAATTATTAATGGATTCTTGCATTGTGGGACTTCAGGATTTCAAGAGGTGAACTTTTCCCCTCTGTTTCTGGGCTTTTAAATGGCCATTCTATCCAAATTAACTATTTGAAATTAGTTCCCCCTTAATAATACCCGGTGGTTGATATATCTATCCATCCAGTAGGGGCAGTAAATTCTAATGATGCCACACTAAAGACAGCTACAGATGGCACACAGAATGCAAGTTGAAGTATGTGAAAGAAAAACCTGAATATATGAAATGAAACTTGAGATTGAGATTTGTGCCCACAATATATGCTTCACGTTCAACCCGTGGTGCTATTTCAGCCAATATTTTTCAGGAGTGTCCTTGCTTACATGGCATCATCATCAACAAGAGGCTGTTAGGAAGGTAATACTAACTCAGATAACCACTAGCTCCAACTAAAGTATGCAGAACAGCATCTCTGAATGCACCTTGCATCGAACCTTGAAGCAGATGGGCTGTAGCAGCAGAAGACCAGACAGGAAAAATGAATCTTGATTTCTGCTGCGACATTCAGGGTCAGGGTCAGAATTTGCCATAAGCAACATGAAAGCATGGCTCCATCTTGCCTTTTATCAACAGTTCAGGCTGCTACTGATGGTGTAATGGTGTGTGTGTGTTTTTAGAACACTTTGTGGCCCCTTAGTACCAGCTGAGTTTGAACAACACAGCCTGCTTGAGTATTGCTGCTGACCATGTCAATCCCTTTATGACCACTGCGTGCCCATCTTCTCACGGCTGCTTCCAGCAGGATAGCACACCATGCCATAAAGCTCAGAAAATCTCAAACTGGTTTCTTGAGCATGGCCACCACAGTCACCAGATCTCAGTCCAATAGAGAACCTTTGATGTGGTGAAATGGTAGACTCACATCATTGATGTGCAGCTGGCAAATCTGCAGCAGCTGTTTGATGCTATCACGTCAACGTGGAAGACATGAAGACTTACGGCAGTTCTCAACACAAAAGGCGGGCTCAGCTCGGTACTAGCACGGTGTACCGAGCAAAGTGGACACTGAATGCGTAAGTGTTTGTTTCCTTCTTTACTTGCCACATGATTAAAGACGTTTATTATCACTCTCGTTACACAAGTACAGCTGCGTTCAACACCTAGAATGAAAGGCACTGTTACAAAAACAACTTAAAACAAAATGGGAGAAAACACACATTTGAATACTCTTGTCTTGCTGCATTACTGTCATTACTGCGTTTATCCACTTGTGTAACACAGACAAAAACACTGAATCGTGTCTCTTTGTCACTTATGCTGGTGTTTTAACACTCAAACCTCTGGGCTGCTTTTGAAATCAATCCATCATTCACTCATTAACTACCGTCTAAGCAACAAATAGTAATTTTCTCCCAAAGGAGAAGTAAACAAAGATTTTTCTGACATTTTGCATCATCGCTGACAGCTGTAGTGTTGCACAACTGTAATTTTCACACCCATCAAATATGATTCATTGAATCGTGAGCAGAAAGCCGCATCGAGCCATTAACACACAAAAAAGGAGGAATATGACAATCAAATAAAACCACAGAGGGCAAATGTAGTATGATAGTTAGCAAAAAAGTGAGTGATTTTAGACATGATGTGTGTCAATATCCATTTGTTGCATCCTCCTTCATTTAAGCTTAGCACTTAACATTAATTAGCACCATATTTCATGTGAGTGGCCACTAAATGAGCGGAGGTGGCAGGAACCAAGATGAGCGAATGCTTATGCTTCATTTATGCAATGTTGCCAGAACGGCAAGAACAAGAAAATCAGTCATTATTCTGAGATTTCAGGCAATACTTCCAAGATCCTCGCTCCACTGCTAACATTGTATTCAGACCAGATGCTTCTAATGTGTTATGTATTTTGGTGCAGTTTGGTGAGAACGGCTCTTGAACCAAATCGGCTGCATTACTTCACCTATTTTATTAATTACCGCAAATCGTGTGTGAAAAACAAAATAGTTAAATAATACCCTTTCAAATAAAGAATCGGCGCGAATGTCATGATCCTTAGTGTTGAAGGAGGAGTTATTTTGTTTTTTTAACTGTGTGCTTCTTTCCACCAAGAGGCAGATACTGTCGGTATCTTCACTTTACACAAATGTTTTTCAGTGGAGTCTGAAGATAAACAGTTGTTTGCCTGCCCAATGCAGTTACTGTGAATCAATATTTAAAGATTTATATGACTTTGCAGCCTTGGCAGAGATACATACTGCACATTTAACTTGTATTTTTGTCCTGCCCTGTTCTTTAGCTGATTTTATCATAGTGACTGTTTATTTAAGATGGGAAATGGGTTTAGAGAGCGAAGTCTGATCCCTGTTGAATTAACTCTGAGCAAGTCATCAAGTATCGTTGAGTTGAATATTACAGACATAATTCTTTTCCCCCCCCCCCTTTTTTTCTTTTTACAGGAACCAAAAAGAGATTTCAGATTCACAATATATTCATTGTGGGATGTCTTTTGTAGTACGCAGTATCGTTTTATGTGAAATAATGTGAAAGCCCCAGCAAAGGAAAACTAGAGTAACACATTAAAAAGTAACATTCTGGACTGCTCAGACTTTTTTGTCTTGTAATGACTGATGTGGCAAATTGGTTTTGCATTTCACTGTTTTTGTTACTTTTTCAAGCAGCCTGTTTTTCTCCATTCTAATAATTTTTCCTATTTAACACACGCATGCACATACACAGGCATAGGCATATTAACAAAAAGAAAATCACGACAAATGTGCACAGTTTCTCTTTCTCTTCATTGGCCAGTTGCTGTGCAGGTGTTATTTGAAGATTTCCAAACCTAGTGTTGTGTTACTGTGCATGTAAAGCTACGCTAGAGAAGAAAGGAGAAAGGAAAACCTTTATGTCATCAAAGACGCACATTATTCTGAATTTGTGGGTGAAAAGAACATCACGGTGAAATGTAAACTGTGCCTTGGTAACAGATAAGTGTCTGTGAGTTTGGAGGACTCCAATTCACATTTTGAGAACGCCTCTTAAAGCTAAGTTTCCCAAATTGTGTGCTAAGACCTTTGAGGAGCAATTTGATGCTGTTACTATAGCTATGGGATAGCAAGAGCTAGCTTCTAGTTAATATGAAACTGATAGCTAGAGGGAATTAACAGTCTTGCTGTTGTTTGCATAGCAGAGAAGATACTAACATCAAATTGCTATGCAGTGATATACATAGTTAACTATACAAAAGGACACATGCACACTGGACAATATAACTCATGGTTGTAAGGAATTGCAAAGTGCTGGGCTTTTGTTTGCAATGCAAAAAGTGCTTTAACCAGTTACTTTTTTCAGCGGGTAACACTTTCGCTCTAAACTACATAAACAATTATTTATGCAAGTACCATTTGTGAAGGGATCAGATATGTGGATACCAGACCACATATTCGAAGATGACCTTTACTTTCATGTCAGCCACACTCATCCAAACCTTCGTGACTGTGTCTGGTTGTGCTGCCATCGTGTTGGCAAAATCTGTCCACAGTCAGACATTTTGTGCCACGTACCACTACAGTAGGTGTCACCAGCAACACTTTTTGCCCTGATGACACACACACAAACACAGATGCACAGCTAATTCGGAGCAGTTGATAATCACGCATTTCTTTTGTAAGCTGTGAAAAAAGAAAATGCACCATTTACTCTTAATTAAATATTCATTTATAATCATTTAAAGGAAAAATATATGTCAATCCTTAGCAAACAGCAGCATCGCCATCACTTCTCCAGTTTCCATCTTAATGGGGAAAATGTAAAAGTGATTGCCAGATGCCTTATTACTTAACATTTATCAAATGGTCATCAAGTGTTTTTTAAATTAGACCAACAGATAATAGTCCCAACACAAGCTGCAAATGAAAAAAATACTTTTTGTGACTGATGGCACAATCAAACACAAACTGCTATTTCTACAGTTCATTAACCTGACCTTAGGACAGTCCAAGTCAAATCACGAGTACTGCATCACTGCCCAAATAGCAGTGCTTACTGTGCATTGAAGACTGCACAGAGAATCAAATCGGGTGAGAAATGATTGCGTGTGTGTCCTAAATTTATCACTCGCATTACAACTGCGTCTGAGGAAAAATGCATAAGGGACAGCAGTCTACCTCACTGCAGGAAAGAAGCTTAACAGATCTTTTTATTATTCATTGAACATGAGCAAAGTGAGGGAGCAATCTATCAAAATGAATTGGGGGCAAAGAAAAAAATTGGAAGGATTTTCTTTTGCTGAGCATGCAGAGACTCGTCCATTGTTGCACAATGACCAGAGTTTGAGCCACGTATAAAGAAGTGGCGATGAAGACAAAGGGGGAGATAGAGAAAGATAAAATGAATGGAAACTGAGACGTGTTTTTTTTTTAAAAGAGATAATGAGAAACAGGTAAAGAGAGGTCATTTGCATTTGTGTGTCAAATGGAGAGGGTGTCTTCTGTGACAAAATGGTATCAAATTCACACATGTACAGTACTGTTGTATGTGTTAGCCAAGCATGCACGAGAAGGACAGCACTAATCTAGACCCAAATAATCTACCATCCAATGAGAAAATCACATTGCACAGTAATTTTTCATAAGAATATGCATTAAATACTTATTCCTACTCACTAAATTGCTAATGTGTTTAGATAGGTGGATCTTTGCATACACATCTTAATATGAAGCACATTAAGTCACAAGTTGTGCTGTATAACCACTCTTTGGATTTGCCTAAAGGTGTAGTAATTACTTTACCAATCATCCTTCTAAATTGGGTCTGTGTGGACCCATCAGTCCCATGTTTTTTTGACTTTGTCAATTCATTCCTAATCATGGGCCATTCTCATCGCTTCCATTGTGCCACTGTTTTCTATTTCTGCTTTGATTTGATGGGTTTTTAAAAAATGTCTGGGGGTCCCGGGGGATAAAGTCAAAAGCACATTTACAGTATGTTGTTTTAATTGAAATATTTTTTAAAAAAATATATTTGCCATGGATCCTATAAAAAAGAGAGCTGATACTGCTGCGTCATAGCAGCAATGACACTCATGGAAGTGAGGAAATAGCATCTGTTTGTTCCCTCTGTAAGATGCCCTGAGCATAGCAGGAGGGGTCCTATGACTGCCTGTAGTGCATGTTTAGCTTTAGGTTTTTTTTAGTTTTTTCTGGTCTCTGTACAACCATAGACAGAGCTTGGTTGACACTGGGCAGACAGGATTGCACTTTGTCACTCATAACATTTATGGACAGACTTTCTAGGTGCAGCCAATGTTCGGGGGGAGGAGGATTCAGTGGTCTCATCCCTGCTTTTTTGCAGATGATGTGACCTCCAGCCTGCACTGGAGCAGCTGAGTCTGAGGCAGATGGGATGAGAATTAGCATCTCAAAGTCTTAGGCCATGCTTCTCATCTTCAAATGGGTGGCGTGACAACTAAAAGTTGTTCCAGATGGAGCGATAGTGAGTGATAGTGAGTGAAAAAATGAGATTGTGGATAAAATCAAAAATGACCTTCCTCTAAAGGGTGTCTGAGTTATCTTTTAGAGATAGGGTGTAAGGTTTGGTGGTTTGGGAGAGATTCAGGGTAGAGCTGCCACTCCTCCAAATCAAAAGGAGCCAGTTCAGATGGTATGACCAGGATGCCTCCTGGGCACCTTTTAGGCGAGGTGTTTTGGGCATGTCCTAGGGGAAGGAGGTGAGGAGGCCCCAGGGCAGACCTAGGACATGCTGGAGAGATTAGACTTCAGGATTGGCTGGTTGTGCGTTTATTTCAAGTCTTCTATGTGGGAGTTAAAATGACCCTGGCTGTTTTTTATCATATGAATACAGCACAATTAATGTTAACTAATATGATTGAAAACTAAATGACACCAGAGTCAAATGAATATAAATACGCTTTTTAGTAATAATTGTACTTGGGATAAAAGCTGCACGTTGTGGTAAAGAAAAGGATAGACTGTCCTTTTGCTAAATATGAAAATTGACTGTAACTTTGCAAAAAAACCAATAATAATAACAATCTTTTTTTAATCTTTAGATGACATTAATTACATACGTAGAGCTTTAAGAAGAAATACGTTTTAAAATGTTATTGTGCTATTATGATTGCTTCTCACAGAAAATTATTATTCCATAGTACATGTATGTAAAATATGTAGGAAACATAAGGATTAAGAGTATCTTATTATTGTCTAAAAAATATATGTATATTAAATATTCTGCACTTGTTTTACAGCCTGTAAGGACAATAACCTTACAAATACTAAGTGAAACTATGTATTAAACTTTCTAAAGTAATTAATTTGTTAATCAAGGAGGCACAACGACATTTGACAGACCCCTCAAAATAACATGTGCTAGATACAATGGCTGTGACTATTATAGCTATTCACAGCACTGCAGCTGTCTGAGTGCCTTGTTACTCTATACCGTTTCCATAAACGAATCTCCTGAATGCCAATTTTATATGGATCGTGAGTTTTAATAGGTTACAGAAGTGGGTAGGGAAATGTGAAATACTTGAACATCAGGCAACAGTGGCGGCTCCAGCAGCTGAAGACGGCAGCCAGTTGTGCTGCCTGAAGGAAAATGACAACAGTTGTGACCTCAAGTATAGAAATGACATAGAAATGCATCCAGAGTGATGCACAGTCTGCCAATCACATAATGCTATGAGAAGACTTTCTTTTTTTAAATACAGAATGCCATGCTGAGTTTTCTGTTGTTGCTGTTGTATGATCTATGGTAATAAAGTCATAAACGTGAAGAGACAATATGTAAAAAATGAAAAGAGCATGCAATAATTTTAAAATGATCTAAACCCAATTCTTCCTTCAAAACTGAACAAATGCAACATATCAAAAGCTAAAAATGATTGAACGACAAAATTTTAACACAGATTACTTTGAACGTAAGGTAAGCAGCATTTTCTCTTGTGACTTATGCATTTTTACAACTACTTCATCACATCCTTTCCTCATTGTAGAAAACTACAACATTTTGGGAACTAAAGCACCGTATGAAAGTAATATGAAAACTCTTCACATTATTATTTGATATAGGGTTTTTAGCCACTCAATGGTTTTAATTTTAATTTTTATAATGAGCCAAATGTTTTTGAAGACTCTTTTAAAGGGCTGAATGTATTACAGCTAAAAGCACTTTTACAGATCTGCAAGTTACCTATATCAGCGGTTCCCAACCTTTTTTGCGCCACGGAGCGGTTTAATGTCAGACAATGTTTTCACGGGCCGGCCTTTAAGGTGTCGCGGATAAATACAACCAAATAAAATGATAGGACCAAGACAAAAACTGTGTAATAAATGCGAATTCACTGTGTAATTGCTGTGGTAATGTGTAAATATTTCTTTCAAAATAAGACACAACTACAACACGGGAAAAGACCCAGAGAAACCGAGTTAACGATAAAAACCATAAATTTCGCACCCCAGCCTCAACTCTCGCGGCTCAGTACCAAGCGACTCATGGACCGGTACTGGCCCGGGGGTTGGGGACCTCTGACCTGTATCACAGATCCCAACTTTTGACCATTGTGTTGATAAAAAGCTGGATAGGTCTTTTGCTCAGGTAGAGGTTACAGTGACTGTGATTTCTAAAATTTGTAAGTTTGGATTTATCAAACCGCAGGATTCCCATTCATCTTAGTCCATTGTAAACAGCACTCTGTTTAGTTACTGTTTGGGTTAAAACACACCATATCACGATTGTATCCACATTTTCAAAAGCTTCAGTTTTTGGGGGCTATCTGGGTGACAACCCCATTTTAATATTTTCAATGTAGGCTACAAATGACTGTCTGCATACAAGGAGAAGGGGAAGGCATATCAGCAGGCAGTGAGAGAGAAGAAAAGGATCCAGTGTGGAGGTAAGAGTGACTCTTGTTGTGGGACTCTTTGCTGTCTCATAACAGCAAAAATTGTAGGTTACAATTTTAAAATTAGAATATATATTTTAAATTACAAGCAAATTTTTCAGTTTAAAAACTTGATATATAGTCTTTCTTCAGGTTCAATGTAGGGTTTAAATGTTTTACAAATTACTTCAGCATAACAACTTTTTTAGGATTAGTGTTGGATTCCAGACATTACATTAAAATGAAGAAAACAGTCTTGAATATTACAGAAGGATAAGACTGCATACAGACATATAGCTTTAAAGGTCAACTAAAATGGGCTTAACACCAATGAACTCTTTATATGTCCTTTGTTCTTGCTTCTGCTAGATTTTGATCTTTTTTATTTATGCAGTTTTGTGTATGTTAATGGGTAGGTGAGTATGCTAAGCCTAAAATCAGAATTTTCAGTGTGACAAGGTTGTCTTTTTATCTGGCTACATATAGTAACCTGGTATAACCTGGTACATAACCTGGTACTGGGTCAGAGTTTCAGTTTAAAATTGGCTTAAGGCACTACATTTTCACTTTTAATGACAATATGCTTTAAGTGCGATATAATTCATCAGCTGGAGAGATCTGTTTTATGCATGCACTGAGAAAGCTGCGCAGTGAAGTTACAGCAGTGCGAAAATGTATTTGCTGCATTGTCATGGCAATTTGCATGCATGTAAATGAATAAATATGTCTTTCTGCTTGACCTTAATTCTATGCCAAGTTTGCTTTAAACACATGAAATTGAAGCAGGTAGAACACACATTAGAACATCGATCTGACTATTTGTACGTTTTTATGAGATTGAATTGATAAAATCACTTTGACCTGACCTAACACTAACATGAGTTCCACAACTCCCTCCTTATGCTGCAGGGCAGTGTCAGACCTGAGTGCAGTAAGCATTCTATAATGTATAAGTGTATAAAATGTAAAGTTTTAGCTCTCTAATGTATAGTATTCAATTATACCAGTTGCTTTAGATTAGTTCAGATATTATGACGGTTCAGCTTCGTAGCCCACGCAGGCTTCTGAAAAATGATGTAAAAAACACAATACATCATAACTGCATTAGAAGTTGCGCTTCCTAAATTCTTCATTACAGCGGGTCTAATTTTATTGAGCACCAAACAGAGTGAGAGCTTGATGTTGTAAGAGGAACAGCAATTGAATGATGTATAAGGGAGTGTGTCGCTGTGTCTTTGAGTGTTAGAAAGAGTGACAGAAAGAAACGAAGCCAGATAGAGGCAGTCTCTGTATCTGAAGGCCTCTGTGTGTGTGTGTGTGTGTGTGTGTGTGTGTCTCCGTCTAGCCTTTATGATGTAAACTGAATGTAACCTTTCTCCTCTCACACAGCCCCTGCAGTAGAGACTAGGAAGCCCCGGCCTACCCCCGGGAGCCAGCATAGACTAGCATTCATCAGAGGCTGAGCTGCTGCGTGGTCTGGATGTCAAGTGAAACCCACCGTGTTCCCATGGAGAGCAGGGTACAGAGGGACAGTCAGAGCAAAGTGGAGACTGACCACTTGGTAATCAAGTCTTGCATAATGTTTGTCCCAAAAATTGATAGAGCCTCACAGAGACTGTGCTGAATATCAGCCTGGAAATGAGAGAGTAAACAAAGGCACTAAACGCCAGTGCGACAGTTTATACTTTATCTTGTATCTCTACACATCCACTTCACTCAATATGAGCAGAAGTGCCAGGCCTCTTGCTAAGCCTCTGACTCCACTTTTACACCATTTACTGCCATAATTATATGTACTCTTGGTTACTTCACCTACAGGCGCATTATGATTGCTGTTACTTCTTTGGTTATTGACAAAGCAATTTAGAAATAAAAGCATTCTTTCAATAAATAGCCTTTATATGAAGATTATTTCAAAACATCCTCTTTAACAAATTGCCAGTTATTATAAAAAAAAAGGAAAAAATAAGCTCTCCTCTCTAATGCAAATAGATCCTCAGTGGATATGACACTATTCTAACTGCAGACGCAGCCTTCTGCTCAGCTCTTATGTTGTTATTATGGAATCTAAAACTGCCTATGGCTGTTTAAATCGGCCAGCACACCAAGGCTTTTTCAGGCTGATATAAAGCCTTCCTGATAGCTCTTTTAAGGGAATCTTTCAGTTTTATTGTTTGCTTATAATACGATAAGGTCTTTCCATGCAGTCTCCCCTTGACACACAAAGTGAGATGAAGCTGGGTAGCTATACTTATGTCTTTTTCTCCTGAGATATTTTTGTTAGGGAAAAAAATAAAATTCTTTGAAATAACTATTCCCATATAGCACTATAGACTGAATTTTTTTAAAGTCTCATTATCCGTGCAAGCACTTTTAGACTAACGGAGGCCTAACATGGGCAATTACATATAGATGAACAGAAGACTGCTGCAGCCATTTATGACCAACAATTTAAAACAGCAAACAGGCCAGTCAAGTTTCAGCGTTAACTGTGCCCTAAACCAGTAATCATGTTCTACATTATTTATTCACATAATTTCCAACCAGAATACTTATTTTCTGGGGCATCTCTGACATGATAGCCCAAATTTCTAACCGCTGCTATGACGTTGTTATTGCTTGAAAAACTTTTTCTACAAATTTTGAGATACATTTTTAAGCGGGTAAGTGTTTTCTCTTCTTTTATGACTTGCCCTCCAGTTGATGTACTCCTGGCGTCTCCTTGAACTCAATTTTTCTTTTCCTCTTCAGTTTAATACATACTTATAATGACTTAGAAACTTTCCCAAATATTATCAAGCTTATTAAGGAATATGGCAAGTGTCAAATATAGCTTTATATTGTAATTTAATTATAAGCAATGTTTTCACCCTCACAAGTACAGAAGTCTACTCCCTGCAACCTATTTAAAGTGCAGCATTGGTGATTTTACATGTTTTAATTTGGACGGGAGGTGATTAAACAGCACTCTGTATTTAAATCCACAAGCACAACCTGGTAATTAGCAAAGCTCTATCTTTATTTAAATAAGTCTTTTCTGCTTGAAGGAGCTGTCGAGCATGATGACATTAAGTCGAGTTCCACTAAAGAATAGAGTCAGTTACTTTTAACAAAGCAAGCGTTTAATACAGTCTGAGAAGATGATGCTTGAATTACAGGCACAGAATAATCCTTTAATGGCTACTTTCCCTCAGTATGCATTGGTTTCATGGACATAGAATGTTTGTTTGGTAAGAATTAATTCATCTAACCAAAAAATGTTAGTATTATTGAATAAATCATGGGTGGGTCTCGGAGGACAGACAGATTTACCTTATTATATTTTATTTACAGGCTACTGTGATGCAGTTGGATGATTCCAATGACTTCAAGGATGAGTTTTATATCAGATTATGAGACTCTAATAGCAATAAAATGTTAAATATTTAAGGTTGGACCAAATGCTAGTTGTAACTCGGCATATAAAAGCACAACTATTGTATCTTATAATTCTTGAGAGACTAAACCTATTGATGATATATATGATTTTTGGAATGCTGAAGAATTGTTGCTATCGATGTGATTTAGAGCAGCATGAATAGACTGCATACAGATGATGGATACGGCCTCCTGTTCTGAAATTTAAAGCAAAAAGTGCCTTCAAACTGTGGGGTGGGGGTTTCAAAAATGCCCAGTAGTGGGCATCTTCTATTGCTGCAAGAAGCCTGGCTTTTTACATCCACTGTTCTTGTTCTCGGGAACTCCAGTGCATGCGAAAAACAATGCTGGTCTTGCTAAGGCTCTACCACACCCACCCACACACGCAGGGCTTGGGGTGCAGGTATGTCACCAGGGTGCAGGGGAGGCATTCCCCCTCTGTCCCCTTCTGGCCGCCTGTGCCTCAATTTTATTCTGCAACCTAGACATCCACATTACTCACACTCTCACATAACACATACATATAGGGCCTTGGGGGTGGGCACGTTTTACAGCATCCAGAGGATGGTCGGTGTACTCCAACCCACCTCTGGCGCTGGTGCCCTACCCTCAATTTTAAATGCATATAGACACTACAGGTCTTCGGGAGGAGCCGTGCTGCTCTCTGATGTTTTAAATGCACTTCAGAACAGCACACAGCAACACTACATATGAGCGGGCGTAGGGAGGTTTGGGGTCTTCACTCACCCCGGTTCTGTTAGCCGTCAGGGATGGGGGGCTGGGAGGAGGTGCTGGCCGTCAGACTGGGGTCTGGGATGCGGGGCCTCCCTGCTACTGCAGATAAGGAGGTGGTCCGCTTGCCTCCACCCCAGAGAGAAGGGTAACATCTCCTGGGTCTAGGTGCGGCTTGCCCCTCTGGGGGCGGGGGTACCTGGACCTGGGATATAGAGTATGTTTGGGGAGTGTGACTATCTGTGCAGTGTCTATTTGTGTCTGTCTACACGTTGGGTGAGTGCCAAGTATTTGGTTGTGTATATGGGGCTGGGAATGCACGTTTGTGTCCGCGTGCGCCTGTTCGTCTGTGTCTATGGCTGTATCCCAATTCAGGGTCTGCAGCCTTAAAGTACGCAGCCTCAACGATCCTCAAGGGCCACGTACTCAAAGACCGCTAAGGCCAGAAGTGCGAGGCTTGTAAAATGGGACGGTCTAGCCTCCGTTGTGCTGCCCAGGTTGCCTAGCAACCATGATACTAACAGCTGGAAACGTGTCATACAGCTTTGTTTGACAGAAATGAAGGAGAAAATCTTTTGTTCATTTGTTTGTTTCTTTCTACATGAGCTTTGATCATTCTCTGTAAGATTAAGCTCAGCTATTGAACGGTGTATATTTTAAAGTAAAGGCTTTAAAACCAAGTTAGTACAAACTTCACTAATGTCACATAACTATGCCGACATGTTGCCAACAGTAAGGTTTTAATGTTCTGCGTTATTAAACATTTGCACATAAATAAGTGACATAATATTCAGTACTTACTTAAAGTTTACTCTTCGGCCGCCCCTCATCCGCCGTTTTTTTTCGGCGAAATTATCCACACCCACCGCCGCGCTATGCATTCTGGGATATGTTGGGCCACGAAGTCTACACTGCCACAGCCTTAAAATTCAGGGATATGAAGGACGCATTTCAGGGCTGCATTTCGAGCAGCCTTTGAATTGGGACAGCCTTCGGCGCGCCGCTGTGACGTAATCGGCCTTGAAATGGGGCCTTTAAGGCTGCAGACCCTGAATTGGGATACAGCCTATATGTCAGGTTGGGTCTTAGACTCAACCTCTCTGGGTACATCTCAGGCCCTCCTAAGTACGGAGGCCTATCTCCCCTCACCACACTCCCTGCCAGTGGCTGATGCCCTCAGACGTTGGTGTGTTGGTGGTTCTTGTCGACTGGGGCTGGGCACACATGTATGTACCGGCTCACTCCTGGTGGCCGATTGGCGGGGCCTGGCGTCTGTGGCCCGGCTGGGCCCCTTTTGGGGGGTGGGATGCCCTCAGGCCTCTGGCCTCTGGGCCTGAAGCCTGGTTCTCTCTGGCACAGCTGGCTGCCGGCAGAGCCCGTGGGCACGCCACTGCAACCCCCTCTGGCCTCTGCTCCGTAGCTGCTGGGTGACCTCTCGTTTGGGGCTCTACTCAGCTCTTCCCAGGACGGTGGCACGGTTCCCCCCCTTTGGTGGTCCTCCTCGGGTCCTCGTACTCTGGGGCCTCTGGATGTCTGGGGCCTGGATCTACTCCATACCTGCTTCATACCCTGGTGGACGGGGCTATGGCTCCCCACACTCCCTAGCTGATCGTTACATGGAGAAACCTTTGGAATACAAGCATGCTGATCCACACAGGTATGCACACAGGTGTACACACGGGTGTTCACAGACGCGGACTACACCCTTCATGGCTGCTGCCTCAAAGCACATTGTGCGCTGTCTATCTTGCGTGCTGCACAATAGCGTTTAATATTTAGTATCTACTGTTATCTACTGCTAGCTAGTTTATTGTGATGGTGCTGTATTTATTATGTTGCTCTTTTTTTGCTTACTTTCTCTTCTGTTTTTTTTTTCTCCATACAGGTGATCCAGGTGTTTTGTTTGTTTTTCTTTCTTTCTTCCCCCCCTTTCTCACCGTCTTTTCTCCCCTCTGTTTTTCTTTCTCTCCCTCTCTTTCTTTCATTCTTTCTCCCTGTCCTATCCCCCAGTCATGTCTGTCCCGTTTGTAGCAACCGAAAATAAAATAAATACATAATTATAATAAAGGTCAATCAAATGGACCAATATGGCAAGGCCATGATGATCCACTTGGTAAAATAAATCTGTTTGGCATCTTTCTCGGCCTTAAGACAACAATTCTGCTGGCTAAAGATCCAAACAGGACACACACGAAAAAAAAAAAAGCCCAGCAGTGGGCATCTTCTATTGCTGCAAGAAGTCTGGCTTTTTACATCCACTGTTCTTGTTCTCAGGAACTACGGTGCATGTGAAAAACAATGCCGGTCTTGCTAAACTGGTTGTGGCTTTCAGTTTTTGTAACCACGTGCAGGTTGCATGGTTGGCATGGCTGGATTGAAGACATGACCCATGTCAAAGCATACATCAGTGCAGAAGATCAGAAATTTCCAGATTATACAGAGGGAGATGATGCAAACTTTGAAAAACTTGAAAAAGATTTCTTTCCTTCTGGTTTCTACTTCTTCAACTCCTATATCAGCGATTTTGCCTGAGTTGGGACAGTGACTCAACCAGTCATCTTCATTTAAAAAACGAATACGATATCATGAGCATCATCTTATTTCATTTTTAGACTGGTAAACACTTTTCTGATGAGTGTTGATTTCTTTGACAACCCTAATTACTATTTACTCTACAACTTTTGTTGTTGTTACTTTTTCAAGTAAGCCATCCATTGCTGTTAAAATGTTGCTGCATTTTTCCTGTCGCAAAAGAAGAAGAAGAAAAGAAAATCCCTGATACATTCACAATACTTCAGTCTCCTTCTGACTCTTTGCTATAGCACAGTGTATCTGGTTGTACGGCTGTGACAGCTTAGCATGCTAAGGTCAGCTTTCAAAATGACTGAAAGGCCATTACATTGCAGAAGTATTTGCATTATTTTGTGCTGAGTTGATAATCAGTGTCTGCCAGCCACTAAGGAGCTCCACTGCATATATTTAAGAAAGAACAGAAAACTAAGTGCAGCTTCGACACACTGGTGGGCTACTCTGATGGACAATGAATTGCCAAGCTTGTTTCTGGTTATGTGTTGGAGAAGATGTAGCATAAACTCAGATTGCAGTGAAGTATAATCAGTGCGCATCAGTGTACAGTAGGCTACTCACTCTGTATATCATAATCAACATGCACAAGTTAAATTTTGTAGGGATGTAATGAAAAAAGTACTATGAGTTACTTCTCTTGGTAGGTTATGCTGTAATGCAACAATAATGTAGGAGTAATCATCAAGTTACTTTTAAAAGTAATGTTTCGCAAAACTGCATTTTATATATGCTATGGTGAAATTCCAAACAAGCTCGTATAAAGCACAAACACTAGCACAGGACACTGAGAAAACTCCATTAAAACTCATAAAAGGTATGAAAATACAACTCACGCAAGAAGGGCCACTTGTTGTTGTGAGTCCAAACAATGGCGCCGTAGCGATGCTAGATTGCTTCGCGTCACTTCCAAATGCAGACAATGTAACTGTGGTTTGAACTCCTTGGTAGACAGAGTGAGTGAAGTGTGTGTTATAGAGGTTTGGATATTTCTCCTAACTCTGTTAGTCAGTGTGACATTGGCAGAAGATTGAACTCCCTCTCCAGCAGTCAGTGTTTGCAGGGTGAGTCATAAGAGACCATGACTAATCATGAAATAACCTGTCGCATATCTGAGCGAAACTGGCAGTGTGGCTTGTATTTTCCAATCTGTCAAACATAGCTTAGCACAGCCTGTTTCTGTTTGCATTCTAATGAGCTATCAGCTTGCATTAAATTATCCTGATCCGTGACACGTTACCCAGAGGTTGCAAGGGGTCAGAGAAGCAATGTCTAGTTGCTTTAAATGGTGAGTTGGATTATTTTTGAAGAAAGAATTACTGATTGCTGATGATGTAAATTCTTGAGGCTAATGAGAGCACTAAGGCAGGTATTTACGCTGCTAACAGTGTAAATACCTGCCTTAATGCTCTTCAGTCTCCACGCTGAGCATGTAAAATCTCCAAGTATAAAGCCTCACTAGCTGCTATGTCAGCCTGTGATTGATTATTTAACGAGAACCAAGCTATAAGACGGATTAAGTGCTGGAGCAAAGAAATGGTTAAATAGATATTTTGACCTCATGAATGATCAAAGTCAAGCCACCACTGAAGTTGACTATGAATGTAAATTTTATGTAAATCCATTTAACAGTTTCAGAATATTTCAGTCCGGACCAAATTATTGCACCTACTGGTCCATAGGCAGAAGCTGCTATGCCCAGAGCTACACCTTAAAATGTTTAACAAATACCTTATATGATTTTACCCAAAAAGTGTCATTACTAATGATATCTTTTTATAGATATACTATAGATATACTGAGGTAAAAGCATAAAGTATATGATACTCAACTTCTTATGATTAAAAACATTAACAAATATCAATTATTGACACCATTACAATGTGCAAAGATGCACAGTATAGATTCCTGTGTACAACTTCATGAATGTGTTGTTGGTGGTCAAAGTTCACCATGTTCATTTTTTACATTTTACATTTCCAAAAAATGTCAAAACTTCTAGAGCAACGTGGAAAAAACAGAACAAAAACAAAAAAACAACAGTAGCTTTATTTGTTTTCTATGCAGTTTTAATTCAAAGATGTCAGACTGTGTCTGCCCTTTAGATTATTGTTGTTCAGTAATAATTGAATGTAGCACATTTGCAAATGATTAATTTCTGATAAACACCCTGGTAGGTGCACCAGAAACCACTGATTGGTCACAATCAACGCAACATTATCACCACAATCTAAAGACAGAAAAGCAGCATCTCTAAGGGAGCAGATTTCACTGGCTGACTGGTCAGGTCGCACTTCCTAGCTCACAATGTTTTATACAAGATGGAAATAAATCACTCAGAGTTATGTGAATGGGCTACTAGTGCTATTGATCCCACTAGGAATCAACACCTACTTTGTTTTTAGAAGAGCATCAAGCACCATGCTTAGAGGTTTAATCTCAATGACAAAAAACACACAAAAAACAATAAAGAAAATAGAGAGACAGGCCATCTATAATGACAATACAGTGGCTGAAATCTTGAGTGTGACTGTGCTTCATTTCTTTTCTACTTTTGAGGGTAGTCAAAATTGCAAAATCATTTAAACTCTCAAAGTAAATGTCTAAAGGTACATGGATAAAAAACAAAAAAAAATCAATTTAAGTGTGTTCATGTGTTGTGCAATTCAATATTACACTAATCTAGAGAAACGCCAATGTACTAAGAAACATGAAATTGTGAGCACTTTAAGCGTTCCCAGCTGAACAGCAATCCATAAAATCACAGTCTTCTGTCTGGAAGGGCGTCAACAGTTGAGAACATTGCTACCTGAATGACAAACACTGGGGTGAGAGAAGATGGCAATCAGAGAGTAATGGGTAGTGTTTGCGGCGAGTGATTTTCTGAGCACTTTATTAGTAATACTTGGTGTTGTGAATGGTTTCCAGCTCTCTAATAGTTTTTCTTAGAACATTGTTTGATGTCAGTGGAGCTAAAAGTAGAAACTGAAACTCGACGTCATCGTTTTCCTATATATATATATATATATATATATATATATATATATATATATATATATATATATATATATATATATATATATATATATATATATATATATATATATATATATATTCATTGAGGGAACTAGTTAAAATTTTCTTTGTGACATGCTAATATCAGAATTTGACTTTTTTTTTTTACTTTTGTTTTGACTGACGGTTTTATGGGTATTATAGTCTTTGCATAATTTCTATATTTGTACAGTAGTGCCTAATCACACTGAACAGCACATGTTTCTCTGTTTGAGGAGTTTGTACCCTGTCACACAAAGCTTTGGATCAAAGACTTCAGACCCCTTGGTAATCTCTGTTTGCTAGTGAAAAATGTGCATTCTCCAACATGGCTGCTGGTTACGTGAAATTAGTCACAAAGATGGTCCTCCACCAAAAACCTCAATGTGACTGCTTTGGTCGATTGAAGGTTGCCCTGGTTGGCTGCAGCTTGCATGGGAGACACCAACTTGCCTGTAAACACCCGCTGAGGAGTAGAATAAAAGTTGAAAACCTGCAACCATGTTGGCTGCAGAGGTAAAGCCCACTTTTTACTCGTGAACACTCTACGTTTCTGGTTTGTGTTGCACTTTCTCAAGTTGTTGGTTTTGCAGGCAAACTGGTGTCTTCTATGCATACTACGGGTAACTGCAGCAATCTGCCAAAAGTTCTAGATCCATGTCACTGGGACCTTACTAAAGTTGGACTTATGGTCCCACCTTTGTGTCCATTCATGGACCTCTTAGGTGATACAAAGAGGATTGTCATGCAGTCCTTCAATAAGACAATTGAGGTTAATCTCTGTGCTGCTAAATGGCAGTTGGTGAAAAAGTTAGCTTGAATAGGAAATCGAATCACAGTGAAGTTCATGAAGAAGAAAAAGTGTGAATTTCTTCACTACAAAGAATTTCTTGGTCTATTATCTATTAAAAGTTTAAGGACAAACAAAAGCTGAAACTTCAAAAAGCTAGCCTCCTTTAGCAGCTGTTCTACATATTTTTCTACATATTATGACACCAGCTCTGCAAAGCCTTGTCTAGTGTCAGCACAGTACCATGACCCTGACGAGTTCTTTTAATTTTGTTTTTATTTTTTAACTCTGGTTAGCAAACAGCTTGTAGGTGTCTTATAGCAACCTTCTGGCAATAGCAACACTTGAATACTGTATTACCAAGTGTGTGAAAAAATATAAGTGAATATGTGTTTTAAAAGATAAAACACAAGAAAAAAAATACTAAAATAATTTATAATTTCATGACTATTGAAAAGTGCAAACATAATTTCAAGACACAATTTCAATAAGTAAGGAAGGAAGCAAATGAAGGAAAGGAAAGAAGGAAAAGCAATGCCATTAGGTGAAAAGTTCAGGCTAAGGGGACTTTTTAGATGTATTTGTCTGGTTGTTAAACTATTTAGCAGATTAGATGTGAAAAGTCCGTTTTTCATGAGGCTTCACTTTATATTTTATTTCATTTAGTCCTTTTATAGCTCTTTTAATGCCATCCTCTGACATTTGAGGTAAAGGACATTTCAAACGGATCAGATCTGATTTGTTGTCCCCTGAGCCTGTTTGGTGTTTGAAAAGTTAAAATACCACACAGAAATGGTAAATATGACGGTCTCAGTTTAGTAAATTGGAAGAAACAGGCTAACCCCTTGGTGTCCCATATACAAAGATAAGACATTTTTCACATGCACACATGTAGTTGCTTTAGTTTGTTGACAGCTTATTAAACAGTGTGAGTCACTGTGTCGCTGTCACTATGAGCCTTAACATAGTGCACTATCAAGCATCGCTGATTAGAGTGAAAATTTTATCTATTTATTCACCGAGCAGCTATTTTCAAAATAATGGCAACACTGGCACAAATCGGAAGACGGACCGATTAGCAATTAATCATACTTATTAGTGGGTTTTTTTTTCTATTTGCAAAAACATGCCTGTGACATATTGCTGCCCTTGAGAGAAAATCACTGAAGTATAACACAGAAGACAACAAAGATATTTTTAATGTGAGAAACTGCAAGGACATAAGCCAAAATCAGTTAAAGGGGGCATTACTCCCTCAGGTGCTTGACTTCTTTTCACATCTATGTAAATGTCAAAAGTTTTGCAGTTATGCCTAAAAGGCTACAAAGCTGTAAAAATGCCCTGAGTGGTCAGACATTGACCTTTGGTGTATTTCACTGGAGGAGGAAATATTTAAAGAATTACAAAGATTAAAGAAGTGCTTCCTGTAAATCACAGGTGAACCTTTATGACCCTGTAAGCTCTGCCAGTCAATTACACTCTGTTTAAGCTTTTCTACCTCTTTAATATAGCTGCAGGGAGCTATGCCAGCAGTCTGAGGCCCAGGATTTAGACATGACTCACACAGGGCAGAGATCTGTCAGGAATGATATTTTATAATAGAGACTCTAGAGCCAACAAAGGCAGGTGTCTGCTAATAAAGGGCATCTAAAGACAGTGGTTAAGTGTGCATAATTTCTATATGGTAAAAGTTAATAGAAAATTATAATATGTTAAAATGATCATGAATTGACCAACTGAAACAGCCCATAGAGAAATCTAATCACAAACATTCATTCATTATAAAAAATTGATAATACAAGTATTTTTCTCATTCTAATCCACAAATAGAAAGTACTTCATGTGTTGGTTTGCGGTGCGTCTTAGATCTGTGGTGTCAAACAAAACCCCTCGATTTGAATTTCATTTTGAAGAATAATACAAAGTGGTAGCGACACAAATTGGCTGAGTAGGGTGGGTAATAAGGGAAGATTTTCTTCGTGTGGCTAAAAAAACCCACCTGCCCTTTGAGAGCGCTATGTGCTGGCACATGATGATAAACAAAACAGTCCAGGTGGTTTGTGCCAAATGTTCTCCCTTATAGGCTGTAGGACATTACAACAAAACACCTTTATGTTTGGATACTAGACTCTTTCAGCGAAGGCTGCTGTATGTCACTGGGACATAGCCAGGGTCCAGCTTTCCTCTACAGTGATGATCATCAACAAAAAAGCTGGGTCAGCTTGACACAGATGTTTTGCTCTCTGTGGAAGTTTGACTTCCATGACGAAATCGCAGGTGACTAATGCAAGTGGTTAAAACACAACTTCCAGGATGATCTAAAAATCACAGCTGTGCTTGAAAACGTGCACGAGGAGACGACCTTCAAGGAACTGAATTGTGGTCCACTTAAATCAGGCATGCTTTGTTTTTTGTGTAGGAAGTCAAATTTAATTCAGTCCCTTAATAATTCTAAAATCCTATAGCTGAAATATTTGAATTGAATCCATCGTCGGGCCTTTACGTGACAACTCTGCGTGTTCTCCCCACACACAGTCATCTATCAGAATGAGTATTAAGGTGAAATAAGAAACAAGGAGTAAAACCTTGCATGAACAGACATCTGTCCCAAGGACAGAGACGTGTTTTCAGCAATGCATTAGCTATTATTAATTTCTGTATGCAGCTGGCAACTGCAAGATGTTGTACAATGGTCATGATGTAACTGAACTTGGACTTGAACCACTCAAAGTAACTGCAGAAGGACTTCTTTCACAAACTTCTGCATTCAAGCAGATTCATCAATCATACAGGACCGCTCTGTCCCAGCACGTAATGTTATATGACGGTGGTTGGCTTGAAAAATAACATTTATTTATTTTAATCCCATCCTGGTTTTACAACATCTAATTAATGTCTGCATAAATGCCACTGAATCTGATTGGTCTGAGTAGTTGGAACTGTGAATTCAATGGTGTATCTCTGTTAAACACAATATAGTCTCTTTTAATCTGACTTAAATTGAAGTGAAGTATACACAACTACCCATCTTTTTACAGAAAGCGAGCACAGTCAATTTCACTTTAGAGTTCAAGACTAAAGTGAATGAATTATACTGTAATTACTAAGGCCTTTCAAACAAGTAATGTATAAATGAAAGCTCTGGATTTTTAAATTGCAGCCTGATTAATATGTCAGCTTTATAATGTTTATGTTTCTCACAGAAGGGACGAAAGGCACAGAGGTCAGGTTTCCAAGAGATACAGTATGGTGATGGATCCCAAGCTAGTCCAAACCACTGACTTTAAATAGTCCAGATTTTGTAGTGTCTCAAAAGTCTATTCCTTATAGGTCACCAAGTTATGAACAGCAATATGTTTTCTTGAGCCTCTGTCCCGGAGTGCAAGATTAAGTCTGAACCTCTATCCTGGATTATCCTTGTGGCCTTTGGGACACACTCATAATCGAGAATGACTCCACCTGAAATGAAGGTCAAAGGGAAAATAGGATTTGACTGAGCAGTGAAACTTCCAGTTTTTCTGCTCTTTAGAGTGCATTATAAAAGATGACATGTCCCCCTTTTTCACTCTTTACATAAACACTTGAAATATAATTATATAAAAATAACCACTGGTTTTTCAGACGATGAATTTGTACGTAAAACTAATTAACAGTTTTTTTTAAATGTCATATTTCTTTAAAAGTTGCATTTGGTCTATTTCAAATCTTTTAATAAGTCTTCCAGTTTTGCAATTTTGATTTAATTCATTATATCTTGTTAGAAAGTAAAAGCTAAAGATAATGCTTGCTAACAAGGCACGTGCAACAGGACATGCTGTCTACTGTAACTTGCCTACATGCCTGGAAACTCTGTTTACTGTCTGCCTTTTATCCACAGGAATCAAACAATTCCAGCGAAATGCTGATTTACAAATTAACACAAAGGTGGGCTCCAATCTGCTAATGCTATGGTTATGTAAAGCCATGTCAGGTGGAATTTCATGTGCTAGTTCAGTGTGCGGGGGGCTTACTGTACGTCGGCTGGCAGAGTTTGACGAGGTGGGAGGACACAGAAGATTAGAGAAGAACATGGGGGAAGAGTCACGTTTAGTTAAAATAAACGGTTGTCCATTGAGCAATTGAACATTGTATTATTAATGTCACGCCATTTTTTTTTTACTGTGTTTTCTTTTTTTTTAAATAAAGTTTAAATACAATGTTTAGACTGTGGTTGTTATGACAGAAATTTTTACTGAATTTTACTTGACATTAGCACAAGTTGAAAATGCTCACATAGAGTACATGTTTCCATGCACTCTGTCTCCACACACACACACACACACACGTAATGAATATGCCAAAACAATTATCTGCCACTGCAGAGGTTAACCAATAATTACAGACTCCATATGTTTACAGAAAGAAACGTTAAAAATTGAGCGCAGTGCTTAATTCTAAGTGATTTTGGTGATAAAACAATGACCTAGAGATAATTAGCCCAGATGTTTATAGCAGACTTGGTAAATTGCTCACTTTATATGAATATCAATGTACTGAGGCACAAGCTAACTGAGAAAAAATGAGTTGTCTGACAAGCCTCCAGACTTCTCCAACTTTGTTTCTTATGAATCCCCTCTTGGGAAAAAAAAAAAAACACAAAAAAACAAATCTGATCAGTAAAGCACACCAGTCGTCTTTCTCTTTAATGGTTGTTTCTTGGAATATATAGCTGACCTTCTGCGCTGGTGCACAGATGCAGCAGACAAAGGTGGGAGGATTAGATCTGGCTTTAATGATGGCGAGATAAACAAAGCAGCAGATTGTGGTTTGGATGAGACAGGCTTTACCATTTAATACTGATGATTACAAAAGACGGTCCTGCCTACGTGTTTGTTTGTGTATTCACATTATAGTCACATTTCCATTAGTTTTAATGACTTCAATGATGGATCAATGTGAGGTATGAGGCTTGTTATTTCCTCCGAGTTGGACTGATGTATTGGTTTGACCTTTGATATTGGCCAGCGATGCCATTTACCACCCGCATGATTGAGAGCCCTCCCTGAACACTGCTAGATGAAAACCCAAAATGCTGCAATGAAATTCTTTTTCCCCCCCCTTTTGTTGCTGAAAATGTTATTATTGCCGCTATCTAAAAAGTGTCTCTTTCACGCCTTTTACAATTACAGGAATACATTTCAGATAAGTGAACACAGAAAATTTGTGGGATAGAGAAATGAAAGATCTGAAACATTTTCTGTTGGCAGCTTCTGTCCTGAAAATCAAAACACACTGACAGAACGGAGTGCTTGCCTCTGTTGCAGGCTAACAAATATTGCTGTAAATGCACTCATGTCTGCAACACTCAGAAAAAGATGGTGTGAAGATTTAGCCGTAGGCAGCCATTTGAAATTCCAGCTCAGATGATGTGATGTGCATGAGACAAACTGCAATTACAGAAAAATATTGAAATTCCACTGGAGATGGTCTCTATCTGATGCTGGGAGGGGTTTTATCATGCGTCCTTTGAACATTTTGTCGATTGCCATAATGTCTCATGACTGGAATCCTTTCCAAGGTTAATAAAGATCAACAATTTGTTTTTGCTGTTGTTGTTTATGTAAGCGGACATGCTGTTTGCTTTGACAAGCCACGGCCGACTAGAAGTATTATCTGTGTGGAAAGGGAATCAACACAAATATCTGCAGTTCTAATGGATGAAAGAAGGAGGAGGAAGAAAAAGAAGAAAAAACCAACTCTTTAGTATCATTTATGTGACATGGAAAATGCAAGAATTTTTTTAACTTGCCGTATCAAATTAAGTTGTTTGATTAAGGGCTAATAATGCTGTGAACTACCAAGTAAATACAGGAGCAGTATTGCTGATACCAATACTAACACTACTCCTTTTAACTTATAATGGCAGTATATGTAAATGCGCCTGTCTATAAAACACTTACATTTGCTACAGGCTATAAATAAAACATAGTGCATGGTAAAGGTATAGTTTTTTTATTTAAAAAATATTTATTTAACACAATCCAGTGGCCTGCATAACGAACTTAGAGGATAGAAACAAAGTATCGATCCAATCACACTAGTATCGATCCGATACCAATACCACCTTTGGTATTGATGCAATCAATATTTTCATTAGGTCCAATTCAAGCCTTTATTGAACAACAAATTCCTGCCTGTTCAAATGAAGTTACTGCAGAAACACTAAAAAGCACCAGCATATCAATCTGTAATACTAAGACATGCTGTAGCAGGTATTCAAACAGACTATATTCATATTTAAAATGACAATATCGTTTGAACTTTCACAAATCGGCGCAGTTATCCCGCTCCGTGACGTAGCACATTTAGATGTAAAACATAAAGCCTACAGTGGACAAACTACTGATTTTCAGATCTGTAGGCAATGACAGGAAGCACATTTGGCTGTGTATTTGTTAAAACTAGAAACTGTGGGAACAAGTGAAAGAAGAAGGCTGCTTGATGATATTAAGGTAAAGCCGGATAATCACCTACTCGAAAAAACACCTTATTTAGTGAGCTAAGCGCTCCACTTATGCTACACTCAGTGTAAACAGCCAACGGAAATTTGTTTATAATGATAATGTCACGGACCCAGCTCTGGAGGACTCGGGGTCCGTGAGCAGTTTTGACTCACCTCCCGTTGATATTGTTGTTATTATTATTTTGGTGATGTGTGTGTTTTTCTGCACTGTGCTGTGTTAGTCTGTGTCCCACTCATATGTATAGGCAGGGTATGGGTGTGTATGTCTGCGGGTGTGGCTGGAGGATGGAGCTCAGCCACCTGCAGGCCTGAGGGGTGTGGCCCTGCGGAAGGACTGGCCACACCTGAAGTTCATGCCACACCTGTTGGTGATCAGGGCTCGTCGGGGGAGCTACTTAGGAGAGAGTTGGAGCTCCCACCGGCGCGGGATCATTAAGCTAAGACTCCAAGTCAGTGTGTAGCATTAGGAAGTGCGGATCGTGTGTGTGCGCGCGGGTTCAGTGTTTAACGGCTGCTTCTGTATTGTCCTGCAGGTGAAACGAGGGACCAGAAGGGCAGCACGCACAGGGTGTGCAGTAACACAACAGCGGGGAGCACGAGCACGAGCACAGACGTCGGAGGGAAGCACGCACATGGGGTTCGAGGGAGCAACGGGGAGTTATTGTGTTTACAGCTTTCCACTGTAAATAAAGAGCACTGTTTGCATCGCAGAGTTTGCGTTTTGGGTCCTCCTTTCCCCACATCCCCACGGTCTGCCCTCCAGACCGTGACAGATAATTGATGAGATGTGTTTTCCTACAATGTGAAGCTTCCCCTTACAAATTTGGCTTTCTTACACTCAGTGTTATTGCAAATTATCCTCTCACACTCGCCCTACAGCTTTCATAGCACATTGTCCTTTTCTTGCTTTAAACAACACACACCAGCACATTTGGATAATGATTACCGCAAAGACGTTTCTTTGTTACTCTAAATGCCTCTCCAGCAAATGAAGCCTAACTCACCCTGACCGATGAGCTCGAGGGGTATCGGGGGGGCTCCTGGTAAAAGTCGGGTCTTTTATATTTGATGTCGAGGGCCCTTTATAGTGAAAGCAGCAATCAGATGAGAAGTTTGAAATGCGGTGCTATAACTTTGTTATGCACAATTACAGCACAATCGGCCCATTGAGTTAGAAATGTAATATATTACCATGCTTTCAAATGTAGGCACAATATATGCAAATTTTCATATTCACATGGTTTTTGACTAATAGGAATAATAGAGTCTTATTGTTATTCGCTTAAAATAGCTACAATATACAATGGAGGTTTGATTATTACATCATTATTGGAGTGATGACATGAATCCTTAGTTTCCGCTACTACCTTACAGAGCAGCTGGTTTCATTTTATTAAGGGCAATCCCACAATTAACAGCCTCATTAATGAATTTTGCACATCTTTTCTTTCTTCCTGTAATCTTTTTAAAGCTCTAAAATCCAGTGACTCCATGAAAAAATGCCGTTGGCTATTCTTTTGAAAACAAATCATTTTCTTTGGCCAATTATTTGACTCTACGATCTGATCAGTAACATCTCAATCAGACTTTTCCCTGTGAGGTATAATACAGCTGCACTTACGGTCACTGCAGAAAGGCCCCCCGTAGGTGGTCATGGTGCAGTCACATGAGAAGCCCTCCCACAGCTGCAGGCACACTCCCTGGTGGTGGCAGGAGTCCTCTGTGCAGGTGGTGCTGGGACCTGCAGGGTATTTACAGCAGATTTACCAGCTGTTTTTCTGCCCCCACTTATTTTATTCACACATCTTCAATTCTAGCCTACCGGAATAAATAACATACAGCAAAAGTAACAAGCTGTGGTAAGTTTTCGAATCGTTACAAGCCAATAGTACACGCACTCCATGTGGACTGACAACAGAAAATGTTTCTGAATCTTTATGTCAAAGGCTGAGAGAACCTTAATGCTAAAGATCAGAGCAGTTGAAGATCACTAGGAGCTGAACTAGATTCAACAATTCATTGAAAAACACATGCATGTTTAACTTAGGCCTGTCGTACTTGAGGCCAGACAGAATGTACTTTACCTGTTCAAACCCATCCGATGCTTCACAAAATAAACAATGTTGTGGATAACTATCAGCTTCATCCTCTTCACTTTGCTCAGTGTTTCTTAAATAGAGCTATTGCAGCATGAATAACATTGCTGTCATGGACCAGTGGATGCTATAGACTGTGTGGAGGAGGACCCAAAGGCCGATGTGTGAAAGTGAACCGTACTGAACTGAAAGCAACCGGTTTTTTGGCTGTTTGCAAAATCAAAAAGGGGAAAACAGAAAACTATAAGCTCTAGAAAACACACAGGGGGCTAAGAGACACTTCGGCAAAGGGAACAGATGCTCTGACAAAGACGTTATTATATATCTACGCACAGAAGGGCAATCAGGGAAGTGGAAACAGCTGGGGAAAACAAGACACAGCTGAACTAAACCACAGAGGATGAGACAAGGGATGAAAAACTAAAAGCAACTGACTGGACTGACACAAGAGGATGAAACACTAAGGGAAAACGAAACTCTAAAGAAAATCAGTGACTAGGGAAAAGCCAAAAACATTGTAAAATAAACAAAAAAGAAACCAATATCAAATAGAAAATAAAACTTGAAAAGTCTAAGATCTCACAAACACTGTTCAAGTGACCCAGGACCGTGACAAGTGATTTTTCAGGATCAGAATCGATTGATACTTTTACCCACGAACAAAAACGAGATGAAAATTTCCAGGGGAGGTGAGATCCAATCGAGATCCAATGCTCCCCTTTAAGACAATGTGTGATGTGGGAGAAGTTGGGAAACGATCCAGGTAAATAATATCCATTTGTGGATATTATAAGTGTGGAACAACTCTCACAACAGCAAACTTTAACTGAAACTTAATCGACTTTAGATTTAGTCTACAATAATACAAACAAAAATTCAAAAATTAAGACTAAAACTGAATGAAAATGTTCCGCTAAAATTAACACAGCAGCAAAGTCAATAACAAAAAAATTGAGAAAACTCAAAAATGTATTGAATCAAGTTCACATGACACTTTTGAGTTTTCTGGTTCCCCCCCCCCAATCAGAGGAAGATTAATAATAATAACTAATTCACAACTGGGCCACAATCATTTTACACCAACTGAAGCTCCTCACCGGTAACTAATAAATGGTGCAAAACTGACAGAGAAAAATGTCTGACCTTCTCCAAGCGTCACCACCAGTTCAAGTACATATACAGCATACATCTATTCTGTCACATCCAGGTCGGCCTTTGTTAAGTAATGGCTACCTTATTTGAGATTTTTTGTGACTATTTAGCCTTGGCAGAACTGTCCACTCTGCTGAGTGTTTTCTTGTTAGAGGTCCATAAAAGCAGCTGAATGCATGACAGTATTGCACGTTAGATTAGGTTGAAAGGAAATAATAATACACAGAACAACAAAGATGTTTCAGGCCCTAACAAATGAGGTGTGATTAATTTTCAGCTACCTGCTCCCCTCTTTTCAGGAGTACCACCTGTGAAGTACAATGAAATCAGAACACCGAATGATTCACAGGTGTTTCACATGTCCTCACCTCCACAGCCGTGCTCCACCTCCCCCACTTTGTGTAGGGCATCTGCTAGGAGGTCAGGGAGTCTTCCATTCAAGTCCACAGATGCCAGGCAGCCCTTGTATCCTTCCCGGGATGCTATTAGCCTGGGCAAGCTGCTGTACATGCTCTTCCCAACACCTCCAATGTACAGCTCCCCTTTAAGATAGAGGAATTGATCAGGAGGAAATTTGGCCAGAAAAAACATTTTCCGTATCCAAGTGCTTGCTAGTGCATGCACTGAACCACTCCGAAAAACAGCACGTTTTACACATGTACACACTTTAAATTTTGCAATATAGTGTTTTCTTCAGAGCAAATGTCAACAAAATTGACTATTAAGCATTAGTTTCTGCCACAAGTACCAACTATATCTTTAGTAATACCTTTCAAATCCAGGTTGCGGGCTCCATTGGAGTGCTGGGTGACAGTGCGGGAATCAATCTTGAGGATGTGCACATTGTTGCTGTCACGGGAAATCATCACATTGTGCCACTGGTTGTCATTTAGTGGCTTGTCAGAGTTTCCCTTCATTAGTGACGGCCCATTTCCCAAGTCAAAAACATAATGGATGTACCTGCACGACAACACAAATGTTTACAAATGCCATTTCCTATCTATAATTATTTCTTCACATGCCACATGCCACCAGCAACTCAGCAATACCACCTTTACGTAGCAAGCGGATAAGTAAAAACCGCCCGTGTGCGTGACTTTTATACGATTAAAGCGTGGTTCAAATTACTCCAGTGTCATGCGTGGCGATGCAGCTGTGCACACTTCTGTCTGCCAATCTGTTTTGTGGTTCTATTTCTGCCGGGCCTCAAACTACTCGAACATATTCAAGTATTTTGTTTATGTTCAAACAAATAACAGTGAATTTATGTAAACACAGAAGGTAATGCTTTAGGCACACCAATATGTTGACATTAAATTTTATCATTTAAAGGACACACTGTCAAAAACGACATCTTGCTTAAATCAAAGTAAAGCAACATCCATGAATAAGCTGCTACACTTCACACATAACACCGAGCAGCCGGAAAACTATGACAGAAGTGTTGGAAACCATTTTTTTTGTCTGTGTTGTCTGCCTGAGCCTCTGCTGCAGGCTCCAGAGCTGAACAAGGCTTCCCGCTGACTAATTGCTTACTGGGAAGAAAGTCTGTGCAAGGTCTGACAGTGGGAAGATACAATTGTTGCTTTGCTTGCTCTGTTTTAACGACCTTTCTCTGCGATTCTCTCTGCAACAAAAATTATTTACGATGAATAAAACATTTGAAACGTATTTGAGATGGTGTCAAAGTGCCAAAATGTGCTTGAGTACGGGAACGAGTGTGACTTTTTTGAACTTGCGCTGCCTCTCTGTGCTCGACTCCCTTTAACAGAATTATTTATAATGAACAAATGATTTTAAAGCCATTTGGTATCTCTCTGCAGTGCTGCGGGGTGATGGATTCAAGATATGAATTATGATTAGGTAATTTCGAGGCCAGGAAATAAGAAAAGCTCCCGTTCGTGCTTTATTTTTCCAAGACAAATACTGTTTGGTTGGAATACAGTGAATGAAAAAATAAACCCCTTTTTCAGATTTCTTCATCACATATGTATATTAGACGCTAGTACTTACCCTTTGACTAGCTCCACCACAATGAAGTCACTTCCATCTCCTGAGTTGTAAAGGATCAGCCCGTCGGGGCTAGTGGTCTTGAACTGAAAGAAGAGGTGCATGGAGGCGTAGGCCTGTAGAGTGGAAAAAGCCAAGTAGCTGGCCTGCGTTAGGAAAGTTACAGGATTGGCAACAATGTGCCTCATGCCAAACCGAGCATTCAGCTCGCAGTAGGAGATGTCTCCATTCTTGCACTGGTCCAAATAGAGCATCCCATTGAAGGAGAGGGCTTGCAAATGTCCGATGAAGTTGGAAGGCACCACAGAGATGAAACGGCGCTCGCTCATGATCCCCGTCTCGATGTTGTTGAACTCCAGGCGGGTGTGGGCGCCGGTCATGTGGCCTAAGTAACAAAGCATTCTTTTTCAACTGAAAAACATTTCAGTATCTGTGCCTTTTTTCTACTATAGCCACTTTCTCCCTACTATACCTTCCACAGTCACGTTGTCTACAGAGAGCTGCAAGTTCTTCCCACGCCGTACCACTTTCACTGTGTGCCACTCGTTGTCATTCAGCTTCTCGCCTACAAGGAGTATCTCTGGTCCCTTGCCTAAGAGGAAGAAAGCGTCAAGTGACAATCATACCACATGAGCTCAGTGTACAAGCCTTCGACACAAAGCACTCAACATTTGAAGCACTCTCAGGGTGCATGCATTCATTTACTTATCACTCACACACAAAGCCACAAACCAGCAAGCAATAATTTGCATTTATTCAATACGCAATAATATGGGAAATGAGACAAAGAAACAGCTACAAAAGAGCCCATTCAAATCCGAATGTTTAAAATGTACTGCATGACACAGCTGCGCGTTCTCTGTGTAGGGTCATTTGGGTGATGTCTGTTGGTGGAAACATGTTGAGGCCATGCAGTATCTGGAGCCCTGTCTCAAACACGGAGCTTTAAGTTCCTGAATTTCTGCACTATCCTGAGCCTTTTTCAGTGGTTTCAAAATAGGTCACAGTGCAGAAGCTTGCCACTGCAGCACCGTCATCCCAAATCAGTGCCTATGCAACAGGCCGACACGGCAGTTCAAAGGAGTTCTGACATCGCTTGGGAAACTAATTGGCCATGCCTAAGCTGACTGCGCCTTTAGGGGTTTGTCTGTCTAATTGAGCTCAGGGTGCAGGAGAATTACAGGGGACGTACAGAGGGCAATAAATGGAAAACATCAACTGGTTTCCGAACACTTCACTGTTTCATCCTCAGGGAAATAAAATGGTGACTGGAGACTTTGTCCAGAGCTGCATATCAAGTGTCTTCACAGCACACTGCATCATTTCACCGTCACCCTGCTGAATATTGACTACGCACACCAGAAAGATCAATCTCATCAAATCCCGCTCGCTGTATATTTGATGGCTTCGCTTAGATAATGAAAAACACACAACTTGCTGGATTCACGTCCAACACAAAAAACCCGAGAAATGTTTATCTTGTAAGTGACTATCATGATAGCAGAGGTACAGACGAGATTTGCTGTAATGAAAGAGGCAACAGCGGAATGCAAGACAGTACGGACTATTCGGCTTATCTGTGTTTCTGCATGGGGACCTCACCTGCTATCTAATGTCAGCATATGAAGCCAAACACAATAATATCAAAATAGAACAACAAAGTCAAATTTCTTGCAAGCACAAAACAAGAATTTCTCAATATTTTACACATAAAATTCAGTTTATATCATTATTACAATTGGATAGATCAAGACCCAAAGTGGTGATACTACAAGTGCAATACTGAACATGCTTTCAATCATATCATCATTTTAAAATTACACTCAGGCCACTCTTCTTGTTGTTGCAGTTGCCCTACATCTGTTGCTGTTGTGCACATTTGCACAACATCGTGTTAGTTCCGAGAAATCGCTTAGGGGTGAACTAAAGTCTGGGCATCCTTCACAAACAGTGTTAAATGCAATTAAAGGGGCTATGCACACGTTCATTAAGTATGTAAAACAGTACAGGTACAACCAGTAATGACTATTTTTCTAGCAAGAACAATTTCTCTTTGTCTGTTGTTTCCACTGGGATGTATTTCGACAACACAACTACCCAGTTACAATACAATACAATACAACTTTATTCCAGAGGTTTTAATCAGCTGAGGGTGACACAATAAATAACAGCATGCAAGCCCATGCTGTAGCGAGTTATCGATCAAAAAGGGAGGCCTGCCCTGGAGCTTACCCTGCTCTGTCACCTTTTATGACTGTAATGGGGAGGACTGCTTACTGAACTGAGCGTTATGTTCAACACGAGATCTCAAGACCTGTCGCTAACAATCGAGGCCATCTGAAAAATGTAAAGAGGGCAGAGAGCAAAGGCCTCGCCCCCCGTCCCTCTCCCAACTTATTTTTAAGCAACTGGAGGAGTCCCCCCCTGCTGGCCATTTTAAAGAATGCAGCTTCAAAAGTGACCTATTGTGCTAATTTACAACTCAGCGTAAAGTACTTTTGCACACCTCACAGTTCAAAATTAATCCTGGTTCTTCTGATACTGGGTGTTGGTACAGCATCTTAGTTCATACTGTCTGAAACAACTTTAAGATGATCCTACTTTTAACCCATCTTTTATAAAGCATCCACAGAATAAGGGCAATGGCATCAGTGGTCCTGGCCCCTTATTGAAATCCAATAGTGTGGTTGCTATAGCAGTGAGGTGGGATGTTAGCTCATATAGCTTGATTATGGATACAGTTTAAAAATGAACGATGAATGAATGATCCATGGGTGTGGAGTCAGAAAGAAGCTTACCGGTTCACTGCAGCGAATAGTTTAAATAGTTGCAGCAGGGTAAGTAATGTATATAACAATAAATAATGAATGTTGTCTCTCAATACTTTTAAATAAAGAAGCAGCATTTTAAATGTATATTTTATGATAGAAAGAGTTATCTGTAACACTGCAGAGTGGATCAAAATGGTGGAATAGAAAAGTGTATTCACCACAGACATCTGATTGTAAACCCTTTGAAATCGGTCTGCCTTTCAAAAGCTTGAAAGAAAGGTCCATATTGTCCATTCTGATCCCCAGCTGTATTTGAGTGATGCTTTCAATAATAACTTCAAAGGCTCGGTGGAGTTATACAGGTCAGACTCATGAGTGAGCTGAGACTATGGCTGCAGGATTTGCGTCTTAATAAAAAGCAAATTTGTCGAACAAATGCCTCATTTCAAAAGTGTGCGCACCACGCTTTCCCAGACTCCATATAATTAATCAAGAACACTGCAGCAACATTTGTTCTTACAGCGATTACCCTCCCACTGTGTATCCAGTTGTGGACAGTTTCCAAGCAGCTGTTGCAGATGGGCTTTCCTCCCAGATTCCTTTGGAAGTAAGCTACATTTGAAAGACACCTTGCCTGAGAAATTCCGATTTCTCAGGCAATTCCGATTTGCCTGAGAAATAATTTGCCTGCAGTCAAGTTAGAAGGTAGTTCATCAAAGCGGGGAAAACAAATGTATTTAAAAAAGTACATAACCCAAACTGTACGGTAGCGCTGTTTTTGGTGATTAGTGTCTTAATAATTTAAGCAGGTAGTTCTGCAGTTTAAAACTCTGTGTACATCTTGTAATATTGAATAACCATTAGGAAGCCATTCATTGCCACATGTGCCCAGTTAAGCTATTTTAGAGGCAACTGATGCAGGATACAAGCGGTTTAATGAATACAGAAGACACAAATAAAGTGGACAATGCACAATGTTATAATGCCATCTGCTGGTAGAGAAGGAGAATTTCCAGGGCAGATATCTGATGAAGATAATAGATAGGCAGGCAATGCTCAATGCATTTTTCTCTGCTAAGCTTTCTTTGCATAAGGTTTCATCTGTATATTTTCCACTGAGTGCAACAAATCATTTAAAGTGGATTATAAACCGCTTTTATGCAGGTGAGATAGCACACAGGCACCTAGTTTCCATTCAACCATCCACACACATAAAACCAGACACACAAACACACATTAATGCACACATTTTACTCACCTCGCACAGAGAAAAACAATATAATTGATTCAATATAACGAGCAGTTCAATAATTTCATACATGTGCAGTAAATCTGTGTACAACTGTATTGTAAAAGCTGTTAAAACCTGCACCTAACTGACTGCAGGTTATCGATTCTTTACTTACCTGGGATTCACTGTCAAATATATTTGAGAGTACACAAAGAGTTGTCTTTATCAGAGTATCTACCTCTCGTGATTTTAAATGCATAATAATTGGCAATAGGGCGGCTTTTCTGCGAATCGTTTTCTAACACGAACACCGAGAGGTTTTTATTCTGAAGTATCAAAGAATTATTCATACATGAGGGGTGGGAACAAGCTTTCAGTCCGCACTCAATTATAGTGATAACTTTTATAAGCATTCATAAGCCTCCTCTGTATACGATGATCTAAATCAGAGAGCCGCTCACCTCTCCACCGGCAATAGCGTTTATCTGTTTCTCACACCGCTGTAGTCTGAACCAAACTTAAATTGCCTGTCTATCGGGCGAGAGCAACAATCTGCATCATAAATTCCAGCATCACTGCGGTGCGACCTGAACTCCCACTCCACTTCACAAGAGCAGAAAAAACCAGCAAATCTATTCCGTTAATCCAGGGGAAAATCTTACTTTCAGTATTCATTTTCCTTTGGGTCAGCTGAATTATTAAAAGACCCTGTAGCTTCATGAAAATGTTTTTTTTCTTCTTTTTGGATAGATTCTCATCTTTATTGCCATTTTTTAGCTTATGTTTTCAGTTCATTTTCAACATTTGTTTCATTTATTGCCCTGTACTTTATGGCAAACAGTCAACGATGTGCAATCAAAACGTTTATTGATGAAAAGAGCAATCTGTTAATCTGTTAATGAGGCATTGGTAATCAGAGTAAAAGGAGATGGGGTATTGAAAAGATATTTAAACATGGAACATGTTTCGTGACAGTTACTCTAATAAAAAGGTGTCCAGAGCTGCGAATTGTCTGCACCAATCTGTATCTATTTTTACACATTTTAGCCAAAACAAGTCATTGATTTTCTGAAGCTCTGCTATTGATCTGATTTCATTCTAACCTTTAAGTTTATCTCAGCTCTGTCACTGCAGTCTGATTACTCCTAATAAAGCAGTTGTTTTTTTTCCCTAAAATGAAATTGAGACACTGATTTTCCCACTAAAGACAATTACGGGTTATATTTTAACTGCACCCAATTATCAGCTATGTGAGCAAATTAGTCAGAGGCAGATGAATGGCAGACTCATTGGCAGCCCAACAGCAGACTATTGTATGTCAAAAATAGCTACATATGATTACAGCATCATTACACTGAAAATGTGTCTAATTTGAATTGGTAGATTTCATGACAACAGGATCCCAATTATATTCAACTGTACAGCTGCGTGCCACAGTGAAGTCTCACTCATGTTCTTATCTTTATACTGATGCTTGTGAGGAAGATAACAGCAACAGTAAACAAAGACAATTGTGTGGCATAATAAATGAATTATATTCTCTTTCATGTGGGAGCAGAGGCACAGAGCATGTTCCTAAATCATGGTACAGTAAATAAAATCATAATCATAGGAGACACTTACTGAGATTACAGCCTATCCTGATACAATCTGGTGAGAGAGAGAGTGAGATGGTGAGATTAAAAGAAAAAAAAAGAGAGAACAGCACAAGAGGAGATCATTTCACATCCTTCAAGGTACATTCTGCAGACAATTCAGTGCTTTTCAGAGCCCACCATCCGGGGACAGCCTGAAGAGTCTAAACCGCCACCTTCCTCTCTGAGGAAGAAAAAAGGAACGGTGAGTGAAAGGGAAAAAAAAATTCCCAGCATGTGTCTGGCACCGCTGGAAATACAAGACACCCGGTCAAAGTTGGGATCAATGAGAGTTTTATGGACAATAAAAGTAGAGGTGCAGTGAAGTTATTTTTAGCATCCATACCGGCTCTGCTACGACTGCTTAGGTTAAGAATCGGCAGGATTTATCTGTTTCAGATAACACGACTGATCGCTCCACCTACATCTGCTTTGGGGTAATTCGGCAAACTCACACTGCTGTGAGGAAAATTGTCAGATAACAAAATTGGAAAATGAAACTCGTATTAGATTTGAGTGTCTCACGAGGAGATAATTATGCTGATTTTAACATGAGAAACATGAAAACCTTTCTCTGAGAATAGACACAGAGAACAGGTGGCTACTGAACAATAAACAGTCACAGACGTCACTGAGGCTGAATTTGCAGTCAGCGACAAGTAACCTGTACACCACTGAGATATATGATCAGGAAATAGTTGTTGAAGCTAGGTTAAGAGGAGAAGTGATGATCAAGCTTCATGCCAAGAAAGAGTACTTCAGAGGCGATCTTTGCTTTGAGAGTGTTGATGAAGAAGCATAGAGAAGGTCAGAAGGAATTGCACTGCATCTTTCAGGATAGAGCATATGATATGATACGGTAGAAAGTATATGTTAGGGTGCCAAGAGTGGAGGTGTGGTACTGCAAGGGGAAAACAGGAGCGGGAGAGAAATTTCAGAGGGTGGTGCAGGACATGTATGAGGACAGTGGTGAGGTGTGCAACTGATGTGACAGATGGGTTTTTAAGGTGGGGGTAGGATTATATCAGGGATCACCTCTGAGGCCCTTGTTGATTGTAATGGTAACTTGGTAACTTCGATGTTCACAGATAACACCGTGATCTGTAGTGAGAGTAGGGTGCAGTTGGAAAAGAGCCTGGGGAGGTGGAGGTATGCTCTGGAGAGAAGAGTAATGAAAGTCAGTAGAACAAATAAACGAAGAAAGAATAAATGTGAGTGAGTGAGAGAGGGGTAATAGTGAAGAAGCAAGGAGTAAAGATATCAAGGTGTATGAGTGTCTGAGGCCAACTATTCATAGAAACACTAAACAAGTCAGGTCAAGAAAAGAGAGTGGATGGAGACCAGTATCAGGCGTGATTTGTGACAGAATATAGCAGCATGAGTGAAAGGGAAGGTTTGCAAGACGATAGTGAGACCTGCTATGGTGTGTGGTTTGGAGACGGTGGCACTGACAATAAAAGACAGGAGGTCGAGCTGGAGGTGGCTGAGCTGAAGATGCTATTTTCATCGGGAGTGACCAGGATGGACAGTATTAGAAATGAGTATATGAGGGAGACAGTTCAAGTCGAGAAGCAAAAGTTAGAGAGGCTAGGTTGAGATGGTTTGGACGTGTGCAGAGGAGGGACAGTGGATTGGACAAAAGTTGTTAAATATGGAGCTGGCAGGAGGGAGGAAAAAGAGGAAGACAACAAAGGTTGTGTGACAGAGGATGGGGTGAGACGGAGGCAGTGGGGACCCCTAAAGGGAGCAGCTTAAAGAAGAAGAGCCTGTGCAATCTAATATATGAGAGGTTAATCAACTAGTAGTCCGTAGATGTAATACATTATAAGTATATTCTTCATGACTGTGCTTTTTTATGCACAAATTATTGTCGTTTATTAAATCTGGTAGGCTAATGCACCTCTACTGAAAAAGCCCAACTCTCGATCCATCTTCAGCTCAAATTGCTGTTTGTCCTGCAGGCTTGACGGTAATATATTTTCCGAGTTACACACAGAGGAAAAGTGGCGATTTGCACAACCTGCAGCCTCAGTGATAGTTACACCGTGAAAAAAGTGACAACAGCACAAATGTAATGCTTTGCCAACATTTTCTCATATCTACAACAGTGACTATCTTCTCAATCCAGCTGAAATGTTCACATTTTTGGCCTCAAAATGGGCTCACCCACACATCATTTGCATGTTCTGAATAATGAAACCAATTTAACCAACTGTGGTTCAATATGTCGGTGTAAGTTATGTGGCTGCAGAGTGCTCTCAGGCTGTCAACCATCACAGAGCAGTGGATACAGACAGCCAGAGACCAGAGTGACTTTCTGCTGCGGATGTGTGTCTGCATGTGTGCGTGCGCGTGAGTGCGTGTGTCTGTACGGCCATCGCTGGTACTCTCTGTTCAGTGAAGCGGCTCTAAACTGGAAAGGCCAGTAAATGTGAGGGGAAGGAACTACAATGGACACATCTACAATGTGAGCAGTTTAAGCGGTAATATTTCAGCGTAATGACGGATCAGGTCTCTGACTGCCTTCTCCTTGAACTGCAGACAAGCCATTGAAGGGCTGAAAGAGCCGAGACGGTCAGGTGGGACCTGACCAAGGGATGAACTGAAAGAGTGAGTGAGTGAAAGAGAGAGAGAGAGAGAGGCAGAGAAAGAGAGAGAGAGAAAGATAACGCAGAATATACATACACATATACAGTAGCCTAAAAAGTCACTAATCCCTTGTTTTTCCACAGCTTTTTGTATTTTGTTCTGCATTTTATGTGCATTGTCTTTAGAGCACAAAAATATACATTTTCTCCCTTTCTTTCCTTTCTGCCTCTGCAGTATAAGGTATTAGATAAAGACATAACCTTGAAACATATTTTAACGTCTACTTCAAAGCAAAGTTTAGACATAACTGTGACGTCTCGTTATATTGACGCTTTAGCTCGTATTGGGTGTAAACACAATGGCACTTGCATATCATACTATTTTTCTCTCTATATAGTCTTGTCTGTATCTGAAGACAAACAAATATTTAGCAGGTTATAATATGCATCTTTTTTGACGTTATTTGGAATGTTTCTTTAAAATTTCCTGGTTTAAAGCAGAGCTGGCAAAAAAGAACGCTGACAAGGATATCCCCTAATGACATCACATTATGCTACTTTTTAATTTAAACTGATAATTCGTTATTTAATTAATTCATTTTCACTTAGACCCAGCTGCTCTTTCTAAAATTGACAGAACCACTGCAGGCCTCTGAAAAAAATTATAGGAGCATGCAAAACAACCAGGGGTGTGTGCTTTACTCTTCTTTTTTTTTAGGCCACTGTATATACTGTGTATGCAGATGGGGATGAGAGAGCCTCAGACAGAACAAATACACAGAGGTATCTGTCTAAGTAACGCGGCCTAAAAGTTCAAGAGGGATTACAGTATGTGCTCATATTCGCCGCAGCAGCATTACCCAGGTTCACAGTGAGTTTCACTCTGCCTCCATCCAGCTCCAAGCGCAAGGTGTCTGCAGACTGCTGGGAGGTGGTGGCCATCAGCAGTCCATAGGCCCTCTGGGACATAAAGCGCAGAGACACGTCCTCGGCCTCTGTGTGCAGCGTCCTCGGCAGTACCACTTTTAGATACATGCTGCCGTCATAGCTCACCATGGTGGCCTCTGCAGATTTAGGAATTGGATTTGACCAGAAAAAAAGTGTTAGCAGACATCCAGAGGGAATCGCAGCGTGAAATTAAAAACACGAAGAGGCATTTATGGAGCGAAACCTAAATTTGGTCTGAGATTATTTTGGGTGCGACATGATATCCTTTTAGATTGCAGTTTTCATCTGCCGCACCAGATGGCAGAAAAAGCCTGGAGCAAACAGAGAGAGTGGCGAGATTGCAGGCGCAATCAAATTTCTGAAGGATTTATTCCCAACACAGCGCAATAGAAGGGGGATTTTCATTCCTCATACTATTAGCTGCCAATGGAGCTGCGTAATTTGGCCTCTCTGTGAGGAAGTTATCTGCACGGTGAATGCAGAGTGATTCAGGCCGAATCACTCTGCTGAAGAACCACTGCATTTCTGATGAAATACTCATAGCACTGGTAACCTCGTGATACTGACAATCCACTAATGAATCGCTCTACTGTAGGTAAATACCGCAATTTGCTGTTGAATGGCTCACATTAAAAACAGCATCATTTTCCATAATACTGTCACTGTCACCAGGTTGGTTTGTATATTTGGAGAGTTATTCTGGATTGAGAGCATGCCTCTCATTTGAATAGAGATGGCATTAGGCAGTATGATCATAATGCAACTGCAAATGAAATTCTTATTGTTTAGGAAGCTTGAGCACTAAGTCCTTTTGATAATGAAATTTGTCTATAGCTACATTGTTTCTATATTTACAGAGACTTTTAAGCCACTACACACCTAACTTAATAAATAAAATACTAGCCAAGTGTGCTAAAAGCTTTGCAGCACCTTTAAAAAGAAAAAAAACAAAACACACATTTATCTTCCCCATCTACTGCCATCCTTCTTAGATACTCTTACCCTTCTCGCAGCTGGGGCCTAGGTACCCAGTACTGTTGCAGTCACAAATATGGCGATTCCAGCCCTCTCTGCAGTGTCCACCATTGGCACATGTGTCTCTGGTACACCTGACGTGAGTCTCCCTGGTGCAGAAGCTGCTGACACCTGTGGCGCTTTGAATTTCTGCCAGCCTCCGGAGGTTACGGCTCTGTCCATCAATGAACAGGTCCCTCACACAGCCCACGTAGCCGAGGCCGAGGGACGCCGTCCATACCTCAGGGGGCAGCATGAGGTTTTGACGATCCTCTGGCAAACCTCCAAGATACATGTCCCCATCCAGATCAAGGATCTCACTGCCTTCATTAGCAGAAAAAGGGATGCTCTGGCTGTTCACTGAAATAAAACCTGTGGGCCAGGCATTAAGTGTGAGTCAACTTGCACTTACACAGTTTTTTTTTTTGTTGCAGAAAAGGAAGACAGGTGTGTGCGTGGGTTGTGCTGAATGAAAGGCAAGAACAAACTGCGAGATTGAGGAAGTGGGCACCATTCTGCTTGTCTTAAAAAAAAAAGTGAATATAATAAAAATGCACTATGTGTCCTTGGGAGATTATTTTGCTTTTGGGCAAAAGCAAAAACTAAAACTTGATCTGTAAAAGTGACGACCTGTGAATTTGGGACCCTTGAGAAGAAATGGATTTTATTTATAGAAACGTGAGGCCAAAATAGAAGAAGTGCAATCTCGTCTTCCACATACGTACCGCACTAATAAGTCAGGCAATTCCTAATTTGAGTTGGGCGACTGTGTAATTGGCCACTTGTTAAATAGGTTAACACAAATTTAAAAATGTCACATGTAGATTATAGCAACTAAAAATATAATTGTAATTAAAAGCTAATATGCATGCATGTTTCACCGCAGTGAATAAAAAACAGGAGCGTGCCAGAGTGACTGTATCCACGCTGACATATGGCGATTTCACAGCTTGGAACCTTTTATAGTCTGCTCCACAGCTAAAACTAGAGAAACACTGCAGCAGAAGCAGACAGAAGGCGTACCCCGCTTTCACAAAAACACAACACTGACTTACCATTGCGCCCTTTTCTCTGGAAGTCCACATGGCACCACTCGCCATCATTGAGCCTCTTGCTACTGGCTTTCATCTTGATGCTGCCAGAGCCCATATCCATGACGAGGAAGAGAAATCCGTCGAGCAGCTCGATGGCAAAGAAGTCGGCCCGGGGCTTCCTATCAGGCTGCGTGCCCTGCAGGCTGCCATGGCTGAACAGCATAAGGCCGCTGGGCTCTGTGGTGCGGAAGTCGAAAGATATGGACCCCGTTTTCTTTGTGTTCCACCTGGGCAATGTCAAGTAGGCAGACGGCGTGTCGAAGGTGACCGGCTCCAGGGCTTCCACATCCTCGCAGCTGAATATCAGGTCACCATGGATACTGATCTTGGGGTCTCGCTGTTCAGCCAGCCGTGACAGCTCGAGTCTAAACTCATTATTCTTGTAGACCACCTAATAAATGAGAGAGATGTCGTGGTGAGATGACAGCTGGAAAAGCGGAATGAATTTAGTGCAAAGGTTGAATATTAGTCATCAATAAACACGACAATCAATAGGACACAGCAGCCGACAACACGGTGAATCATTCCTGAACCCGGAGCTGAGACAGAAAGCACTTTAGTGATTTTACATTTGAGTGCATTTATTCTGCAGGATTTCAGGTAGATCATAAAAATATTTTAATTACCAACAAATTATGAGGAGATTATCACGAGACAACAAGAAGGCAGCAGGTGTTAAACCGCTTGTGAAATTGCAAAAAAAAAAGAAGGAAAAAAAAGAAAATGCATTTAGATTTAGATGCAAATGCTTATATTTTAGACATTTAACTGGCTCATTTAGGAATGCACAATGTGTCTGACATAATCATCTTAAATTCAGAGCGGAGGAACAGGAGGAGGAACACTGCACCCACACGATGGCAAACAATTTGGTGTATTTATACCGAGGTAAACTGAAAGAGATCAAGTCAAGGCAGAGATGGTGAGTGGGAGAGAGGCGGCCTTGACCCTTTACAAGCTCAGCGCGAAATTTATTATTTAAAATGGGTAAATTTAGTAAACATGCACTCGTGATCTGCAGAACAGTCGTTAAAAAAAAAATCCGATTTTGCACTCCGGCATGAATAAATGTACATGAGAAACTCATTTGCCTTTGAGGAATATTTTGCTGGTGATTTAATATTTTAGTGAAATTCAAAAACAACCTTTTGTACATATATTTACTTGCATATACTGTACAAGGCTCCAGATAGACAATGCCTATTTTCAACATAAAGCATACTGGGAGAGAATGCCTGCGCAGGCTTCTTTGTCTTGTTGTTGTATTTTCTGCTTTCATTCTGGCTTCATCAATATGCACAGTAGGAAACCGCGGTCCTTGTCTCATTTTGTATCAGTTGTAAGTCACCCCGAGCCCACTGTTATCTGCCACATCACTCTGCAACCAGTCACTGCCTGAGGTGACACACCACACAGCACAGAGGACTAACAGCAGAGCTGAGAGGCAATTTGAGCCAATATCACACTTCACACTGCCTCAGTGTGACTAATTAAGCAGTGAAATCAGATGGCGAAACTGACCATCGAGAAATGAGTGTAACAAGCAATTTTAAAATGGGAAGACAGTCAATCAAGGCAGTCACTTACACAAAGAGGGAACAGCGTGTTTTCAGTAAACAACCAACAACACCAGCGAAAACGCACAGATGGCTACAAAAAGACACTGTGACCTCTGCAGGGCTATTATATAAGCCAAAGGACAAAGCAAGAAGCGGAATCCTATTTCACCAATTCAGATGCTTGTTGTTTGTGACATGGATTACAG